>NC_054713.1:11843281-11963281 GCF_016097555.1 Gigantopelta aegis | reverse complement strand
TCCATGATTAATTATTCTATCAGTAGGGAACCCGAAAATTCTGTCGACATCCAACAAGACTTATTGGAGACATTTGTGAATTATTGCTTATCACGAAATAAAAACTATTTTGTTGTTAACGCCCGACAAACCATCGGTTCGGATTCGTACGCAATAAATATCGGATATAGGCTGAAATAATATTAATGTGTGCGTGCGTGTATGCATGCAGATATTTATTGTATTCAACATGATTTAAATATTTATTAAGCATTATACAGATAAATACATTCAGGATTCTTGTCGGGATTTCTTTTCACCAAGTTCATTTAAAATTTGTAGTGGAGGGTGTGACGGCACATGCTCTTATCTTTTCGCCTGTGGCGATGTTAATTGTTTTAGAGGGCCGTGTGCAGCTTGGTTACGTAATACCTCCGCGCGACCGTACCCCTAATACACACTTAGACCAGGTGTGGAGGCCATGTGGCCAGTAGTTACGTAATAACTCAGGTAGTGCAGTTTACGACCGGGGTATTTTTAGCGAACTGGCGACAGTAAGTCTGGCCATCTAAGAAGAAAATGCTGTCCCTGGGAGTTGTGGAACTATCACATGATAGGTGAGGTACCGCGTTGTGCCCCCAGGCGATATTCGCTGTCTCTGAGATTTTTGAATAAATAGATAGGATTTTAGATATATCGGGGAGAAACATTGGAAGGCTCCCGGGGAACGTGTCCGACCGGACTGGTAAATATATTTTTCTGCTCTGTTGTATAACCTTGATGTGATTGATGTGACTTTAAATATTTTAATACTGTATTATACCAATATTCTTTAGACAGTGTCTCCGGTAATCTGACGAAGTAAATTGTAGGCTTCACTGTTCTAATATATTTATACGAGTATTTGGTAAGATAAAGCTTAGCGGGTCATCCTAGAGGACCTAGGTAAACTGTAGGTTATTGTCTTTATTGTGATATGTACCAGTATTAATTCTGTATTACAAGGTTACTGACTGAGTATTTAAGGGTTAATTAAAAATTAACCAGTTAGGAATAGAGTTGTAATTCCTTTATTAATTAAGTTCCCCTGGAAGCGTTTCTCAATTATCACACGTATGTGCGTTGTATCACCGTGAAGTGATTAGAATATTGTGTAAACTAGACACCTAGTGATTAACTAATTAAGTGATTAGTTCTGGGTTGTTATTATATTGTTGTTGTTAATTAACTACTGCGGCAAGTACATTTGTCAGCGTAGTGTTAATACAGATTCCAAAGTGTATTGTGTTTTGTTGTGTTTTCTAGTGAACTAAACGTGCTACATATATATCTTTTTATATAACATCTTATCTCTGATCATACCTAGAGCCGAGCCACTCGGGTATTAGACTGCCCGATACAGAGAGATCTAATAGATATACAGTTAGAAGAGATATTTGGATAATCGTGTTTTATTCAGTTACGGGTATTATAGGATCCGCGTGACAGAGGGACACGGTCTAGTAGTTGGTGGGGGGGGGGGGGGGGGGACAAACGCCATATTTTAACCCGGGTTTATAAAAGTGGGGCTATAGTCCACCCCCCTCCGACGTCTCGGTTGCTTCCGACCTGAGAATGGTCAGAAATGTAACTGTATTGCATATACAGCTATTTAAATTCGAAACAAGATTATTTAACCTAAGAAAGATGTAAGTTTTATTTATAACAGATTAGACAAGCCGACAGTTAGATAATATAGCTATAAACTCAGGATGGTCTCTTTATTGTAAACTCATGAGGGTTTATTATGCGCAGTCATAAGGTACCAGTCATCGTTTGAATGTTTGAATCAAACATATTAAGTACCATGTCAAGCCCGTAACCGAGGGGGGTGGGGGGGGGGGGGGGGTATCGGACAATCCCCCCACGCAGGATTGAGAGGTCCGCTCAAATGAAAAACAAAATTGGATTTTACATATAAAAGTCCTTGTCCCCAAATGACGGGATAACGTAGCAAGAACGTCTGAGGTTCCATTTGCTGAAGGTTCGATCCTCCTCAGTGGGCCCGTTGATTATTTCCCGTCCCAACCAAAGATCAATCAAAGGACGTCGTGCATGCTATCCTGTTTGTGGGATGTGAGAAATATGCCATGTATCATTTATTAGAAATACATTGGTACGACTGAAAACAAACGGTTTCTTGTCGTGGCTCTGTGAACAGGCCATTTTACATGCATACCACAACTTAATGCAACTTGTTAACGTGTATTTCGCAAAAAGAGTTCGTGTATTATTCTCATGTTATGTTTGGCAAGGGGTTATATATATATATATATATATATATATATATATATAAATCGGGGACCCCCCCCCCCCCCCCCCCCCCGTCTACGGCTTGACGATTTCTGTTTACATGAAACTTCGATCCCCCCCACCCGCTAATCATGCTGGCTACGGGCCTGAAGTTATATACAACATTTTACATGCATACCACAATTTAATGCAACCTGTTAACGTATATTTCGCAACAAAAGTTCATGTATTATTCTTGAGTGTAAGTAGTATTAGGGCCTGTATGATCACGTGACCTTGGTAGGAGACAATGGGCTTTGTGCAGGTGTGCGACCTTGGTGTAGACAATGGCCATGGTGTAAGTGTGCCACCTTGATAGGAGACAATGGTCTTGGTGCAGATGTGTGTACTTGGTAGGAGACAATGGCCTTGGTGCAGACAGTGGCCTTGGTGTTGGGAGGCAGTGACCTTGGTATCCTTGGTGTGCAGGTGTTTGACCTTGGTGTAAGCTTTTTTGGCTTCACTGTATAACGTCTATTGTGTTGTTGGTTTTTTATGTTCACAGTGGGCGAACACGTGTGATTTGTCAGTGTCTTTTGTTTTTTTTATTCTAGTTGACTTCAACACCAAAGATAATCAATAATCATAAAAGCCATTTCTTGTAAAAAAAAAAAAAAAGGAGCAAAAAACGCTACAGATGTTTGCAGACGGCCACCTTTGTGTGTGTGTGTGTGTGTGTGTGTGTGTGTGTGTAAAAATGTCCTTCACAGGTGTCACGGGGATTCTATAATTCCCGTAACTGAATAAAACACGATTATCAAAATATCTCTCCTAACTGTATATCTATTAGATCTCTCTGTAACAGGCGGTTAAACCCTAGTATGGCTCGTCTCTAGGTAAGATCAGAGATACGATCTTATATAAAGTATATATTATTATAGCACGTTTAGCTCACTAGAAACACAACAAAACACAATACACTTTGGAATCTGTATTATCCTACGCTGACAAATGTACAGCCGTAGTAGTTAATTAATAACAGCAATAATAATAACCCAGAACTGATCACTTAATTAATTAATCTCTAGGTGTCTAGTTACACAATATGCGAATCACTTCACCGTTACACCACACCCACACGTGTGATAATTGAGAAACGCTTCCAGGAGAAGTTAATTAATAAAGGAATTACAACACCATTCCTAACTGGTTAATTTTTAATTAACCCTTACTACTCGTTCAGTAACGTGTGATAATTTAGGAACGCTTCCAGGGGAACTTAATTAATAAAGGAATTACAACACCATTCCTAACTGGTTAATTTTTAATTAACCCTAACTACTCATTCAGTAACCTTGTAACACAGAATTAATACTGGTACCTATCACAATAAAGACAATAACCTACAGTTTACCTAGGTCGTCTAGGATGACTGGCTACGCTTTATATTACCAAGTACTCATATAATGTTAGAACAAAAAGTCAACGATTTACTTCGTCAGATGACCGAAGACACTGTCTAAAGAATATTGGTATAATACAGTATCAAAATATTTAAAGTCACATCAATCACATCAAGGTTATACACAGAGCAGAAATGATATTTACCAAGTCCTAACGGACTACGTTCGTGATCCACTGGAGCCTTCCTAGTTCGTTCTACTCGATATCTCTAAAAACTAGCTATTTATTATAAATCAGAATTCGCCTGGGGGTACAAGGCGGTACCTCCCCCTATCATCTGATGTTTCACCTCTACTAGTGTCGGTATATTTCTCTCTGATCGTCAGACTTACTGACGCCTTCGTCGCCAAATCACGGTTGTAAAAACCGCACTCGCAGAGGTATTACGTAACTACTCGCCACATGGCCTCCACAGCTGGACTAAGTGCATATTGGAATGTCCGATCGCGCGAAGTATTACGTAACAAGTTGCCCACCTGGCCTACGGGCAATGAAACTGCACACGGCTCTCTAACACAATTAAAATCGCCACAGGCGAAACAAATTTAAGAGCATGTACCGTCACAACAGGTGAATTTGAAAGGATAGTCTGGCAACCTCGAGCTGTACCACTATGTTTTATACTGTGCCGCGCCTGGTGATCATTTGCAAATTATCTGCATACTCTGGCATGGTTTGGTTTAAAGTGAGACGCCAGACAAAATGCGTGTGTGGTGATTTTCATTCATTTGTATTTCTTTGACACATAGTCGACTTTTTCTTTGTGCTCGCCGTTGAGCAATTCATTCATTCGTTCAATACTAGAGGAGTACAAAGGATGAACGATCAATAGCTTTCTATTCAATCTGTAAACCTTTATTGATAACCATATTACAACTGTCGGACCACATCCAAAAGCATTTTGTTAAGACCACACAGTGTGTTTTGTTTAGCGACAACACTAGAGCACATTGATTTATTAATCATCGGCTATTGGGGTTTTAGAGAGGAAATCCCTGCAGGCTTTGTGACTGAAAACTATGTAATATGTAATAATAACAAATATATTGAAATAATTGTGCTTTGAAGAATTTGAAACAGCAGTTCTCTTACTAACATATTTTTTGGCAGAAACTTGTCTAAAACGTCTTTACACGCATACATGTCCTTATTTAAACGATACCATGTTCTTTGTAAAATAAAGATTTGATTTGAATACACATTTATTTTTAGTATGCCTTTAGAAATTATGATTTTGTTTTTCTAAAGTCAGTATGTGGATGTAACCTATTAAAGATACAGAGATTGTGTAATATTGCCCAATCATTGGTTCAATGCTATCCTGAATACCCGTCATATACTATTAAACTTTTATATATACCAAATATATGTCAACAATTTGTGAACATCTACAATTTATGCAACTATGTGACTATGTGCATCCCCACAATTATGAATGACTGATATACAATGAGTGCATTTGTTTGACATGTTTTTCTCAATATCCTAAGCGAAATTTGAAACTTTCAAATCATTGGCAGTATATTGTAGTAAAAACAGAACACAGTGCCATACCTCCCAACCGTCCATTGATTCGAGCGGGACTTGTGAGGGCTAGCGAAATTTTGGGTTGTTTTACATTTATTTCTAATTACAATCTCTGGTCTCTGTAGAGACAACTACACACACACACACACACACACACACACACACACACACACACACACACACATATATATATATATATATATATATATATATATATATATATATATATATATATATATATATATAAAATGGACACACATTGGGTTACATCGAGAGGCCTAAGGGCGACATGTGAATAGTATTAGTGTTCATTTCTTTTCGTCATCTTCGTCCTCATCATCATCGGTATCGTCGTCATTCACTTCGTCCAAATATTCGTTGATCCAGGAACGATACTGATTTAATTTAGAACGAATCTGTGGTTTCACATCTCTGTTAGGATTCACAAATTGTAGAATTTTCCTCGTGTTGGGGCCTATGTCAAAGTAATGCATATATGTCAGAAAGCGAGAGTACGTGTCTTTAAATAACTTCCATTGCAATGTCTTCATGTTTCTTTCTATGGCATCTTGGGACATGTTTTTTCTTCGTAGCGTTTCCTCTTGCTTTCGAAATATATAGTCACGATTGATATCGACTCTTTACTTCCCTGCTCGCACGTTTTAAATCGCAGATGTCACTGCAAGTCGCTTCCGTCTTTAAAGACCAGACCACACGTATCGCAAGACTGTATCCTCTTGACTTTTTCCAGATAGGGTTCTACCTCATCATCTTCTTCATCGTCACTTTCGTAGGCGGGTATGTCTGGTAGTTTTCTCATGAATGCATCCCTTTGCATGATTTGCACGTAGAGCTCTTTCTCCGACGGTGGTGGCACGTCTTCTGAGACATTCGCCGTTAAGCTCGTGCTTTTATACCATTCGGACGGCCCCGTCTCTAAATCATTAGGCCGAAGACGCCAGTGTTCGGGCGTGGTCGGTTTCAAGTCCACCATGAGATGTCCGTAGGGTCTGTGGGTAGCTTCCTAAAGCTTTTGCATCAAATGACGAGTATTTTCCGGATACATCTGCCGTGCCAACGTCAAAACATGCTGCTTGTCGATGGGGCTGTTGAACAATGCTAGATAATGGCAGTTTCTTCTCTGTGTCGGGTCCTTGCTGTGATACAAGGATGGCGATGACGGATAAGTTTCTCTGTGATGACTTCCTTCTGTGGACAGGTCGGTGATCCTTGGGTCTTTTCCACCTGTAGACATCAGGTCGTCCAATGCGATGAGATTTCTGACTCTGGGATCCAAATAACGATCCTTTTCCAAATTCTTGGGTATGCCTTGAACAAATTTCACTGAAACGGTTGCCCCAATAATGTCGCAGAGGGGTTGCCATCGTTTGTAGAGCCAGATGATGCATTTAGGCGGTGGGAAGAGTTTACCATCCCTTAGCAGTTTGCATCATGCGAGCGTTGTACCACTGAGCTACGTCTCACCCCCTCTTATGAATGAATGAATGAATGAATGCATGAATGAATGTTTAACGACACCCCAGCACATAAATACACTGGCTAATGGGTGGCAAACAATGGTAAACATTTGTTTTTTTGTTTTTTTAATGAATTGATGATCAACATCAATATAAAATTAAAACATTGTAAAAAGCTGTGCAAAGTATAAATATCACAAGTATATTAAAATTTCGAATAAAAGTCAACATGTCTTAAAAATGTCAAAATAAGTTGACGATGGAATCGAAATGATTCCATAACATTTTGTCTTCCAAATATAGGCCTATCTTTCCTCGTCGGTTCAAAGTGATCATACTCCACAAAAATGTGGTGAACCATTAGTGTACACGTATATTAACAATTTTCACACTGAGGTGGAGGATCCTTCTTCAGAACAAACGAATGAAAGTTTGTTTTGTTTAACGACACCACTAGAACACATTGATTTAGTAACCATCAGCTATTGGATGTCAAACATTTTGGTAATTTTGACATATAGTTTTAGAGAGGAAACCAGCTACATGTTTCTATTTGTAGCAACAGATCTTTTATATTCACCATCCCACAGACAGGCTAGCACATACCAAGGCCTTTGATATACCAGTCATGGTGCACTGGCTGGAAGGATGGACCCACTGACGGGGATCGTTCTTAGACCGACCGCGCATCAAGCGGGCGCTTTATCACTGGGCTAAGTCCCGCCCACAATAGAATGTGCAGGGGTGCAGAAAGTACTCGCCCGCTCGCCAAATGCGAGTAAAAAATTCTGACGGACGAATTAAAAAATGCAACTACCAGTCCAACGGGCGATCTGTCTTTTTCTGATTGATTTTATTATAATTTTTTTGTGGTTTTTTTTGCATTGAATCAGTGACTACGTATCAGTCATGCAAGAATTACAACGCATTCAAACAAACGTTTTAGAATGATGTCGAAACACAATAATACACGCGCTGCATTGCCAATAAATGACTTAAGAGTTCTGAACTGCGCAAGCGCGAAATGCCGGAAACGGGTTATAGCAAAAACGGAACCATGCCAAAACAGCCCCAAACGGAAATGGAACCAAATTGGACAAAATGGAACCTAGCGTTGGTTGAAACGGCACCCTACAATCTATATATCTACAAGATATTATTTTTTGCTATTACATTGAGGTTCCGTTATAGCCAATCAGTTCCGTTTTCGCCAACAAAAGTGGTTCCGTTTTGATAGTGGTTCCGATTTAGCCTAATTCCCAAGAAATAGGGCCCCAGCCTGTCAAAGGTCAGTAGTTCCTAAAAAATAATTATTTGTTTATGTTGAAAATGTGTTGCCGGAGTGCTTTGAAAAGATTCTTCTATTAAATACATACGGGATGTCACTTGAATTTTGTAAATCTATATGAAACAAAAGTGAATAACGTAGTCTTATCAGAATATTTCAACATATATTGATTTACCAATCAAGGTTTGGGGTCTGATTTCGTTCGTTTGCCCCGTGCTGTTGATAAAAGTCAAATTGTAGTATTTAGAAAAGGTGGAAATGTGAAACCTGAAGAAAGGTGGACATACCACGAAACCGATTTAGAAATTGATGACAGTTTTAACTATCTTGGGGTCTGTCTTCATTATAATGGAAAATTTAATACCGCTCAGAAGGTAATATGCAACCAAGGTAGAAAAGCTATGGCTGCTCTATTTGGTAAAACTAGTAACTATTTCTTAAATGCAGAAACATTACTATCACTGTTTGATACATATGTTAGCAGTATTTTAAATTATGGCTGTGAAGTTTGGGGTTTTAACAAAGCAAATAGTCACGAGATCCTACATTTACAATTCTGTAAACGTATTTTAGGCGTGAAAAGGAGCACTACTAATATGATGGTCTATTTTGAATTAGGTAGAACACCTTTGTACATAAGTAGGAACATCCGTATGGTTAAATATTGGATAAATTTGTTGAATACAGATAACTGTATTTGGAAAGAGTGTTATAACACCCTATATGACGAGTGCATAAGAAAACCACGTTCTGTTAACTGGGTTAGTCAAATAAGAGACCTGCTTCTCACTAATGTTGTTGGTCACATATGGTATAATCAAAATGTACAAAATCGCAATACATTTATATCACTATTCAAACAGAGAATGACTGATCAATTTATCCAATCTATGTATGCTGTATTCAACAATTCTCCAAAATGTCTGTTATACAAATTCGTTGTTAATAATTATTGCTTACAACCTTATCTTCAGAAACCTATTGCCTTGAAATACAAACATATTTTGAGTAAATATAGATTATCTTCCCATAATCTCTTTATAGAAACGGGCAGATACCACAATATTGATAGGAATAATAGAATTTGTCGTCTGTGCAATAGGAATGTAGTAGAAGACGAATATCACTTTGTTCTACTAGTGTGTCCTTTCTTCAGTAACATAAGAGATAAATATATTAAACTTTTTATTACAATAAACCATCAGCATTTAAATTAACGCAACTACTGTCCAATGGCAATTCAAAACAGCTAATTAAATTGTGTAAGTATTTGAACACTGTTACCACGCATGGAACAGACAACATTGATACATGACATATGTTATTATATTGTATATTATTGCTATGCATGTATTACCCATTTACTATAGAATTTTATCGATTGTAATCCGATGCTACATACCATTCCCCGCATTATGCACATTATATTATTTTATATATAAATATGTATATATGCCTACAAAATGTATATTTTTTGGAAAAAAATAAAATGTTTATTCTCACATAACAACAATATGGCTAGAGCTAACACGAGCTGCATGATTTCTGTGTGCCATTGATATGTAGTAAATGTTACATTAATCTAATCACAGAAGGTCCTAGCCTTATTGCGGACAATACAATCAACGATGGTGATAAATCCATTAGCATGATCTGTGAAGTCAAGCTTGTTCCGTCTGTATACGTTTCTTAAATTCACTCACTGTTGGAAAGGACAGAAGATCCGAGATTTGAAAGGAACACTTGTGCCATCAAATAGATATCAGCTGATCATTCAGCCATACAGTGACATGGAAAGAAAGAAAGAAATGTTTTATTTAACGACGCACTCAACACAGTTTATTTACGGTTATATGGCGTCAGACATATGATTAAGGACCACACAGATTTTTGAGAGGAAACCCGCTGTCGCCATTACATGGGCTACTCTTTCCGATTAGCAGCAAGGGATTTTTTATTTGCGCTTCCCACAGGCAGGATAGCACAAACCATGGCTTTTGTTGAACCCGTTATGGATCACTGGTCGGTGCAAGTGATTTACACCTACCCATCGAGCCTTGCGGAGCACTCACTCAGGGTTTGGAGTCGGTATCTGGATTAAAAATCCCATGCCTCGACTGGGATCCGAACCCAGTACCTACCAGCCTGTAGAACGATGACCTAACCACTACGAAGGCTCAGTGGGTAGGTGTAAACCACTTGCACCGACCATCGTTGATTGTATTGTCCGCAATAAGGCTAGGACCTTCTGTGATTAGATTAATGTAACATTTACTACATATCAATGGCAGAATAACCATATGTTTGACGTCCAATAGCCGATGACAAGATAAGAAAAACCAATGTGCTCTAGTGGCGTCGTTAAATAAAACAAACTTTACTTTACTTTACTTTAGACACCAAAGTTTACTCATTTCCATACATTTCAAAGTATTGATTTTTAGTGCATATTAAACTTGTGATATCATTTTAATTATTGTATTAGTTTCTTTGATTGGTGTGTGGGTGGGTGGGTGCTTCTTTTGGTGGGCGAATACCTGATCTGACATTTTTTTTTTTTTTTTTAGTATGTCTTTTTCTGGGTACATACTTTTATTTAAATATGTCATTTCTGTGACAAATCAATTATTCAAGAACATTTTGTAAGTAGGATTAAAATTAAAGTTAATTTAAAGTGTGTTTTACAGCACATTGATGTATTAATCTTCGACTGTTGGATGAATGCCAAACATTTGGTACTTTTGGGCAGATTGTCTTGGTGGAAACCCACCACATTTTTTCCTTTAGCAGCAAAGAATCTTTTATATGCACTTAACCACAGACATGACATCATATACCACGGCCTTTGGTATAACAGGCATGGTGCCAGGCGCGAGTACAGGGATAGTTTGTGTGTCGAACCATTACCCCTGTTCACTTTTATTATTTTTAAATTCCGAATTATTATTCAGAGGAGCATGACTCGACTCCTCCCCCACCTAAAAACGTCACTTGCCAGTCTAGACCCCCCCCCCCCCCCCACACACACACACACACACACGCGCGCAGAAATACTCTCGCCCGATATTTTTAAAATTTGTATGCTCCGGAATAACGCTATAAACGGCGAAGTGTAAATGGTCGATATTTGAATTGTTATTTATAGATGAAATGTCACCTGGACATGGGAGTCCACGCAATGCTGTTAGATCTACCAGGGTAGACCCAGTAGAGCTAATTTTAATCAGACTGACAAAATCGCATATATAATTATGGAATATTGAAATTTGAATGTTTTTGCATGATATTTAAACATTTTATAAGTTGTTTTTTGTTTAACAGTACCACTAGAGCATATTGATTTTAATTATCGTCTATTGGATGTCAACTATTTGGTAATTTTGACATATAGTCTTAGAAAAGAAAATTGCCAAATGTTTGACAACCGATAGCCGATGATTAATAAATCAATGTGCTCTAGTGGTGTCGTTAAAAAAAAAACACTTTCAAATCTTAAATTTTAGGTAAAGTGCATTAACAACAGTAACGACTGTATAGTTGTATTTTCAACTGACCGGATACATTCGTACGGTAAATCTCTAAACGATACAGATTTTAGTGATTTCAGAATGTTTAGTTTCTTTGGACAAAACGAGTTCTTGTCAGCTAGCCATTAGTGTTGTTACTGGAAAACACTTGATTTATTCCACTTTACGCCCCAATTA
Source organism: Gigantopelta aegis (assembly GCF_016097555.1). Classification (NCBI taxonomy): domain Eukaryota; kingdom Metazoa; phylum Mollusca; class Gastropoda; order Neomphalida; family Peltospiridae; genus Gigantopelta; species Gigantopelta aegis. The sequence goes on along the minus strand of NC_054713.1, from coordinate 11,951,570 downwards.
CCGGCCTCGGTGGCGTCGTGATTAGGCCATCGGTCTACAGGCTGGTAGGTACTGGGTTCGGATTCCAGTCGAGGCATGGGATTTTTAATCCAGATACCGACTCCAAACCCTGAGTGAGTGCTCCGCAAGACTCAATGGGTAGGTGTAAACCACTTGCACCGACCAGTGATCCATAACTGGTTCAACAAAGTCCATGGTTTGTGCTATCCTGCCCGTGGGAAGCACAGATAAAAGAACCCTTGCTGCCTGTCGTAAAAGAGTAGCCTATGTGGCGACAGCGGGTTGGAGGTTGCAACAAGGGCATATATCTGACATTGGATAATTTGGAATTAGTAATAATAGACAAACTGAATGCCAGTCATGTTGGAGGAAAATCTCTGTCATTTCACTCCCAGGTCTGGTATGATTTCATAATTTTGCTGATCCAGTTTAGGATGTTAGATATAAACCATAGGGCCTGTTTCACAAAACCTTCGTACGAGTAAAACTATTCGTACGATGTTCGTACGACCACTTTGGTTGTTTCTCAAAATCTTCGTACGTACGAAGATTCGTAAAAAAATGTCGTAAACCTATGACAGCTTAGGACCACTCGTACGGCTTACGTTTTAATCGTACATTTCAATAATACTCTCACTGGTATCGGCTAGATGTAATAATGACTGCAGCATACGAAGTTGTACAGAACGAGAGGAGAGCTATAAGAAGACATAGAATTTTCAGAGACCAAACAAACCCTTTTGATGTGTTTGATGACAAAGAAATGATAGCCAGATACAGACTTTCACTGGAATGTGTAACAGACTTGTGTGACTTATTAAACGACGATTTGAAACGACAAACGCTTCGCTGCCATGCTTTGCCAACTTCACTTCAAGTGTTTGCAGCTTTTCGCTTTTTCGCCACAGGAACATTCCAGTCTGTAGTTGGAGATATTCTTGGAATAAGCAAGTCATCAACGTCAAGATGCGTACATGCTGTAGCTTGTGCTTCAACCCGAAAAGTTAATAACTTCATCATGTTTCCTATGGATTTAGATACTAGACGTCAAATAAAGGAACACTTTTACTCAATTGCTAAGTTTCCAAATGTTCTCGGCGCCATCGATGGAACTCTGATTCTAATCCGGTCTCCCACCAATGATGAACACGTGTATGTGTGTCGTAAAGGATACCACGCCATCAATGTCCAAGTGGTGTGTGATGCTAAATTACATTTCTTGAATATTGTTGTGAAATGGCCGGGAAGTACACACGATCATTTTATATTTTATGCTGACAACAAGTGAACTTTGGCAGTTATTTGAGAGTGTTCGGGCAGGCGATGGTTACATTTCTTGGCGACAGTGGCTACTGTTTGAAGAAATGGTTGTTGACACCTGTCAGTGAACCAACGTCCCGAGCTGAGGAACGGTACAATACAAGCCACAGGCGCACCCGAGCTACCGTAGAACGCCGCAATGGGGTATGGAAATCAAGGTTCCGGTGCTTGCACAAGAGTGATGGGAGCCTAATGTTCAGGCCGGATCGATGTGTTGACGTCATCGTTGCAACTGCATGTTTACACATGATATGCATGAAACATGGCATGCCTTTGCCGCAAGAAAACGAGAATCTACCAATCGAAGGAAATGATGAAAATAATAATATTGAACAAATTGATGGAATTACTGCTAGGCGTCACTTAATTGCAAATGTGTTTGCCTAGAAATTATTGGGTGCACCATAAAGGCTAAATGTATATATTTGGTTATTGTGTTGTTCTGTTTTCCATATATTTTAATGTATGTATGTATGTATGTATGCCTGTGTGTGTGTGTGCGTGTGTGTGTGTGTAACTACACACATACGCACGTATGTACGTGGATTGATAGACGAATTGATGGAATAATGGATGGATGGATGGATGGATGGGTAGACGAATGGGTATATTCCTTTAATTTCCGCATATTAAGCATGAGAGTAAAAACATTTAATTTCTACATTTTAATATCAAAACAGTTTGTCACTACTTGTGTCATATAAAAACAGAACAAACAAACAAACAAACAAAACCAAAACAAATCCACCAAACCAAAACAAAATTATTCAATATGTTCTTAACAGCACTTCACTCGTAGTCCGTGGTTTTCTTTTTTTCTTAGTTATTGATTAGATTTTTTCATCTCTAACGTTTTGTTTTTCCACTTCCAGTCTCTCTTTTTCAATTTTCAATCTTTCTTTTTCAACCTGCAATAAGCATTTCTGTACTTCTAATATTTCTTTATCTACTTTTAGCCTTTGCCTTTCTATTTCAACAAGTGGATGTTCAACTTCAGTTTTCCGCTTTAAATTTTTCTCAGTTGAAGATGTCGATGGGCGTGGTGTTTCTGTTGACTGTTCATTGGCTGAATAGGCGAAATTTGTAGGCGGGTCAGTGTTTTCAGGGCCGTCACTAGAACTGTTAGAAGAACGATTTTTATCTTCTTTTCTTGAGAGTGTTTGCTGATTTCCACCATCGCTCTCATCCAAAGTATTTGTAACTTCAACTTCGGCTGTATTCACACTAGCTGTATCACGACCACCAGTTATTCCTTCAACTGCAACATTGCCATAAATTTGAATGATTTTTTTCATCTGTGCTTGATAAATCGGGCGGCTTTTCCCCTCCCCCTGTCTGCTTTAATAATTTACGACGTTGACATTCATTTTTCTTGGCAAGGCTGACCGAATCTTGCCATTTCTTTTTAACTTCTGTCAGTGTCCTTTGTTGTTCAGTATTAACAGCATTGAGTTTTTCTGTAAGAATACTCCATTCTCTCCGTTTAGTAACATTTGTGATGGCAATGGAGAATTTCGCAAACAGTATGGACCGTCTTTGATCAACTTCATGCAATAATGTTTCTTTTTCTTCTTTTGTCCAATTTTGTTTCTTCTTTTTAGCTTGTTCCCTACTCATGTTGGTTTCTTTAGTTACAACTGACAGAATAAATTAAAAAAGCATGGACATAGGTTCGGAAGAATAAATTTCATCAGCACGGACTTTTGCCAGTGCATGCACGAGGGAAACGGACGATCTCATGTATAAGAATTTTCATACGAATACATGTTTACGACAACACGTACGAACATTTCAAGCAACACTCGTACGACAAATCGGATAACGTTCGTACGAGTTATCGCACGTGCTTTCGTACAACAATGTTTGTGAAACAAAGAAGTGTAACTAAGTGTACGATACGTGTATGGTACGTATACGTACTTACTGTTTTACTCCAGTAACTAAAAGAATGCGCAAAGCACACTTAGCATACACGTAAAATGTTCACTTGCGTAGTGCCTAAGAACGTGTAAATATCAGTGCAGTAAGCAACACTTGGCTCATTGCATGTATTGCACGCGTGCGTTGTTATTAGCAAGTAAATAACCCACAATACATTTCATTTAGCCAACGAAAACAAAGGCACGTCTTCTTCGATTTCTTCCCCACCAAAAAAGAAAAGAAAACCCAATTTTACCGTAGAAGACAACAATCTACTTGTGGATGCTGTCGCCAAAGATAAAGGTATTTTATATCTTAAAATAATGCTATTTATTATATAATATATAGACTATCCAGTTTATATTTAGTTCTATGCACATACTTGCGGTGGGTCGTCTGATCGATCCCACATGGTGGACCCTTTGGGCTACTTCTCATTCCAGCCTGTGCTCCACGACTGGTGTATCAAAGGCCGTGGTATGTGCTATCCTGTCTATGGGATGGTGCATATAAAAGATCCCTTGCTGCTAATCTGACAGAGTAGCCAATGTGGCGGCAGCGAGTTTTCTTTCTCACTATCATAATGGTCCTTAAACATATGCCTCACGCCATATAACCGTAAATAAAATGTGTTGAGTGCGTCGTTAAATAAAACATTTCTCTCTCTCTCGAAATGGACAAACTTGCTAATTATAGTCCGTCGTGTTTTTCTTAAATACTTTCAGTCTGGCTTAACGTAGAAGAAAAGTAAAAACAGTTTTGAAAATAACAAAAATGTACTATTTTAGGTTAACCATTTCTAAATCAATCAGTTTAGATATAAATACAATTGTAATATACTTCCATATAGTTCGATAATTACCGCGTTTTGCGATGACATCCATTTGTTACTTCCGCTTAAGACTGCCCATGTCATTGGGTACTTCCGGAAAATGGCTGATGTTTTAGGGTAAGCCACTGGTTTTCGTAGTATTAAAGTAAATTATAATTATATTTATTTCCAAAATGATTCATTTATAAATGGTTCATAAAAATTGTGAATTTTTGCTATTTTCAAAACCGTTTGTACTTTTCTTGTACGTTAAGCCTGTACGTTAAGCCAGACTGAAATTATGTTTAAAAAATACGTTGGGGTGGGGCTGGGACCGACTATAGATGTTATAAACTAATAATACAATACATGTAAATGAGGTGTGAGTTTAAAAAGAAAACCCACATGGTTTGGTAACGTAAAACCCAATGGTGTGTTTAAGGTGGGGATTTTGTATTGGTGTCGGTGATATGTATCTAAGACATTAATATGCCACATGTTTAAGTAATTTTTTATTTATATTTTAGGAATTTTCTTTGCAAAATTTTCCAATACGTCTACTTTGCAAAAAAAGAAAAAAGCGTGGGAAAACGTTGCTAAAGTGATAAATGCAAACAGACATGGAGTAATTAGAACAGCGGATGAAGTGAAGAAAAGGTGGCAACATTTGAGATCTGCAGTAAAAAGCAAAGAAGCTAAAAGGCGCAGAGAACGATGTCATAAAAATTAGCTGATGATGGTTTATTACTTGTACATTGATGGCATGATAGCCCTTTCTACAAACATACAGTTCCTCATTGTTTGAAGGACATTTTATTGGTATCAGAATCCCGTCAATGGTACCAACCACATTGGGAAATTGCGCTATGTCATAAAATCCTTGTTTAACGCTTCTCAAGTCGTTCTGTGGTGTAAATGTTATGTATTTGTTGCTGTTGTTGCACAATGCCTTCGAAACTGAATGAATGCTGCGAGATATCGACATTCTGTGCATCCCATGTACATCGGCGTTCACTGCTTGAAAGGAACCGTTTGCAAAATACCTCAGCGTCACCATCACTTGCAATGACACCGATAGAGAATGTACTCTATTGGTAGGTCTAAGTAGGTCATTGTTTAGAACTTCGCAAAGTTCAAAAATACTTTGTCTGTCCAACCTGTATTTCCTTATAATTTCTTGTTCTCCCATATAGTCCAAAGGGTTATTTCGATCTCGAAATACACGACCAATATTATGGCGTCGTCTCCTGTTATGTCTGTTGTGTAAATAAACATAAAGCGCCATATTGAAATGAAGATCGGGTTGAAAATATTTACATACCACGAGCAACGTGTGCACCTGTTAAGGTTTTACGTGTGTGCTACACCACCCTCGAAACCGACGTAAGTATGTGGCCATTTACGCACACGACTTAAAGTACGTGCACGTTGAGTTACTGGTTAAAATCGTTAAGAGTGATCTACGTCTGACGTAAGTGTTACGAGTGTTTTGAGTTACAGGGCCCAGGCCTCGAAACATAAGCGTCGGGAAAGGCCGGTAACTCGGGCGAGGAGGGAAGGGGGCATAACTGGAGGGATCAGTTATTATAAATGTAATGGATTTGAGTGTGTATAATTGTTACATAATTATACACAAAATATGTACACATATAAGTAAAAATATATGATTTGATTGATATATACGTATTTTTCATATATTAGCTAGCATATCCAGTGTAATCAAAGTAGGCCTATGTGCTAATTTTCACATCACATACTTTCAGGATTGAAACTTTGCAAATTAAATGTAAATTAATCGAGGTCACTGCACTACGTTTATTAATATTTAAGCAAATGTACTACGGTGACACTCCATAATTGACGTATGTATTCATAGTCATCGGGGGCGGGACGTAGCCCAGTGGTACAGCGTTCGCTCGATGCGCGGTCGGTGTGGGATCGATCCCCGTCAGTGGGCCCATTGGGCTATTTCTCGTTCCATCGTTTCAGCCTGTGCACTACGACTGGTATATCAGAGGCCGTGGTATGTACTAACCTGTCTGTGCGATGGTGCATATAAAAGATCCCTTGCTGCTACTCGGAAAGAGTAGCCCATTAAGTGGCGACAGCGGGTTTCCTCTCTCAATATCTGTGTGGTCCTTAACAATATATCTGACGCCATATAACCGTAAATAAAATGTGTTGAGTGCGTCGTTAAATAAAACATGTCTTTCTTTCTTTTCATAGTCATCGTTCAAAAATATTTCAATAGCAGCCTTACACTGAAAGCTGTCCAGTGTTCAGAAAACAAACAAACGTTAAGCGCTAGTTTATTTTTATGTAAGGATATCCAAAATGACGTCATTCGAGTTTGACGTCTTTTCCATTAAAAAAGACACCGCGTCACATATTCTTACGTCATTAGAATATCTAGTAATATATCTTTTCAAGTGGTGTTGTCAAACAAAATAAACTTTAACTGCCGTTCGAGAGCTACATTTTTCCATTAGTAGCAAGGGATTTTTTTATATGCATCATCCCACAAACAGGATTGCACATACCACAGTCTTTGATACACCCAGTCGTGGTGCACTGGCTGGATACCACCGACGGGGATCGATCCCAAACCGACCGTGCATCAAGCGAGCGATTTACCAATGGGCTAGGTCCCGCCCCTTATTAACATCAAGGTACTTAATTTATAAATTTATTTATTTATTATTATTATTTAATTTTGGCGGAATGTGGTATACAAAACAAATGATTAAATTACACCAAAAACAGACAAAACACCAAACAATGAATACATCTTTAGTCCGTCCTACAGGAAACGCCTGTTTTCATACTATGTAATTTAATATAAGTTATTTATCCCTGAGCCGATTGATTTGTATATTTCACACATTGTTTGTTGTTGTTTGTTTTTTGTTGTTGTTTGTTTCTTTGTTTTGGGGTTGTTGTTGTGTTTTTTTGTTGTTGTTTTTTTTTGGGGGGGGGGTGTTTGTTGGGGTTTTTTGTTGTTGTTGTTTGTTGTTGTTTTTTTTGTGGGGTTTTTTGTTGTTGTTGGGTGGGTTTTTGGGGTGGGTTTTTTTTTTTTTTGGGGGGGGGGTATTTCCAAAAATTATAGAATGATGGGACGGACTACAATAATACCAGCACTGGTGACATAATAGAGGATACTCCCAGAGTATCTTGTGATATCATAATTTATCAGCACGAGTTGATAAAAGTGTGACATCCGAGGCTTGCCGAGGATTTTTATACTTTTATCAACGAGTGCTGATATCACAAGATACGAAGGGGGTATTCTTTTTATCATCCATTATCATTATTTTAATATGCGACAGTTGTAAATAATGTCAGTAATGTGGGTTGAATGTCACTATATTTGGCAACAGTAGACTCGTTAACTAATAGAACGGCAGTGGCGTGACGTCATTAATGATAGGTTTAACGCTGAAACTGAGTGACGTAACACACTATTGTCTTGTGATTAAAAATTGACCAATCAAGATTATAAGAAGCGATATCTCCTGGCACTATAATTTGCGATATCTCCTACAAAAGCCTTTAATGGATGATAAAAAAGGTCAATCCAACAAAACATGAAAAAACACGGATAAAAATAACAAAAATAAAACCATTTTCTGTCATGATTATTTTATTTTATTTTTGTCTGCTGATCGTCATTAGTGAAAAAGACCTACTTCAGATTTGTTGATCGAAGGACAAATCACGGATTCAACATGACTGACGCTGGAAGAGAAATGGTAACAAGACGGATAAAAAGAAAAAACAATTACGCACTCAAAACATTAACATATATATATATATATATATATATATATATATATATACAAGGTTACATGGGGGCAACACTGTTTTGTTTAACGACACCAATTGATTTATAAATCATCGGCTATTGGATTTCATATATTTGTTAATTCTGACATGTAGTCTTAGAGAAGAAGTTTGTTTGTTTTGTTTAATGACCCCACTAGAGCACATTGATTACTAATCATCGGCTATTGGATGTCAAACATTTGATAATTTTTACAAATAGTCATGGAGAGGAAACTCATTACACTTTTTCCATTAGTAGAAACGGATCTTTTATATGCATCATCCCACAGACAGGATAGCACATACCATTGCCTTTGATACATCAGTGGTGGTGCTCTGGCTGGAACGAGAAATATCTCAATAGGGTCCACCGACGGGAATCGATCCCAGACCGATCGCGCATCATGCGAACACTATACCATTGTGTTACATCCCGCCCCAGATATAGTCAGAAGACGGATAAAAGAAAGAAATGTTTTATTACTTAAAACATTACTTGTTATATGGTGTCGGAAATATGGTTAAAGATCACACAGATAATGTGAGAGGAAAGACGTACCCCGAGTCGTTCAAGGAGGGCGGGATTTAGTTCAGTCGGTTTAATGCTTGCTTGAGGTGCTTACGTCGCAGGATCGAACCACCTCGATGGATCCATAGAAGTGATTTGGTTCCAACCAGTGCACCACAACTGTCTAAAGGCAGCGATATGTGATTTACTGTCTGTGGGAAAGTGCATATAAAAGGTCTCTTGCTGCACCAGAAAAAATGTAGGGGGTTTCCTCTGATGACTACGAGACAGAATTACTAAATGTTTGAAATCCAATAGCCGATGATTAATTAATCAATGTGTTCTTAAACAAACTAAAATTTAACTGGACATTTGAACGGTTATGGTCACTCTTAGTTTTTATAGCGAAAACACGGAATAGATGTTTACCACTTGGTAGGCAAAGATGTTTGATATTAAATACCATTACACTGACCATTGTCACTAATACACACACTACAGGAAGAAAGAAACTCGTCGGCACCTATGTATTTAACCAGAACATTGAAAGGGGGTGCCGTCGGGTTTCTTCTTGTAGTGTGTATATTAGTAGTTAATATGTGAAATATTTGTTATCTGCGGGGTGGTGATTTTTTTTTTTTTTTTTTTTTTGGGGGGGGGGGTAAATCTAATTAAGGCTCAAGCACGCTGCCTGGGCACTCACCTCAAATAGTAGTCTGGGCCATCTGTACAGGGCCCCGTTCCACGAAGCGATCTTAGCCCTAAGATCAACTAAGTGCATAATACCTTATCTAGTAAAAGTGATCGTAGCACCAAGATCGTTTCGTGGAACGGGGCCCTGGACAATGGGTTGTTGGTTAATTAGGGTAGTTGGCCTTATACACACACACACCCTACCTTACTGAGTCTTAATGGGAGTAGGTACCGGGATGTGAACCCAGTATCTACCAGCTTCCAGTGCGATGGCTTAATCACAGCATCATGAACCGTAGCCTGTAACTTACCTCAACATGTTTTGCACTTAAATGGACACATGGCTTTTAGGTTTGGGTTGTCGCACGATGAGAAATGACAAAACCAAGCCTTGTTGGACTTTCTTTTCTTGCAGTCATCTGAAAGTTAAATTAAAGACGCAGAGCACATGGGTAAAACGACAATAAACGATAACATCGTGGCGTGGTAGTGTTTCTCAAAATACAGTGTTTAGAAATACAGTCACAGTGCAACATTTACAACTATATTGGAATGCAGTTTATATATTTAGCTGTTCATGTACGATTCAATTAATTGTTATTCTGTCACCTGCCATTTATGCAATAACTTAGTTTTTCAGTTAATTAGGGGCTAGCAATCGGACCAAAACCTTAAAGGGACATTCATGAGTTTGCTTCATTGTAAGATGTTTCCGACAAATAAAATATTTCTACGATTAAATTTACATATTAAATATATTTTCTTGTTTAGAATATCAGTGTCTGTATATTCAATGTGTTTCTGGTCGTCTTAATATTTGTAAGAAGCCCAAACTGGATTTTGTCTTCAAATAATTTCCAACGTACGAAAAAATAGTTTTTAGGAAATAAAATTAAATTTAACCTTTTACAAATATTAGAACGATTAGAAACACGTTTAATATACAGTCACTAATATTTTATACAGAAAAATATATTTGATATGTAATTACAGTCGTGAAAAAGCCTCTGTTAGTCGATAACATCTTAAAACTTGCAGCAAACTCAGGAATGTCCCTTTAATTATACCAAGCATGGACACTATGTATTTTAATTGTTGTCTCCATTTTAACAGCTAAGGACTATAAATCATGGCAATAACGTGTAAATAAATATATGTATCTTATAGATATTAGTTTTTGTATACATGAAAGGGAGACCCAAGGAATTAGCTCTGCTGTCGGTACCCGTGAGGCTCTCAGTTACAATGCCAACTCTATCGGGAGATCTGTGTGCCATACACCCAAAAGCTAATACCTATATCTGTATCTGTATTATTACCAACTTGTGACGCCTGTTATTCATTTAACATTCCGGTAAAACAACACAAGGAAAAACACTGAATTTATTTTTTGGTGCGGAATATGTAATTTCCTTCGTGTGTTTAAACACTGGGCCACAAACCGCCAGTGTCATCGACCACTTACCTCCACATTTTCCACAGATGTGTGGACACAGAAGCCGCCAGAATGAATTGTCGCACCACGCCATGGGACACGATGGGTGTTGCTTCTCCCCGTCGGTGCCCTCGCAGTCATCTGAAGTGAGGAGAGAGACAGAAAAAGAAATACAAACACATGCTGGAACATACATATATACGCAAACATATAAATGCACTTGTGTGTATATATACATACATACATACATACATACATACATACATACATACATACATACACACATACATACATACATACATACACACATACACACATACATACATACATACATACACACATACATACATAAATTACATACATACATACACACATACATACACACACAAACACACATACATACATACATACATACATACATACATACATACATACACACATACATACATACACACTGTCATGGGGATCCAATAATACCCGTAACTGAATAAAACACGATTATCCAAATATCTCTTCTAACTGTATATCTATTAGATCTCTCTGTATCGGGCAGTCTAATACCCGAGTGGCTCGGCTCTAGGTATAATCAGAGATAAGATCTTATATATATATATATATATATATATATATATATATATATATATATATATATATATATATATATATATATATATATATATATATATATATATATATATATAGCACGTTTAGTTCACTAGAAAACACAACAAAACACAATACACTTTGGAATCTGTATTAACACTACGCTAACAAATGTACTTGCCGCAGTAGTTAATTAACAACAACAAATAATAACAACCCAGAACTAATCACTTAATTAGTTAATCACTAGGTGTCTAGTTTACACAATATTCTAATCACTTCACCGTGATACAACACGCACACGTGTGATAATTGAGAAACGCTGCCAGGGGAACTTAATTAATAAAGGAACTCTATTCCTAACTGGTTAATTTTTAATTAACCCTTCACTACTCATTCAGTAACCTTGTAATACAGAATTAATACTGGTACATATCACAATAAAGACAATAACCTACAGTTTACCTAGGTCCTCTAGGATGACCGGCTAAGCTTTAATAATTTTATAACAGTGAAGCCTACAATTTACTTCGTCAGATTACCGGAGACACTGTCTAAATAATATTGGTATAATACAGTATTAAAATATTTAAAGTCACATCAATCACATCAAGGTTATACAACAGAGCAGAAAAATATATTTACCAGTCCAGTCGGACTACGTTCCCCGAGAGCCTTCCAGTGTTTCTGCCCGATATATCTAAAATCCTATCTATTTATTCAAAAATCTCAGAGACAGCGAATATCGCCTGGGGGCACAACGCGGTACCTCACCTATCAAGTGATATTCCCACAACTCCCAGAGTCGGTATATTTTCTTAGATGGCCAGACTTACTGTCGCCAGTTCGCCAGCAATACCTCGGTCATAAACCGCACTACCGGAGTTATTACGTAACTACTGGCCACATGGCCTCCACATCTGGTCTAAGTGCATATTGGGACGCAGCTCTACCACCGTCGCGCGGGGGTATTACGTAACCAAGCTGCACACGGCCCTCTAAAACAATTAACATCGCCACAGGCGAAAAGATAAGAGCATGTTCCGTCACACACATATACATATATACATATACATACATGTGTGTTATTAAACCAAATATCGTCATTTCAAGATTAGTCCTTATTTTAGTTTAGAAAGCTATATTACAACACGCAAAACAAAACAATAATCAGAGATTAAAATACGTTTAGCTAAGTTATCGATACGTTTACGACTAGTTTCTAGGGTTCACCTGGATCCATACTTCACCGCCGAACCTTGTCGGCGAGTAATTGACTCGCCCAGTCCTCCTTCTGTTCAAACCTAATGCTAATTTTTCACTCAGTTATTTTAACACAGTTCATATTAAATTTTGGTGCGCGTTCCTTCAACGCGTTTTAGTTTACCTAATAACAAAATAAATTTCAATGTCGCATGAGGTCGACAATCAAAGTATGTATACGTAACTTTCTTTCTTTTCTTTTAACTTTATTAACGTGCCTATAGCCAAAACAAAACGTTCAGGCACAGTACATGGCTTGTCACAGGTAAACGTAACTGTCGGACGTTGCGCTGTTTCGAGATTTCGACGGTAACGCACTATATACTTACATTTATCTTCTGCACAGTAACAGTTTGGTTCGTAAAGAGTGGATCCTTTGGGACACGTCACCGTATCGCAGACTTTCGCATCTGGGGGATCTGGAATATAATGAGTTTTGTCTGAAACACACTGGGAATTCTTAAGAGGTTCGGGCATAGGAAGGTGCCAAAACGTTGGGGTGGCACGCACGCACACACATATGTATTATATGTATGTATGTGTGTGTATGTGCACGCACGCACACACACAAACACACATATTAATACATACATATATATATATATAAAAGCCATTACTGCTGACCCCTTTCCCCCCACCCCTGCTTCATATGCCAGTGATAGGGTCTGGGGCAGGGGGCATAACTCACTGAACTAAGCCCATACACATAAACTATAGTCCGTGCCATCCTCCTACAATTTTTTTTTTTTTTTAAATAATTTCAATTTGGTTTGATGTAAGAAGAAAAGTAAAAGTGTTTTGGAAATAACCAAAAAAACCCCACTATTTTTGTGTGTAATTGAGAAAACCAATCATGCAGAAATAAATAACTTGTAGTAAATTCCATAGTATGAAAATAAGCATTCTTTGTGGGAGAGATTATAGGTAGTACTAAAATCGAGTGTTATATTGGGACAACTTATAATTCACCTATATAAAGGTCGAAACACCGTCTCCTCTGAAATTACAAGTTATGCCCACCAAATCACTAACAGGATAGTACATACCACAGCCTTTGTTAAGCCAGTAACGTTTGTGGAATACTAGCTGGAACAAGAAATAGTTCAATGGTTCTACCGACGGGGATCGATCCCATGCCTACCGAACATCAGGCAAATACATTACCATTGGGCTACATCCCGCCCTTTTTCATTTTAAAGGTTAAAATATAAGAAAACGAAAAGAAAACGAAAAGAAAAGAAAGACAGAAGGCAAATAAATTCTAGAAACAATGATGATTGAAGTGACTTACGGTTAAAATCACGATTAAAATCTTTTATGCGAGTGCGAGTGCGAATAATATTTACATGCTCATACACTAGAGTTTCGAGCATGTCCGTCCCGGGGCCTGTCTCTGGATAGACCAGTGACTTGCTCCGGGACAGAAAAAATTAAGGGGACAATTTTGAAATTTACATCCAAAAATTAATTAGTGGGCCTTTAAAATTTTGATGCGCATCTCTAATTAATATAATTAATAAAAATTTAAAAAATCTATTCATTAAATTTGGTCGCTAGATTAGATTGGGCGGTCAAGGAAGTCAAATAATACATTGGTTACGAACTATTCGAAACATCTCGGATGTATTCGTTGAAATCGGAAATCCACGAAGTTACTTCGAACAGGCGAGACAAAACCGAATCCGCTACTGTACCTGTATTTTCGCATCTTTCGCCGCTGAAACCATTCGGACAAAGACAGGTGCAAGGTACGGAGTTAACCGACCCGCCATTCTCACACGTTATAGAACAGGCTGAAATCAAAACATGCAGGTAATACTAGACTCACACTATTAACTGTCACGACGGGGTTGGCCAACTCGATAGTTGTCTTGTAATTTACCCCACTCCCAATTTAGGACGGCTGCGCTCAGATAATAGCAACCAATCGGTCATAGGGTTTGTATACGACGAGAATCGAGTTGTAAGAGTTCCCAGACTAGCAATTGGACAGTCGCAGAAGTCGAGATATCGGCGAGTTGGCAAACTCCGTCGTGACAGCTGGTAGTGTGACTCTACTTAAAACAATAACAGTAACATCAACAAACAAACAAAACTATTAAATTCATAATTTAAAAAAAAAAAAAAACCCAGAAAATAATAACCCGATATTGGACTAAATCGATTGAACAATTTTTTTTTTTTTTTTTTTTTTTTTCGTTAATCAGACGCGTACGCAGAGGGAATCTCTGGGGTCGAAACCCCCCGGCTTCGAGCGAACTTTCTTTTCTCGATATATTTTCCGGGGGAGCATGACCTGACCTCCCTTAGAAACCGCTCACCACCTCAGAACAATTTCCTGCACACGTACCTGATTAACATCCCTGTTATTGTTTTATCACATAAGGGGTGCAACGGTGGAATTACAACTTTCAAATAAACTTAAATTATGTATTTAATAAAAACAAGCATGATAGTAATCGGCTTTGAGGCCGTAAACCATCGGTGTATAATGAAGAAACAATACATATATGTTCCCTATTGAGCCCAACAGAATTGTGTAACTCATTTAAAGTGTAAAGGCCATAACTCTGTCATGGGTACATATATCGCTAAACATGATCTGTTAACTGTACATGATACAGCTTGACTCAAAATGTCAGCTCAGTATCTTGTGGCACTGCGATAAAAGAAGTCTGGAAATCTATATGTGGGACAGACGGACGAACAGACAGACAGACAGACAGACAGACAGCACTGGCGTAGCAAGGGTTTTATATTGGCTGGGCCAACCCACACTATGTATGTATGTATGTATGTATGTATGTATGTATGTATGATTTTATAAAATTTAATAGTGTATAAAAAATAAAAAAAAGTTTGACTGGGAGGCATGGCCACCATGACCCCCCCCCCTTACGGTTACGCCACTGACAGACACACATACAGACAGACAGATGAACGGACGGATAGACGGATACAAAACCTGTATTCCCCTCCAGGTGGACCGGTAGGGGATTAACAATAAAAAAAATAAAAAAAATAAAAAATAGAGATGTTATACTTTCGGGACAGAGTCCACAGTGGAAGGGACAGTACTCCGATCCCCAGTTGACCATTTCAGAACACCAGGATTCCTTCCCCTTCTTCCCACAGTTGGAGAAATCTTGGTTTTCTGATGGGCAGATTCCTGGAACATAGCAACAGTTTATTTAAAAACACCGCGTAAGAAATGTTTTAATCCTGAATTATACGGGGTGGGAAGCGGGGTCGCTCAGGTTTGTTTAAAGACACTGCAAAGGAAATGTTTTAATCCTGAATTATACGGGGTGGGAAGCGGGGTCGCTCAGGTTTGTTTAAAGACACTGCAAATGGAAATGTTTTAATCCTGAATTATATGGGGTGGGAAGCGGGGTCGCTCAGGTTTGTTTAAAACACTACAAAGGAAATGTTTTAATTCTGAATTATACGGGGTGGTAAGAGGGGTCTCTCGGGCTTGTTTAAAGACACCGTGTAGGAAATGTTTTAATCCTGGATTATACGGGGTGGGAAGAGGAAGGAAGGAAATGTTTTATTTAACGACGCACTCAACACATTTTATTTACGGTTATATGGCGTTCGGACATATGGTTAAGGACCACACAGATATTGAGGGAGGAAACCCGCTGTCGCCACTTCATGGGCTACTCTTTTTGATTAGCAGTAAGGGATCTTTTATATGCACCATCCCATAGACAGGATAGCACATACCACGGCCTTTGATGTACCAGTCGTGGTGCACTGGCTGCAGCGAGAAATAGCCCAATGGGCCCACTGACGGGGATCGATCCCAAACCGACCGCGCATCGAGCGAGCGCTTTACCACTGGGCTACGTCCCGCCCCTGATGATGGGAAGAGGGATTGCTCAGGCTTATTTAAAGACAAAGCGTAGGAAATGTTTCAATCCTGAATTATACGAATAAGGCGTGGGAAGACGGGTCACTCAGTCTTGTTTTGCAAGTATTCCAACAATAAATGTTCTCAAAATGATCGATTCTTTCATGTATAGTTTTGGTGATTAGCAAAGCAAAATATAGTTGTTGTTTTATTTTGTTTTGTTGTTTTTTTTTATTGGGGTTTTTTTGTTGTTGTTTTTTTTTGTTTTTGGGGTTGTTGTTTTTAAGGTTTGTTATTTTGAAGGGTTGAGAGTGGATGGGTTTTGCTTTTTATGGGGGACCTTTTGTTTTCTTTGGGGTGTTTTGTTCGTTTTCTTTGTACAGCATAGCCCTGCAGTGTATCACTATTAGTTTTCTCAAACTTGGTATAAAGACTTACTTGTTTCACATTGGTCTCCAATATACAGAGGGTAACACATACAGGAACAGGTCTGGATATCAAAAGTACCTCCGTTAAAACACACCTTACCCTGGCAGTCTACAGAAAAACAAAAACAAACATAAACTTACTTCTTACACATCATTAATTATTTTTTGACAACACATACTGTGTTAACAATTTTAAGACATACGACTGACCGCTCCTAGGTGATGACCAGGGGTCTAATTCACAAAGCTATCTTAGGCTCTGCTAGACAACCAAGCATCCTCTTTGTAAGTCCTTTAGCATTGTACTGCGAGATTGCAAAATTGACAGAGTTTAGTAAATTAGGCCCCAGGTTACTAATGCCATACCATCCAATGAAAAAAACACATGGTTGAAATCGATCACTCATCGGCTATTGCTGAAGTTTGTTTTGTTTAACGACACCACTAGAGCACATTGATGTATTAATCATCGGCTATTTGATGTCAAACATTTGGCCATTTTGATACACAATCTTAGAGAGGAAACCTGCTACATTTTTCCATTAGTAGCAAGGGATCATTTTATATGCACCATCCCACATACAGGATAGCTTGTACCACAGCCATTCATATACCAGTCGTGGTGCACTGACTGAAACAAAACATAGCACAATGGGTCCTCTGACGGGGATCGATCGAAGATCGACCGCGCATCAGGTCGACCGACACCAACTCACGCCACTGGCTACGTCAGTGCTGTACACCAGGGTCCCGTTCCACAAAGCGATCTTAGCCCTAAGATCACCTTAAGTGCATAGCTACCTTATGCACTAAGATGATCTTAGTGCTAAGGTCGCTTCGTGGAACGGGGCCGACATGCACCACCTTAAGAGTACGAGACAGTGGCAATGCATGCTCTGGTAAAAGTATTGATAGGGTGAAATGATGTAAAATTAACTATTTTATTACCGCAAAGGTTGTCTTTCTTGTGTGCACACGTCTCGCAGGAGGTCCCGGTGCAATACGGCTTCTTCTTCTGATCACTGGTTTGACTGTGATAATAAACGAAACACCATCGTCTGAGTAATCAAATTGTTATTGACAAATAAACACACAAGGCTCAACTTATAAAGCCTGTTTTTGACTTACACGCGTGTAACTACATGCAGTCACAAGGCTTAAACACCTGCGCCTAATAAAGTTTGTTTTCTTTAAAAACACCACTAGAGCACACTGATTTATTAATCATCGGCTGTTGGATGTCAAACATTTGGTAATTGTTGCATATTATAGTCTAAGATAGGAAACCCGCTACATTAGTCCATCAGTAACAAGGGATATTTTATATGTACCATCCCACAGACAGGATAGCACATACCACGGCTTTTGATGTACTAGTCGTAGTGCATTGACTGGAACGAGAAATGGTCCCACCGACGGTGACCGATCCCACACCGAACGTGCATCAAGCGAGCGCTTTACCACTGGGCTATGTCCCGCCCCTCCAATTTACAAAGCCTGTTTTTTTACTTACACACGTGTAACTTCATACCTTTACAACGCTTAAACGCCTGTCTTACACGCGTGTAACTTCATACCTTTACAACGCTTAAACGCCTGCCTTACACGCGTGTAACTTCATACCTTTACAACGCTTAAACGCCTGCCTTACACGCGTGTAACTTCATACCTTTACAACGCTTAAACGCCTGCCTTACACGCGTGTAACGTCATACCTTTACAACGCTTAAACGCCTGCCTTACACGCGTGTAACTTCATACCTTTACAACGCTTAAACGCCTGTCTTACTCGCGTGTAACTTCATACATTTACAACGCTTAAACGCCTGTCTTACACACGTGTAACTTCATACATTTACAACGCTTAAACACCTGTCTTACACGCGTGGTAACTTCATACATTTACAATGCTTAAACGCCCGCAGTTAAGAAAAACGGGCTTCGAAAATTTGGCCCATGAAATCTCAGATATAGGACACATACGTCGGAAGTGGGTGTGATGGGGAGGGGGGAGTTGCACTGTCCCCCAACACTGAATGTTATACACCCCACTTCCCAGGTTGAAACCCGAATTAATATGACTGGCCCAGCTAGTTGCTTGGATGGATGGATGGATGGATGGATGGATGGATGGATGGATGAATAGATGGATGGATGTATATTTGTAAGAATGGGTGGATAGATGTTTGGATAAATGGGTTGATGTATGAAAGGATGGATCGGTGTATGGATGGAATGATGGATGCTGGAGCGATGGATGGATAAATGGAAGGAAGGAAGGAAGGATGGAAGGTTGGATGGATGGATGGATGGATGGATGGATGGATGGATGGATGGATGGATGGATGGATGGATGGAATGATGTATGCTGGAGCGATGGATGGATAAATGGAATGAAGGAAGGACGGATGGATGGAAGGATGGATGCTGGAGCGATGGATGGATAAATGGAAGGAAGGATGGATGGATGGATGGATGAATGGACGGATGGATGGATGAATGGATGGATGGATGGATATTTGGAAGAATGGGTGGATAGATGTTTGGATAATTGGGTGGATGTATGAAAGGATGGATCGGTGTATGGATGGAATGATGGATGCTGGAGCGATGGATGGATAAATGGAAGGAAGGATGGATGGAAGGATGGATGGATGGAATGATGGATGCTGGAGCGATGGATGGATAAATGGAAGGAAGGAAGGACGGATGGATGGAAGGATGGATGTTGGAGCGATGGATGGATAAATGGAAGGAAGGATGGATGGATGGATGGACGGACGGACGATCGGACGGACGGATGGATGGATGGATGGATGGATGGAAGGATGGATGGGTGCATTCAAGGATAGATGGATGGATGGGTTGATGGATGGATGGATGGATGGATGGGTGAATGAATGAATGGATGGATGGATGGATGGATGGATGGATGGATGGATGGAAGGAGGGGTGCATTCATGGATAGATGGATGGATGGGTTGAAGGATGGATGGATGAATGAATGGATGGATGGATGGATGGATTGGTGATTGATTGATTGGGTAAATGGATGGATGGATGGATGGGTGGATGGATGGATGGGTGATTGATTGATTGGGTAAATGGATGGATGGATGGATGGGTGGGGATGGATGGGTGGATGGATGGGTTTGAAGGATGGATGGATGTTGAATGGACTGGCTGGATGGATGGATGGATGGGTGATTGATGGGGGTGGAATGGATGGATTATGTATGCAAATATATTTCAAATATGACTGTTTCAGAAATAATCAGATTAAAGGGGAGGGTATTGTTAAAACCCAACCACCACCCACACCAAATATATAAACAATTTCAACAAATATTTGAATGTCATGTAACACAAACACAACATAAATCCTACAAATAAGATTTCTGCGAATGGTCTTTGCCCTGTTGCACTCTGAATATCTGTAGACTGAAGGAGTAACTGTAAACTTGAGTTAATTCCCAATCCCCCCCCCCCCTCCCATTGTGAATGGCCCTTATCCTTTTGCAGTCTAAATATATCTATATGGTCTGCATGCATAACTGTAAAAATTAGTTACTCCCTCAGCCCAAACCCAAGTGAATGACTTTTATGCCTACCCTGTTGCAGCCTGTGTAGACTGAAAGAATAAAGAAAAAATAATTTAATTCCCCTAGAATCCCCCCCCCCCCCCCCCCAACGCCCACCCCACCTCCATATGAAAGGCTCTTACCCTGTTGCGTAGTTGCAGGCGTAGACCACGTTGTATTTGTTCATCTTACCGGTGCAGTCTGACATGGCACATCCAACCCTGGCAGCAGTTGCCAAGACAACCTGTAATCAAAGATGTAGAACCCAAACAGATGAGGTTTTGTTCGTATAGGGGTAGCAGTAAAGCAATACAATCTGGAGTATGTTTTAATTATTTAACTATTTAAATTAGCTGCAATGTCAGGTATATTTGTATTATTTTACTATTTAAATTGGACTTAAAGCTACTATCTCGGGTATACTTTTAGTATTTAATTATTTAAATTAAAGCTACATTCTCGTCTATATTTTATTATTTAACTATTTAAATTAGACGTAAAGCTACAATCTCGGCTATATTTTGTATTATGTATATATTTCAATTATATTTAAAGCTACAATCACATGTATATTTTAGTACTTAACTATTTAAATTAGACTTAAAGCTACAATCTTGGGTACATTTTGTATCATGTAAATATTTAAATTAGATTTAAAGCTACAATCACATGTATATTTTTATTATTTAATTATTTAAACTATTTAAATTAGACTTAAAGCTACAATCTTGGGTACATTTTGTATTATGTAAATATTTAAATTAGATTTAAAGCTACAATCACATGTATATTTTTTATTATTTAACTACATAAATTAGACTTAAAGCTGCACTCACATGCATATTTTTTATTATTTATCTACTTAAATTAGATTTAAAGCTGGAATCTCGACTATATTTTTTAGTATTTAACTACATGTATTTAAATTAGACTTAAAGCTGCAATCTCGACTATATTTTCAATATTTAACTATTTAAATTAGACTTAATGCCGCAATCTCAGCTATATTTTTTAAGTTATTTAATCATTTAGAATAGGTCAACAATATTAACGTTATTATCGTCTAACGCCATTCTTCGATATCGTGTGACCGTACTTCCTGGTCTACGTCTGTCTCTCAAATTATATATTACTTTATGAAGGATACTGGTAACAACCGTTATTGGTGATAACACACGAGTTTATTAGTCCCCTTCCGGTCCAACGGCAGAGGACTATATATTTCGTTTCTGTCCTTCCTTTCGTCCGTCCGTATGTCTGCCTGGCTGTCTGGTTGGCTGGCTGTGTGTCTGTGTGTCAGTCTGTCTATGTGTCTGGCTGACTGACTGTATGTCTGTCTGTCTGTCTGGTTGTCTGTCTGTCTGTCTGGCTGGTTGGCTGTATGTCTGTCTGTCTGGCTGTCCCACAAATATTTTTCCAGACCTTTTTTCACATTGTTTCAAAATACTGGATTCCTAGTCGGAGCTCCACGCGGTAAGACGTGTTTGTTTCGCTGATGCACACTGCACGTGCTTTCGTGTGCTCGACTTGGGGATTCTTCATTTCGTTGTTTTTGTCAGCGAAATGAAGTTTTCTACTGGGATGTATGCGGCCATTGGAACTGATTGAACGCTGGAACGCTTCTCGTTTCGACAGTCTGCACCACCAGGTTGGATTCTTTTTTAGCGATTCCTCGCCTCCACGTCATTTCTCCGTCTGACTATGTTGACTTGTTTTTTCGTGACTCGTATGACGGCCATTCTGCAGAACGCCACGGTTGTTCGCGTTTAGTCTCTACATGTCCGAGCCTGTCCTAGCAGCACTGGACGATTGACCGCCCCACTCTAAGAAGAAATAGGAAGCGGGGTCGGCCCCTACTACTCTTTTCTAGACTTTACTTTGCTTTATAGTGATACCATCTCGTATCCTCCGGAGTCGGGCCCGTCCGCACCACTATACCAACCCATGACGACTGGACTATACCCTAGTCTGATACTCTCTCTCGTTCAGACGGATCCGGCTTCTCAAGATCTGTATTTCAGCACAGCACTACACCTTCAACGTCTATCGACTGTCAATCTAGGGGTTTTCTTGACGGGATGCAACCCATCTCGTCCCTATAAGCTGTGCACCCAAACGGCCTTAACGAGGCCACTCACGTGGACATATCGATCGGACTTTAAACTTTTAGATCTGCGTTCAAAAGTTTATGTCGAAATTACTCTCTCTTTTTTATTATTAAATAGTCCGATCCTCTCTTCTTTCTCTTATTTAATTTTGGACTGTCCTTCTAAAATGCTCCAAATTATATAAATATTCGGCCGAGCAGTCAATTCTTTTTATTTTTGGCTGGTAACTTTTTTCTTCTTTTTTTTTCTTTTCTTTTTTTAAACATTTATTCTATTAACTATTTTACTAATTGCTATTTTCAAAATTCTGCCCATTTTCAACTCTACACCCCCCCCCCCCCCCCCCACCCTCCATCCCGAGTCAGGTCACCGATCTTATCGGAGGTCGGACTCTGGATGGGCGTGTTCGAAACCCTAGTGGTATATGGGCACGTTAAACAAGTCATTATCATCATCATCAAAATACTGAGCCAACATTTTGTACTTAAGTTTATCACGTTACATATCTTTGTTTCTTTCTTCAATGGCCGGCCTCGGTGGCGTCGTGGCAGGCCATCGGTCTACAGGCTGGTAGGTACTGGGTTCGGATCCCAGTCGAGGCATGGGATTTTTAATCCAGATACCGACTCCAAACCCTGAGTGAGTGCTCCGCAAGGCTCAATGGGTAGGTGTAAACCACTTGCACCGACCAGTGATCCATAACTGGTTCAACAAAGGCCATGGTTTGTGCTATCCTGCCTGTGGGAAGCGCAAATAAAAGATCCCTTTCTGCCTGTCGTAAAGAAGAGTAGCCTATGTGGCGACAGCGGGTTTCCTCTAAAAAACAGTGTCAGAATGACCATATGTTTGACGTCCAATAGCCGATGATAAGATTAAAAATCAATGTGCTCTAGTGGCATCGTTAAATAAAACAAACTTTACTTTACTTTCTTCAATGTGTTTTCGTGCTTATATCCAATTAATGTTTTCAAACACACTGTCCTGGGCACACACTTCAGCTATCTGGGCTGTCTGTCCAGGACAGTGGGTTAGTGGTTAGTTGTTTAGTGGTTAGTGACAGAGAAGAGGATGTAGTGGTCTTACACCTACCCACTGAGTCGTTAAAACTCCCTCGAACCCTCGAATTGCCTTCTAAATCGCTCACAAGAATAGTGTGTGTGTGTGTGGGGGGGGGGGGGGGGCGTTGTTTTGTTTTGTTTGTTGGGGTTTTGTTTGTTTTTTGTTGGGGTGGGGTGTTTTTTTTTTTGTTTTTTTTTTTTTTTTTTTTGGGGGGGGGGGTCAAAAACACTTTTACCTTTGTTTTTATGTCAAATCAAACTAAAATTATATATAAAAATACAATGTTCATGGAGGCTGGGAAGGACTTTAACGACATTGTTTGAATAATGGCCGCTCGTTGTAACCAGATGGCTCGAATGTTCTTTAGCTCTGTTCTGCTTATAGGTGAAAATAAGGCTAGAGAGCGGTTTGTGTTAAAACCCGCCAATTTAAAAATGTCTGACGAACAAAGGCTCGTTAAATACATAATGTTATATAGTTTCTTAAATCGGATATCGTGTAACATTAGTAACGTTATGTTGGAGTCCATTTATAACATTGAACTAATTAATTTATATGCTTCCTACTGGTAGCAGTATACAGTTAGCTCCCTTGTGTATCATGTAGCCCCAGTGGCGTAGTGAGGGGTGCCCTGGGGTTTTGCCCCCCCCCCCCCTCCTCAATTAAACCTTTTTTCTTGTTTTACTATATTAAATTTTATAAAATCCTACATACATACATACATACATACATACACACACACATACATACATACATACTGCGGGTTCCATCCCCCACCCCCAATAGTGGATTTCCACTCCAGTATAAAATTCTGGCTATCCACACACACACACACACACACACACACACACACATACACACACACACACACACACACACACACACACACACACACACAGCGTCCCTGGACAGGATCACCACGCAGGCTTCGGAGCACTGTTCCCTAACTTTGAAGATTAGGCACTAAACACCTCTCATCTCATCCTCCACCCCACCCCACCCTCAATCCTCCAGGCACACACACACACAGAGAGAGAGAGAGAGAGAGAGAGAGAGAGAGAGAGAGAGAGAGAGAGAGAGAGAGAGAGAGACGATGAGAGAGGGGGAGAGAGATCTTGAGAGAGAGAAGACGAGAGAGATTGAGTGAGAGAGAGAGAGAGAGACAGAGACAGACAGACAGACAGACAGAGAGAGAGAGAGAGAGAGAGAGAGAGAGAGAGAGAGAGAGAGAGAGAGAGACAGAGAGAGAGAGAGAGAGAGAGAGAGAGAGAGAGAGAGACCCAACCAAAAAAAACTATATGTGAGACAGACGAACGAACAGACAGGCAGAGAGAAGGAAAGACGGAGTCGAAACCTATAGTCCCTTCCGGTTGGAGACTAATAATATCAATAAAGTTAAAGTTGTTTTTTGAGAGAGAGAGAGAGAGAGAGAGAGAGAGAGAGAGAGAGAGAGAGAGAGAGAGAGAGAGAGAGAGAGAGAGAGAGAGAGAGAGAGAGAGAGAGAGAGAGAGAGAGAGAGAGAGAGAGGGCCCCCAATTGAAAGGAGATTCGATATTATGATCCCCTAAAAAGAAAGTACCTGCGTATAGTGTCCAATCGCTTCGTTAGTCAGCGCCCCGGTTCCGTACTCAAAGACCTTGACCTCCGAGTACCAAGCGTCCACCGAGGTGGGAAAGTCTCGGTAACCAAAACCTAGGTTCTGCCCGATACCAACGCCAGGTAGATCTAATTTGCAGAAAAGAAAGGAAAGTTACAGGATAGTTATTTATCGAGACTCCCAATAGCGGTTACTAATTGATGCGCGATCGATCTAGGATCGATTCCTGTCGGTGGGCTCATTTGGCTATTTTCGTTCCAGCCAGTGCTCCACAACTGGTGTAACAAAGGCCGTGGTATGTACTATCCTGTCTGTGGGATGGTGCAGATAAAACCGTAACTAAAATGTGTTGAGTGCGTTATTAAATCAAACATTTCCTTCTTCTTCGTCAATGATAAGACTGTGCAATTTTAAATAACCATCCAAAAATGACCTTTAATTTGATGAATTTGTACGTCCTTGGTGATCGCCACATTATCGCTATGAGAGGAAATTTAACAAGACAGGAATCATATTGCTCAGGAAGGAAGGAAGAAAATGTTTTATTTAACGACGCACTCAACACATTTTATTTACTGTTATATGGCGTCGGACATATAGTTAAGGACCACACAGATATAGAGAGAGGAAACCCGCTGTCGCCACTTCATGGACTACTGTTTTTAGCAGCAAGGGATCTTTTATATGCACCATCCCACAGACAGAATAGCACACACCACGGCCTTTGTTACACCAGTTGTGGAGCACTGGCTGGAACGAGAAATAGCTTACTGGACCCACCGACGGGAATCGATCCTAGATCGATCGCGAATCAGGCGCGTGCTGTATCACTGAGCTACGTCCCGCCCCGGTCACCCGAAGATGACCTTTAATTTGATGAGGTTTTTACTTCCTTGGTGATCGCCACGGTATCGCCTCAAGAAAAAAGTAAGACACGAATAATTTTGTTGAGAGTAACACGTGTACTTACATTTAGCCAGGCGATTTGCGTTGAGGTCGTGCTCATGAATACACTGGGCGGCCCATTTCGCGGCAATGGCGGCCAGTTCATCATCCCAGTACTGAAACAACGAATGGATGGATATATATACTAAAAGGCAAAAGACAAAGATAATTGATGATACGTTTTTACTGCCGTGTATGAAACGTTATAATATGGAAAGAGAAATGTCCGAAGGTATGGAAACGAGCAATAGTCCATGAAAAGGGCGCACTTGCCATATGCAAATGAGCCACAACACTGGAGGGGGTCCACAGCGAAGTTGCTACAGCTACACAGTCAGTAGCGAGTGTGTCCACCTTGAGCATTGATACAGGCCTGGCACCGTCGTCTCATTGAAACCACTAAACGCTGGAGAAAGTTCCTGGGAATGCCTGTTTCGCAGATGCGTGGTTAGGATCCATGTGTCTTGGTGAGGGGTTGTCACGGGTGGTCGGCCGCTACGGGGACGGTCCCTGACCTGCTTGTTTTGTTGATATCGTTGCCATAAGTGCAATATGGTGTTTCTGTGGACGTTCAATTGAAATGCTAAAAGTTGCCATCTTATTTTATAACGTCGTAAACCGGCATAGTTACCGTTAATTTATTCAGAATAAAACTCTACACCAGATGCTGTCTATTCCGGACTTCGGATGCAAATTCAAAGAACAAAAGAATGGTTTATGTAGCAATTAGCTCTGTTCACACCGGCACGCGATCTTACCTCTACCGTCTTCCAGTGATCACCTTCTAAACAATGACGGCAGTTCCCCAGTAACTAGGATACCAAAGAACGTGTTACAAAACAATCGCACCTTTTTCAAGGTTTAATACACAATGAACCACACCTTTTGTAACGGTGTAGGTAGCAAGATAAGTCGGATTATTATGTGTATGCAGTGCCGGATTTATAAGGGGGCAATTGCCCCGAGCCTCCCTGCCAGAGCCCCCCCCCCCCCCCCCCCCCGACTAAGGACTTCCTTCATAAAAAAAAATGTAATAATTATAAAAGTAGTTCATTTTTTATTTGTCATGTAATTTAATTTCTATGTTGAGGGCACCCGAACCTGAAGTGTATGTATTCATACCTGCATTGCATCATACTGATCTGTTTAAAATAATAAAACTATAAATTCAGACCCCTGTTTCATATGATTTTAATCAATAAAATAATGTTATTTATTCTGTTTGTTGTTTTATATGTGTTCTGGTTTGAGCACATATTTTTTATTACAGTCGAATGTTAATATCCCACTTTCAACAGTAAGGACTGAACTGGTGTCCCAGCCCGCTTCTCGCCGACTGAACTGAACTGAACTTTATTTACACTCTGGCCGTAATTCAACGGCATATGAGGTACATTGTAAAAATATAATTAAATAAATAAATGACAAGATGACACATTCGTCATAATAATGTACATCAGATAAAACATACTTGCATTTGAAGACATACATTGCATATACAAATAAAATGAAATTGTGAAAACAGATTTCAGCCATGGGACTTAAGAATATGCATAATTTGTTTACAGAAAACTGCTAGCTTTCTGAGAACACCAGTTGGGGTTTTTTACTGTCAAATAGCATTCTAAATTTATAAACATTTGGTCTAGACTGGCAACACTTCGTCAGAAATCTTGTTTATCGTGAGGTAGATATCTTTCAGGTTTATACCAATCACTAAAACAAGCATTACTTAGCCTAGCTTTTACAGATGTCTGACATATAGTCCAAACGTTTGGTTAATATGACGTGTTATTTACGTTGGTATTTTCTAATCAGTATATGGTAAGAACCGTAACTATAGACGAACTCTGTCTACATCGGCACTCTGTCCAAAATGGCATATTTTATCGGTCCCAAGTGAATCCGGTTTAGACAGTTAGTTTTTAGTTTTACTTCTTGTAAATACAATACTTTTCTAATATTCCTGGTAGTCTTTTAATAGTTCTAAAGTCTCTCATAACTCCATAGGAGTGGCTTGTGTACTTTTACTGCTGTGTTATTGTATTACTACTGTATTTTTATTTTAATAGTTCTAAAGTCTCTCATAACTCCATAGGATTGGCTTGTGTACTTTTACTGCTGTGTTATTGTATTACTGCTGTGTTATTGTAATACTGCTGTGTTATTGTAATACTGCTGTGTTATTGTATTACTGCTGCGTTATTGTATTACTACTGTTGAACTCTTGTTTTTATTTTAATAGTTCTAAAGTCTCTCATAACTCCATAGGATTGGCTTGTGTACTTTTACTGCTGTGTTATTGTATTACTGCTGCGTTATTGTATTACTGCTGCGTTATTGTTTTACTGCTGCGTTATTGTATTACTGCTGCGTTATTGTAATACTGCTGTGTTATTGTAATACTGCTGTGTTATTGTATTACTGCTGTGTTATTGTATTACTGCTGTGTTATTGTAATACTGCTGTGTTATTGTATTACTGCTGTGTTATTGTATTACTGCTGCGTTATTGTATTACTGCTGTGTTATTGTAATTTGTACTGCTGCTGTGTTATTGTATTACTGCTGTGTTATTGTAATACTGCTGTGTTATTGTATTACTGCTGTGTTATTGTATTACTGCTGTGTTATTGTATTACTGCTGTGTTATTGTAATACTGCTGTTATTGTATTACTGCTGCGTTATTGTATTACTGCTGCGTTATTGTATTACTGCTGCGTTATTGTTTTACTACTGTTGAACTCTTGTTTTTATTTTAATAGTTCTAAAGTCTCTCATAACTCCATAGGATTGGCTTGTGTACTTTTACTGCTGTGTTATTGTATTACTGCTGCGTTATTGTAATACTGCTGCGTTATTGTTTTACTGCTGCGTTATTGTATTACTGCTGTGTTATTGTAATACTGCTGTGTTATTGTAATACTGCTGGCGCTGTGTTATTGTAATACTGCTGTGTTATTGTAATACTGCTGTGTTATTGTAATCACTCTGCGTTATTGTTTACGCTGTTATTGTTTTACTGCGGCGTTATTGTTTTACTACTAAGTTTTTATTTTAATAGTTCTTTCTCATAACTCCATAGGCTTGTGTCCTGTGTCATTGCGGTTTTGTTTTACTGCTGCGTACTGCTCTGTCCTGTCAGTACACATGCTGATTGTGACTGCTGCGTTAGGTTTTAGTCGGAACTGCTGTGTTATGTATTACTGCTGTGTTTAAGAATGTTTTATAATTACTGTTGATATAAACATTTTATCACACAAGCTGAGACGGATTTATGATACATATAGCTACATTATATATAATATTATTATATTACCATTTTCTGGGTTTTCGGCCAAGTGCAGTTTGTTGTGTGCCTACTAAGGCTTCCCACCCCCGGCTACCTCTGTCCGTCAACACAAACCTGGAAGGGTAGTCGGAACCCACCATGTAGGCTGATATAACTTTAACCAGGGACGGATTATGGGGGGTTTCCAAGTGGCACGGACGTCCCCACCCCCGGCTAAAACAAAACTCACCATGTAGATCTAAATTGATGTCCACGTAAAATTCATAATTTCAAATTATAAACATTTACATATCGTTTCGAACACCCCCACCCCTTACTTAAAGCATAATCCGCCCCTGATTACGTCACAAAATTAAGTGTTTCTAATCAAGTAAACCTTTCTTTAATTACAAACTAACCATGATCTGTGTTCTGAATATTACTTCACTTATAAGTATTTTTGTTTTTGTTTAATGACACCACTAGAGCACATTGATTTATTAATCATCGGCTACTGGATGTCAAACATTTGGTCATTTTGACATATAGTCTAAGAAAGGAAACTCGTTACATTTTTCCATTAGTAGCAAGGGATCCTTTATATGTACATTCCACAGACAGGATAGCACATACCATGGCTTTTGATATACCAGTCGTGGTGCACAGGCTGGAGCGAGAAATAGTCCAATGGGCCCACTGACGGATATTTCACCTATAAATTATTTAAAAATTTAGAATAGATCACCCACATTAATTTTCGTACCATCGCGCTGCATTCTTCGATATCGTTTGACTATGCTATTCAAAATCACATAAACACGTAGCGGGTTTCCTCCTATGTGTCATATATCCTATATATCTTGCACCGATAAGCTGTAAAAGCTCAAGGCAAATAAAGAATTGATTACTACTTGTCATATTTACCAAATGTTTTACATCCAATAGCCGATGGATTAATTAAAGTGCTCTAGTGGTGTTGTTAAACAAAACAAACGTTTTTCCTGAAATGTAATTTCCTGCATTCTACAAGTAAACTTAATCTTGACAAACGTAACAGTATATATATATTTGTGGTATACGTGTACACGCTACAGATCTTACGTACACTCTGACTGTTGGTAGATCAGGCTCCGTGCTTATGAACCTTAAAGTCTAGACTTTAATAAAGTCCAGACTTTAACGTCATGGCAACGCCATTCAAATAGCATTACGTTAAAGTCTGGACTTTATTAAAGTCTAGACTTTAAGTTTTATAAGCACGGGCCCTGATATAAGCCAACGCCAAGTCATGTCCTTGTGGCTTTAATTCCGAATACGTTAGGTATAGCTTGTTTAGCGCTGTAAAATTCAATTTAGCTTTCTTTAATTTGGTGGAGGGGATTGGGTGGGGGGGGGGGGGGCGGGGTTGGGGGCGTTGTATTTCGGTCCATTTTGACAATCTACATAGTCGCGTTTCCTTTCTTTTTTCATTTTTTTTCATTTTATATTTTATTTTTAAAAGGTACTTACAAACGCTCTTTTGTTCCTAACCAACCGCTTTGCGCTTTCCACTGAAAATAGATAAATTACAGTAGATATTTTCATTGTTAATTATTAGAATCGACTTTTTGTAAAGCATGGTTAGATGCAGGGTTTTAAAGTTTGGTTTGTTTAACGACACCACTAGAGCACATTGATTTATTAATCATCAGCTATTGGATATCAAACGTGGTCATTTTGTGGGATAGTGCTTATAAAAGATCCCTTGCTGCTAATCGCAAAGAGTAGCCCATGAAGTGGCGACAGCGGGTTTCCTCTCTATATCTGTGTGGTCCTTAACCATATGTCTTACGACATATAACCGTAAATAAAATGTGTTGAGTATAATGTGCGAATTCGTTTCTTGATAAATTTGTAATATAATAAAAGTATGTTCTGAGCTGAAGTTGCAACGTAGCCCATTGATAAAGCGCTTACCTGGTGCTCGGTCAGTCTGGGATCGATCACAGTCGATGGACCCATTCGGCTATTTCTTGTTTCAGCCAATGCAATGACGATATGTGGTATAGCAATGGCCGTGGTATGTGATATCCTGTCTGTGGGATGGTGCATGTAAAATATCTCTTGGGGTTAATGGAAAAATGTAGCGGGTTTTCTCTCTGAAACTATATTTAAAAATGACCAAATGTTTGATATACAATACATTAAACAAAATAAACTTTAATTTGTCTACAATAGCATAACGTTTAGAAGCAGTCAACACCTTTTTAGCATATTGTATGTGTCAGTGTAAGTGTATTTGTCTGTCTGTCTGTCTGTCTGTCTGCCTGCCTGCCTGCCTGCCTTCCTGTTTGTCTGTCTGTGTGTCTGTATGTCTGTCTATGTATGTATGTATGTATATATGTATGTATATATATATGTATGTATGTATATATGTATGTATCTGAATGTCTTTCCATCTATGTCTGTCTGTCTACCTATCCATCTATCTGCCTGCCTGTCTGCCTATCTGCCTGTCTGTCTGTCTGACTGTCAGTATGCAAGCATTTTATGTATAAATATATCAGCTTTTGAAGAACTTACCTGTAACTGAATATGCGTATACATGTACAAACCAACACACAGCTAAAGTCAATTGGTAAACGGGTTGCATCGTTCTGAGTCGCTCCCTTGTCTTCGATTTAAATACGTTCAAAACAGTCCAGTTTTATTTTATTTTATTTTCCCATCATGTTCAACATATTGATCAAGACAAGACTGACAAAAGACAGGAGTGTAAACATCTTAACACCTGGTTTCAAAACGTCTTTCGTGGAATTGTTACAGTGTAAATAAAGATAGTGATTATTTATATTATGCTTTGAACTAAACGGCGTGATGTATTCTTCTATTGGCACACGTGTTGTATCTATTTCACACGCGATTGTGACGTCAGTTGTTTGTTCATGACGTCATAGACCTCGCCGTTTTAAGGAGAGCTACCACTCTCACTCCCCACCACTCCCCTGAGACTAGTTCAAGAAGACCGACGCCATATAACCGTAAATAAGATGTTTTGAGTGCGTCGTTAAATAAAACATTTCCTTCCAGTTCAAGAAGAGTAATTTTAGCTCCCATTAACATGTGAATTTAAGGGGAGCTATCACTCTTGCTCCCCACTACTCCCCTGAGACAAGTTCAAGAATAGTAATTTTAGCTCCCCTTAGCATGTGAATTCCACACATAAATACATTACAATTGTATATAAATAGGCCTATACAACTAACGAATACGAATATGTTTATTAACATTGCCGATCATTTTACAGCGTGTTCCACACAAATACACTACAATTGCATATAAATAGGCCTACACAACTAATTAACATTAATGTTAAAAGTGAATATAAAATTACCAGAATCCATTCATTCATTCATTCATAGCTATTTTTGTGCTTATATCTAGTTAAGGTTCAAGCACACTGTCCTGGGCACATAGGACAGTGATTTAGTGGTTTGTGGTTAGTTGTTAGTGGTTAGTCAAAGATACGTCGGTGTAGTCTATCAGTGGTCAGAATGAAGGTATGTCAGTAACGCAATGCAAATTGCACCTGTCTTTTAGACTGATAGGTATAGGGTTCGCACCCCGGTAACGGCCCCCACCTAGAGCAGGTGTTTACAGGTCAGTGGAAGAGTGTAAGACCATTACACCGTCGAGTAAGTACTAACCCACTGTCCTAGACAAATAGTCCAGACAGCTAACGGGCGTGCCCAGGACAGCGTGCTTGGACCTTAATTGGATATAAGCACAAAAATAAATTGCAATGATATGAAGGTACATGATGATGCTGATGATCATAGAGCTTGGTGCATGTACAGACATTTCCTTTCGGTTTCTACACTAATGCTGATGCATAGCTTCTGTACTCTGACTTCAGTGGACATGGTTTGAGTTTGGAGTTTTCCTTCTCCTAGGAGAGTGTCCTAGCCCAGTTTTGATTTTGGAGTTTGTTTCTCCTAGACAGTTGTCTTTCTTGACTCACGTTCTCTGTCTGTCCGGTCCATATTAGTCTAGTATCTACCCTTTGACCAGTCCAGCTTGGGTGACCCTACCAGGAGCTGATGCTCCAGCTGGCATAGCTCTCCGAGTCATTGAGACATGAAAGCTACCCCGCCACGTCAAGAAATGGACCATGAGATACATCATATACTAGTCTAAGATTTTTATTTATTTTTATGTTTCTTCCCTCTTCCGTTCACTCTTCTTGAAACCCGACATGTGTATATCTTTGGTGATCGATGTATTTGAGTCGTTAAAAGTTTGTTTGTTTTGTTTAACGACACCAATAGCACAGGCGGATGTAGTGGGGGGGGGGGGGGGGGGGGCAGGGGCCCGGGCCCCACCCCTAAATTTTGTGACAGTTATAATTTTATTATATATTAATTTTCTCCCTTTTTTTACGATCCCCCTCCAAACCTCCTCCAAAGTCATGTCATTGGGGCCCCCCAATATGGATTTTCTGGATCCGACACTGAATAGAGCTCATTGCTTTATTAATCATCGGCTATTGGATATCAAACAGTTGGTAATTTTGACATATAGTCTTAGAGAGAAAACCCGCTACATGTTTTTATTAGTAGCAATGGATCTTTTACATGCACCATCCCACATACAGGCTAGCACATACCACGGTATTTGACATACCAGTCGTGGTGCACTGGCTGGAATGTGAAATAGCCCAATGGGCCTACCGACGGGGGATCGATCCCAGACCGACCGCGCATTAGGCGAGCGCTTTACGACTGAGCTACGTCACGTGCTCAGAGATTGAAGTGTTTGACATCCATTACTTGGTGATAATAAATTAATGTGCTTTAGATAATAGAGGCGTCGTTATACAAATCGGAAAACACAAAATATCCATATCTAGTGACTCGCGTTATGAACAGGTGTTGTGGGATCGGATATCTCACCTACCAGAAACGTATATGCGTGCCCGTATTGACGGAGACGAAACATGCGTCGAGTACAGCTGTTACGAAACACCATGGGTTTTTTTTTATTTTTCTTTCAAAGTTATCCACTATTTCTTTTGTTGTAATTCGTCCATGCGGTATGAGTGTCTGAATAGATGTAATCATCATTCGATTTGATCGTGCGTTTAGGGTGTGTCCCTGTGCAAGGCTGGAGCCAGCAATTATTAAAGGGACATTCCCTAGTTTTTAAAAAACTAAGGCATATTTTTTACTATTATAGCCGTTTTTGATAACTGAAATCATACTTTACTTAGATTTTATGGTTTCGATTATCAATTTCCGTACATTCGAAGTGTTTTTGGTCATCCTGGTGTTTTTAATAGCACAAAATGCATTTCTCTTTCTTTCTTTTTTTAAACGCACGTGCATCTGAGAAGTAACAGTTATAGTCATGTTTTAGTCTATTTTTAGAGGGTATTTCACCAATTCAAAGTCACAGACTTATGTTTCCCTCAATTGTAACTTTATCCAAATGTGTTACAGGTTTGTAGATTAACTAAACTTAGTGTTAATTTTCATGGGCTGAAACTAGGCTCTGTCCCTTTAAAGGGGTTGGTAGGCTCAGTGGTTTGGTGTTCGCGAAAGTTGGAGCATATCCTGCCCCACCGGTGGCACCCGTCATGAGCTCGAAATTCCTCTAGCTGTGGTCTATATTTAACACAACAGCTAGAAGACACGCGAACCGGCCTCGGTGGTGTCGTGGTTAAGTCATCGGACATAAGGATGGTGGGTAGTGGGTTCGCTTCCTGGAACCGGCTCCCACTCGGAGCGAATTTAACGACTCAAAGACCGGTGTAGCATTTAATTTACACTCCCCAAGAATATGCACTACCCAGTCATTAATAAACGTATAATTTGCGCTCCCCCAGTTACTATTATACGTATAATACGCACTCCCCTTGAATTATTTGAATTATACATATAATGTGTACTCTCCACTATGTTTGAATACTTTAGTGAATACAATCCACATTCATTAGTAGTCCCTTATCGGTCCAACCGGATCGGTTATCTATAGGTTTCATCTCCATTCTTCTGTCTGTCCGTCTGGCGTCTGTCCGTCTGTCCGTCCGTCTGTCCTACATAACGTTTTGTGGATAGGTTTTTTCCACAATGCCTCGTGATATTGAGCTGAAATTTGGTATATATACCATTAGAGATCAAGTTTGACTTTCATGACGTTTTACACATTTTGACCGAATTATTGTCTTTGAACATATGGGATACGGAAATTTGTTTTCCAGACCGCTCCCCCCCCCCCCCCCTCCCCCCCCACCCCCACACCCCCCACAATGCCTCAACATACTGAGCTGAAATGTTGCGTATAGCTTTATAGTGTACCATTAAATATCAAGTTTGACTTTTTCGATTTACTTTACATGTAGTTTTATCATATGCTATCACATATCAAGTGTGACTTTAATAACTATTTACTCATTTTGACAGACCGGCCTCGGTGGCGTCGTGGCAGGCCATCGGTCTACAGGCTGGTAGGTACTGGGTTCGGATCCCAGTCGAGGCATGCGATTTTTAATCCAGATACCGACTCCAAACCCTGAGTGAGTGCTCCGCAAGGCTCAATGGGTAGGTGTAAACCACTTGCACCGACCAGTGATCCATAACTGGTTCAACAAAGGCCATGGTTTGTGCTATCCTGCCTGTGGGAAGTGCAAATAAAAGATCCCTTGCTGCTAATCGGAAGAGTAGCCCATGTAATGGCGACAGCGGGTTTCCTCTCAAAATCTGTGTGGTCCTTAACCATATGTCTGACGCCATATAACCGTAAATAAAATGTGTTGAGTGCGTCGTTAAATAAAACACTTCTTTCTGTTTTTTTCATTTTGACAGAGTTATTGCCTTTGAACTTAGGAGGTATGAAAATATGCTTTTTTTAAGACTTTTTTCAATGCCTGACGATATTAAGATTAAATTTTGTTTAGAGCTTTGTTATGTACTGTTACGTATCAAGTTTCACTTCAGTGTCAGTTTACCCATTTTAAACAGAGTTATGGCTCTGGAACGTAGAAAATAAAAAATATTGTTGGGCTCTGTAGGGGTCGTATTGCTTTAGCAGTACTCCCAGAATGCTTGTTATACATATAATCTACACTCCACATTCTTTATTATACACATGATTTACACACATTTCCTTTATTATACATACAACCTACACTCTGCATTCATCAATATAAACCGGCCTCGGTGGCGTCGTGCCAGGCCATCGGTCTACATGCTGGTAGGTACTGGGTTCGGATCCCAGTCGAGGCATGGAATTTTTAATCCAGATACCGACTCCAAACCCTGAGTGAGTGCTTCGCAAGGCTCAGTGGGTAGGTGTAAACCACTTGCACCGACCAGTGATCCATAACTGGTTCAACAAAGGCCATGGTTTGTGTTATCCTGCCTGTGGGAAGCGCAAATAAAAGATCCCTTGCTGCCTGTCGTAAAAAGAGTAGCCTATGTGGCGACAGCGGGTTTCCTCTAAAAAAAATCTGTGTGGTCCTTAACCATATGTCTGACGCCATATAACCGTAAATAAAATGTGTTGAGTGCGTCGTTAAATAAAACACTTCTTTCTTTCATCAATATAAATGTATTTTGCATACCTCAAAAAAGACTATATATGTGATCTACACTGCACAATCATTACTATACATATAAAACGGAAAGTCTTGTCTAGATTATATGTTATATAATGAATGGGGAGTGTAGATTATACGTATAATAATGAATGTGGAGTGCATATTACATATACTAATGACTGGGGAGTGTAGATTATATGAATAATAATGATGAATAGGAAGTGCAGATTATGTGTATATCAATAAATATAAGGTGTAGGTTATAAGTACCTGTATAATAGTTAATGGGGAGTGTACATTATATGTATACTAGTGTATAGGTAGTCTAATACTGAACGTAGAGACGATTATGTGTATAATAAAGAATGGGGAGTGCAGCTTATATGTATATTTAAATGAACAAGGTGTCATTTGGCAGGATTGTCAAGTGATAATAATGAATGGAGAGTGTACATGTATATTGTATGTATAATAATAAATGGGTTGTGCAGATTATATGTATAATAATGCATATGGAGTGCATATTACATATTATAATGAATGGGGAGTGTAGATTATAAGTATAATAGTGAATGGGTAGTGCACATTATCGGTATACTAATGTATGGGTTGTATAGAATGTATGTCTAATAATGAACGTAGAGTAGACTATTTGTATATTATACGTATAATTATGAATGAGGAGTGTAGATTATACGTATAATATTGAATGGGGAGTGTGGATTATACGTATAATAATGAACGGATAGTGCCCATTATAATAATTTATAGTAATGTATGGGTGCTATAGAATATAAATCTAATAATGAATGTAGAGCTTTGCAATGTTATATCCACATAATTTCTGTCACATTAATGGGAAGTAAGGAAAGCAAAGGATTTGTGAAGAGATTCTGAGATCCAGGGATGTTTTGTCCTCCTTGGATTCGCCCCTGATTCACATAGCCATCTAGATTCGCCACTGATATTTATATCAACTTTTACAAAATGCACTGACCATACAAACATCAAAAACGCTAATAAATATAGTTATGTGAATGCTTAAAACTAGGGGAGTGCATATTAATCAGAGGGAGTGCATATTATACATATAATATAGACTGGGGGAGTGCATGTTACATGTATAATACGCACTGGGGAGTGCATATTAATCAGAGGGAGTGCATATTATACATATAATATAGACTGGGGGAGTGCATATTACATGTATAATACGCACTGGGGAGTGCTTATTCTACGTATAATCTTGACTGGGGAGTGCAAATCCAGGGGAGTGCAAATTATATGCGACACCGGCCTCGGTGGGGTCGTGGTTTCGACATTGCTTAGAACACATATAAGAGATCAGCTATTTTTCCTTATTTCAGATTAATAAAAATGACTTAATACGTTAGTCTGTTAATGTTGAACGAGTACATGTTATTTATTGTGATGTTGTTAAACAAAACAAAACAAAAACTATCGACCGAGCTGGATTCAGCCCCTCAGGGTTCATGAATTCAATTTACTTCTTTATTTACTTAGAGCTTTACAGCTCATCGGTACAAAAAAACACATACCTTACATACATTGACTGCACAATATAGTGTAGTGCAGGAGAATTCAAAATAAAAACACATACCTTACATACATTGACTGCACAATATAGTGTAGTGCAGGAGAATTCAAAATAAAAACACATACATTACATACATTGACTGCACAATATAGTGTAAGGCAGAAGAATTCAAAATAAAAACACATACATTACATACATTGACTGCACAATATATTGTAGTGCAGGAGAATTCAAAATAAAAACACATACCTTACATACATTGACTGCACAATATATTGTAGTGCAGGAGAATTCAAAATAAAAACACATACCTTACATACTTTGACTGCACAATATATTGTAGTGCAGGAGAATTCAAAATAAAAACACATACCTTACATACATTGACTGCACAATATAGTGTAGTGCAGGAGAATTCAAAATAAAAACACATACCTTACATACATTGACTGCACAATATAGTGTAGTGCAGGAGAATTCAAAATAAAAACACTACCTTACCTACATACATGACTGCACAATATAGTGTAGTGCAGGAGAATACAAAATAAAAACACATACCTTACATACATTGACTGCACAATATAGTGTAGTGCAGGAGAATACAAAATAAAAACACATACCTTACATACATTGACTGCACAATATAGTGTAGTGCAGGAGAATACAAAATAAAAACACATACCTTACATACATTGACTGCACAATATATTGTAGTGCAGGAGATATAAAAATACACATATAAATGCACACACATATGTATGTGTATATATACATGTATGTGTGTATATATATATGTATGTGTATATATATATGTATGTGTGTATATATATATATATATATATATATATATATATATATATATATATATATAATATATATATATATATATATATATATATATATTATATATATATATATATATATATTATATGTATATATATATAATATTAGTATATGTATATATATATATAATATATATATATATATATATATATATATATATATATATATATATATATATATATATATATATAGTATATGTATGTATATATATATATATATATATATATATTATATATATATATATATATATATATATATATATATATATATATATATATATATGTATGTGTAATATATATGTATGTGTATATATAGGCATAGGCATAGGCACAGGCACAGGCACAGGCACACACACACACACACACACACACACACACACACGTATATATACATAAATATACATTTAAATTAATCAATCATAATATATATAAAGTGGCTTGTATTTTGTAACATACAAATATATATTTACGATGTTGATTTAATTCTTTACTATTTTTAACATTTAATAACAAGATACCTTTATAGGCTGACGGTCTTTTCCAATAAAACGTTTTTACATATTTATTTCTTACATTGTCATATCTAGGACATTCTAACAAAACAAAAATGATATTCATCCTCAACTTTATTCAGATTACAATAAATACAAGTTCTTTCTAAGTTTCTATACCTTCCCGTTTCCACAGCCAAAACGTGTGCTGATAATCTTGATTTAGTTAAAGGGACATTCCTGAGTTTGCTGCAATATTTAAGATGTTATTGACTAAGAGAGATTTTTGAACGGTTGTAATTAATTATCAAATATATTTTTCTGTATAAAATGTTAGTGGCTTTATATTAAGCGTGTTTCTGATCGTTCTAATATTTGTACTAGGTTAAATTTTATTTTATTTTCTAAAATATGGTTTTTTCGTACGTACGAAATTATTCGAAGACAAAATCCAGTTTGGGCATCTTACAAACATTAAGACGACCAGAAACACACTGAATATATAGATACTGACATTCTAAAGAAGAAAATATATTTAATATGTAAGTTTAATCGTAGAAATATTTTATTAGTCGGAAACATCTTACAATGCAGCAAACTCAGGAATGTCCCTTTAACAATATGCGCGTTTGTTTAGAAATATATGTTTGTAAATAATACTGAAAACACAAGTTACCAACAACATGCGTATATAAAATACACTTTGGTGAAGTATTTAATAAACTAAATAAAGTCTGCTTCGCTGATAAAAAATACGGGTTTTAATTAATGGCAAAAAATATTTCCCACATATAAATGGTTGACTTCCCCACAAATCGCCGAAACCTAATAGTATAATTTTATTTTTTAAAAAGGTTACCCAATTAAACTTTTGAAATGAATTTCCCTCTGAAAGATGCAACAGTACTTTGTACGCTTCTTTAGGAATACAGTTTGTTTTTTGTGGTTTTTTTTGTAAGTAAACCAGTATTTGACCACGCAAAACATACGTATATATTCCATTGACATTTTTCCAAGTTCAAAGTATACCATTATATCACGAGTAGATTTCTTCACTCCTAATAACCTTTTACAAAATACTAAATACAACCTTTCTGGGTGTATACTACCAAATGAAATTCCATAGACGACAATAGTAACATCTGGGGCTAAAACTTCTATCTGCAGCGTATCAATCGACATAAACGCCACGGATATAAATACTACCACCCATCACCCTTAAAGTGAATCAGAAAAAAATGAGGGTCAAGCTGCTCATTTCTGAGGTAACGGGTAGCGTCTATGACTACCCTAGTTCCACACAAAATTCGAGTACTGTTTTTTTACAGGTACCCCATACATGTTTTTCAAGCACAAGGCTACTTGACACAGTGGTACTAGATGAAATAAAATTGCATACATTTTTTCCCAGATGAAACATTTTTTTACAACCAACACACATTTATCACCAATCACAGGACTTGTGATGTTCACTTCTCTATCAAAAGTTCCGTGCACCTCGAACTTTGACCCAGCAAGAAATTATTTGGTTTATTACTACCTTCTACCTCACTACCTTTATTAAAAGCCCATACTTCACATGCATAACATAAGATACTGCTGACACACGTATCGAACAAGTCTAACATTGTTTTACAATTCACACTCAAAGTTTTACACATCGAATATAGAGCAAATAAAGCTTTACGGCTTTGATCTGCTAAATGTTTCTGAAGATAACTAAACTTATTGTTATATCGAATTGAATACACCTTGTCAACAAAATCCCATGCTTTTTTAATTACTTTTAAAGGTATTTTATAACCTTTTAAAAAGAAGTTTCAATTATTAATCTGTGATCATCAATCTGATTAAAATTAGTTCTACTGGTCTACCAGTAGATCTAACATCATTGCGTGGACTCCCATGTCCAGGTGACATTTAATCTATAAATAAAAATTTAAATATTGACCAGTTACACTTCGCCTTTTATAGCGTTATTCGGGAGTATACAAATTCTAAAAATATCGGGCGCGACTATTTATGCAATAGGCGAACTTGTTTGTCTATTTCAATATTAAAAAAACAGGGGGAAAAGTGCAGTAATAAACTCTGGATTGTATACTAGTATAAACAGATTTTATGGCTATACCATCACGGGTTTTGTTGTTTTTTTCGTCTTGAAACGAATTTTATATAAAATTTTATATTGAAATTAGTTTCCGGCATATTTCGTAATTCACGAGAATCATTTCGTATACCCTCGGCATAATCCCGAATTTTTTCAAATCACTGGCATGATTTTGCAAGTAAGGTCTTGATTGGTCGAATGAAAGGTCAACTGGACATGAGCTCCAACGGGGTGCTGTTAGATCCACAGGTAATAGTAATTAACCAGTGGAGCTAATTTTAATTAGATTGGTGATCATCGACATAATATTACAATAATTATTATTCGATGAGAAATTCTGCTTTTGTTGTGAAATAATTTGAATTTCCCATACATCGCAAACGTCTGTGACTTTCTAGACCTATAAAACGACAAATCCCTTAACCTTCCAGGAATTCTGTTATCACTATGAATCCTGAATTAAAGTCGAATTACACGCAAACCTCCCCCACCCCTTCTTGTGTGAAACATTCCTAATCTAAATCAATATGCTCTTTGACTCATAGGCGTACGGGCTCCCATTTTGTATTGGAGAGAGATGGGTGAAAGAGCAGACTGGCTTTTGCCGGAATTAAACGAAAATGCCCGAATCTGAATTCATATTAGCAGGGGCGAGACGTAGCCAAGTGGTAAAGCGCTCGCTCGATGCGCGGTCGGTTTGGGATCGATCTCTGTCAGTGGTATATCAAAGGCCGTGGTATGTGCTATCCTGTCTATTGGGTGATGCA
This sequence comes from Gigantopelta aegis, assembly GCF_016097555.1. NCBI lineage: Eukaryota > Metazoa > Mollusca > Gastropoda > Neomphalida > Peltospiridae > Gigantopelta > Gigantopelta aegis. The sequence continues at coordinate 11,909,003 of NC_054713.1, read as the reverse complement.
TATAAAATATCCCTTGCTGCTAATCGAATAGAGTAGCCCATGAAGTGGCGACAGCGGGTTTCCTCCCTCAATATCTATGTGGTCCTTAACCATAATATGTCCGACGCCATATAACCGTAAATAAAATGTGTTGAGTGCGTCGTTAAATAAACCATTTCCTTCTATTTCCTTCACATTAGCATTACTACCAAAGAGCATTTTTACATGGATTACTTCTAATTTTGAGGATAGAATGATGCAAAGACATATTAAAAAGGTCTCAGATTAGAAAATTTTTCCCGAATATCTGTATAATTTTTGCCAGAATTTGAGGTTTTGCCCCAGCACTAGGAAAGGCAGTTACCCTGACCCCATCTTTAACTAACGAGAACTTCCGCTGAATTTGTCCCTGATCAGGCCCCACTTTTGTTTTCGCCAGGTTTTATTTTTATTTCGGGACTTTAAAACGTCTTTTTATGCTAATACGGAAACCTGACGATAGAACAACCATACAAATGAGCCCCCGGCTTTGAAAACCCGTCCTACTGGCCTGCTGATGGCTATATAATTACATACAATCCTTCGCTGAATTACTCGGTTATAATCTACACTCGCGTTGGCATTCAATTCTGCGTGTAAACTGTTGCCGCGTTTCGGTTATTCAATCCTGCACCCAGACCGCTGCGGTAAAGACCACGCCGCCGCAGAGAGGTGTGTTTATTATGCAAATTAAGTATAATTTGCTTATTGTCACTTCCCAGTGTTCTTTTGTATTCATTAAATATCGAGGTGGACCGTAAATCATATACAAACAAAAAAATAACAATAATAATAAAATAGTTAAAATACTTTCGATCAAGCCTACTCTATACCGGTCTCCCATTGGGCTATTTATCGTTCCAGCCAGTGCACCACGACTGGTATATCAAAGGCCGTGGCATGTGTTATACTGTCTGTTGGATGGTGCATATAAAAGATCCCTTGCTGCTAATCGGAAAGAGTAGCCCATGAAGTGGCAACAGCGAGTTTCCTCTTTCAATATCTGTGTGGTCCTTAACCAAATGTCCGACGCCATATAATCGTAATTAAATGTGTTGAGTGCGTCGTTAAATCAATCATTTCCTTCCTTCCTTCCTATACCGGTCTCGGTGGTATCGTGGTTAAGACATCGTACATAAGTAATGCTGGTTCGCAGCCCGGTACCGGCCCCCATCCCAGAGCGAGTGTTAACGACTCAATGGGTAGGTGTAAGAACACGAACAACTAACAACTAACCCACTGTTCTGGGCACCCAGCCCAGATAGCCGAGGTGTGTGGCCAGGACAGCATGCTTGAACTTTAGTTGGATATAAGCACGAAAATAAGTTACAATGAAATGCAGTGGGAAGCGGGCTCTCTGTTAACGCGCCAGTGGTAAAACTCTCGCATGACGCTCGGTCGGTTTGGGGTCGATCCCCGCCAGTGGGCCCATTGGGCGATTTCTCGCTCCAGCCATTGCACCACGACTGGTACAGCACCATAGACAGGATAGCACATACCACGACTGGTACATCAAAGGCCGTGGTATGTGCTATCCTGTCTATGGGATGGTGCATATAAAAGATCCCTTGCTGCTAATCGAAAAGAGTAGCTCATGAAGTGGCGACAGCGGGTTTCCTCCCTTACTATCTGTGTGGTCCTTAACCATGTGTCCAACGCCATATAACCGTAAATAAAATGTGTTGAGTGCGCCGTTAAATAAACCATTAAATAAACCGTTAAATAAACCTTCCTTCCTGTTTACGTGTCCATATCCTATTTAAGGTTCAGGCACGTCCACCCCAATCCCGGTCTCTGGCGGAGCCAATGGCTCGGATTGGGACAGAAGGGATTCGATCAAGCCAGCGAAGCATTAACCGTACCTCCTGGCAAGGCACTTCCGCTCCTTGTCACGCGCGAGGTAATTGACATCATTATATAATTAAAAGCGCATCATTCCCAAGAAGCAGACATTCGACCGTTGTTCGGTCGTCATGGCAGACGACAGCGGTAATGGACGCACATAAAAAGCATGCTCTTGAACTCCATTGTCGATGTTAATATATCGGGTGATTCATGAAGTAAAAAGCGTCCCACTTTAAAAAAATAATAATAATAATAATAAAATCGAATAGCTGAGAAAGTATAAAAAGGGAGAAGTATTAAGTGCAAGGCCTCGGTGGTGTCATCGATAAGCCATCGGATATGAAGGTAGGAAGGAAATTTAACGACGCACTCAACACGTTTTATTTACGGTTATATGGCGTCGGACATGTGGTTTAGGACCACACAGATATTGAGAGGGAACCTGCTGTCGCCACTTCATGGGCTACTCTTTTCGATTAGCAGCAAGGGATCTTTTATATGCACTATCCCACAGACAGGATAACACCGACGTGGATCGATCCCAGACAGACCGCGCATCAAGCGAAAGCTTTACCACTGGGCTACGTCCCGTCCGCCCGCCCCCACCCCATCGGATATGAAATGAAAAAAAAAAAATGTCGCTTGATACGCTGCATGTAGGAGTTTTAGCCACACAGTATTGTCGTCTGTGGGATTTGATTTGGTGGTATACACTCTGTACCTTCTGATCCATTCATTCATTTCATTTCAACGTATATTTTCGTCCGTGTATCCAGTTACGGTTCAAGCACACTGTCCTTGACACGCACAGCTATCTGGACTGTCTATCTAGGACTAGGGGTTAGTGGGTTAGTTGTTAGTGAGAGAGAAGAGGATGTAGTGGTCTTACACCTACCCATTGAGTCGTTAAAACTCGCTCTGGGTGGTAGCTGGTACCGGGCTGCGAACTCAGTAACTACCAGCCTTATGTCCGATGACTTTAACCACGACACCACCGAGGCCGGTTCGGGTGTCCTCTAGCTGTGGTATAAAATATAGACCGCAGCTACAGGACTATCGAGCTATTTGTGCTCATGACGGGTGCCACCGGTAGGGCAGGAGTTGTCTGTGCTCATGACGGGTGCCACCGGTAGGGCAGGAGTTGTCTGTGCTCATGACGGGTGCCACCGGTAGGGCAGGAGCTGTCTGTGCTCATGACGGGTGCCACCCGTAGGGCAGGAGCTGTCTGTGCTCATGACGGGTGCCACCGGTAGGGCAGGAGCTGTCTGTGCTCATGACGGGTGCCACCGGTAGGGCAGGAGCTGTCTGTGCTCATGACGGGTGCCACCGGTACGGCAGGAGTTGTCTGTGCTCATGACGGGTGCCACCGGTACGCAGGAGTTGTCTGTGCTCATGACGGGTGCCACCGGTACGGCAGGAGTTGTCTGTGCTCATGACGGGTGCCACCGGTACGGCAGGAGTTGTCTGTGCTCATGACGGGTGCCACCGGTAGGGCAGGAGTTGTCTGTGCTCATGACGGGTGCCACCCGTAGGGCAGGAGCTGTCTGTGCTCATGACGGGTGCCACCGGTAGGGCAGGAGCTGTCTGTGCTCATGACGGGTGCCACCGGTACGGCAGGAGCTGTCTGTGCTCATGACGTGGTGCCACCGGTAGGGCGCAGTTTGTCTCTGTGCTCATGACGGGTGCCACCCGAAGGGCAGGAGCTGTCTGTGCTCATGACGGGTGCCACCGGTAGGGCAGGAGCTGTCTGTGCTCATGACGGGTGCCACCGGTAGGGCAGGAGCTGTCTGTGCTCATGACGGGTGCCACCGGTAGGGCAGGAGTTGTATGTGCTCATGACGGGTGCCACCGGTAGGGCAGGAGTTGTCTGTGCTCATGACGGGTGCCACCGGTAGGGCAGGAGCTATCTGTGCTCATGACGGGTGCCACCGGTAGGGCAGGATATGCTTCACTTTTCGCGAACACCTGATATCAGGAAGGAAATGTTTTATTTAACGACTCAACACATTTTATTTTACGGTTATATGGCGTCAGACATACGGTTAAGGACCACATAGATATTGAGAGGAAACCCGCTGTCGCCACTTCATGGGCTACTCTTTTTGATTAGCAGCAAGGGATCTTTTATATGCACCATCCCATAGACAGGATAGCACATACCACGGCCTTTGATGTACCAGTCGTGGTGCACTGGCTGGAGCGAGAAATAGCCCAATGGGCACACTGACGGGGATCGATCCCAAACCGACCGCACATCAAGCGAGCACTGTACCACTGGGCTACGCCTCGCCCCTCACTTGATATCATCACTGTTTTACAATGATCCAGGATTGCATACCATCACAGCTGTATATATTCCACTGAGCTTTACCCTCTGAAAGCTTGGGTTGTCTACATCATGGAAGTGTCAGTCCTATTATGGGCGATGCAAGAGGGATAAAAAAATATATATATATATTATTTAACGACACCACTAGATCACATTGATTAAGTAATCATCGGCTATTAGATGTCAAACATTTGGTAATTCTGACTCGTAGTTCTAATGCAGCAAGGGATCTTTTATATGCACTTCCCGCAGACAAGATAGCACATACCACGGTCTTTGACCAGTTGTGGTACACTATGCAAGAGGGATAAAACATTCTGTTACGGATCTCCTTTGAAGGAAATAGCGGACGAGCACCCGATTGTGGATCATGGAAGCAATCACGACTTTGCCTAATATAACATCCTTTCCACTCTTCCTTGTGCAGAGATACGATTTTAACATCGGAATACGGTTTTGTCGTTCAGATTTAATATCGTAAATTACGGTGAACTTTGACAATTGGTACGAGGCTTTTGTAAGCCAATACCGTAGATGTCAAAGTTTGTTTTGTTTAACGACACCACTAGAGCACATTGGTTTATTAATCATCGGCTATTGGATATCAAACATATAGTAATTTTGACACAGTCATAGAGAGGAAATCCGCTACATTTTGTCATCAGTAGCAAGAGATATTTTATATGCACCATCCCACAGACAGGATAGCATATACTACAGCCTTTGGTATATCAGCCGATAGATGTCAAAAGTAGTTAGATGATGATTTGATTATTTTTCGCTGAACGATACGAACGCATGTGTGTTAAAATGGGTCTAATTATTATTATTTTATTTTTTTAATATAAGCATTCAAAGAAAAACATTTTAGGCCAAATATACGACCTTCGCATACAAATATGGGAGCTAACTCTAATGTCTATTTTTTTTCGGCAATTGGCTCTGTAAATAAACTAATAAAGTAACTTCGTGGATTTTTTTATTACAACGAATACATCGTTGCTGAGTGTTCGTGCGGTCTGGCTATATAAAAAAAAAAATCGAAATACATTAGTTTCAATGAGAGTGTTTCGACTGGATGCATGCGTTAAATCATCCATCCCAAAACGTTACTAAAGCTGATAGCAAAACATGTACGGTACTTATTAAGAACTATTCATACGACCGGTGTGTGAGAAACGTTTACTTCATATTTTACTTTATTTTAAAAACAAATTTTTTAATTTTGGCATACTATATGTCAAGTCTTCTAGAATACAGTAGCCCGACGCCCGTAGCTAGTGGTTTTCATCGTCAGGCAAGTAAATACTTTTCCCGGCCACGCCCGACAACAAGTAGTAATTAAAAAAAAAAATAATAATAAAATAACACGGGAAAAAACCTCAACCCAAAATGAAATTTTGCTTCTCCAAAAACCCAAACAGAAATTTCAACATTTTGGTTTTCCAAGCTAATATGCAGAATCCAATTATCATCAATATATATAATCTAAAACAATTAATTCAAATCCAAGGTGAACAGACAAAAACGACTTTTAATATAGCCCGCCATTGTGACACTGGTACTCAAAGACTTGTTACACTTGAGGCGTAATGCAAACGTTTTCTTCACATATTACTATAGTTTTAAAAAAAAACCCAACAAAAAACCCAACAAAACAAAACACGTTTTTCATTTTAACAAACTATATATTCAAAACCAAGTTCTAACTATTGATCTAGATACCATTTAACCTTACCCACTTGATATGATTATGAAAATACTCAAGATATATAAATTTATGGGAAAATACTCAAGATAAAAATGTATGGTCTCCAACGGTATATATATTTATTTCGCTTAATAACGCCACCATTGTAAATATAGATTCAGATGAATCCCGATTCATACAAATGTAGGGCACCGTTTTACTTTCCTACAGACAGAGCAGTACATACCACGGCCTTTGTTACGTCACTAATTGGAACTGGGGAAAAAATGCATCCGCCAAGGGGTTTCGGTTCTACGGCCCAATCGCAAGTACCTCGACATCAGGAGAACGCTCTATCGTATTTTTATGACAGCATATAGTGGGCGTGGGGCGGGATTTAGCCCAGTCGGTTGACTCAGCGGAGAGGACAATTAAGGCATTTGGCCTGGTATGCGTATTCAACTATATATTGCACATTATTGCTTAATATCAACACGTATAATCGTATAGTTAATTAATAAAACGGTTAAATGTGACGGCTATTATATATCACGGGCGCAGCCATTTTGTACCATCTCAGTGAGTACGCCCTCTGGCGAGCTGGTGGTTACGTAATACTTAACGCGTCACGTCAGGAATGAGCCTTAGAACTAGAGAAACACAATCTACCTGGTTTTTGCGGGATGATAAATAGTCATACATTGCAATGTTCTGTAATAATACACATCCCAGTAAGCCAGCAATAAGTATATCCAGCACTATATATATTATTTTTCAATACAAAATAAAATACCATTGACAAAGTGGCTACACAACAAGTCGAAACAATTAACAATGTTTTGCCCATGCATTAACCTACGTACTGAAATGATAAACGGAGTGTTTTCTTAGTTAATTGGTCTATGCTGTTAGTTGCCTTCTACCTGTGATTCCTGATTGTCAGTGTGTATTTGATTGGTACCCAGACGAGCCAGTTAATTGACGCTGTCTAGACACAAAAATACATACCGGTATTGTGGAATCTTACCTGTCGCCCCTAAAATTGTAATGGACATGGTTTATTACTGTAAATAGTTCTGTAAAACTATTGATTAAGTAGACTTTTCCATCTAAAACCACAGAAGTGACCAAGTACGTAGTCCCAAAGAAAAGAAAATTGTCACTTGGGTATCGTGGGTTGTCGTTTTTGCTCCAACGTAGCATATCAAAAGGCCTAATAGTGTACATTTTTCCTTTGGATTATTTAACAGAGAAAAATACTACAACCCCATTTTGTTCCGTTAATGCAACTTGAAATGTATTTAGTTAAATAGTTTATTATATTATTACGTCATTTATGCTGTTTTATAAGTCAGGTTGATCAAAGAGAAGCGTCTTGTCGAAAATTACTGCTTTTGTTTACACTGTACACACAGGAGATGGTCAGGAGCTGACGTCACTTCGCCCCAAGCTATCCCACCGGACGTCAAAAAATGGAAAACAAAATGGCTGCCCCCAGTTAGCAGGAATAATCATGTTTTTTTTATAACTCTAAAATTACGCGTTTTTCATTTGCTAAAGTGTCAGTATGTATTGGTGGTCCGGGTATGCATCTTTCCAACACATAAGGCTCTTGTTTGAATTGACCTTACCTGGTGCTTGCGTCGCAGGATCGACCCACCTTGGTGGATCCATTTAACTGACTGGGGATTTTTTGTTATCGTACCAACCAGTGCACCACAAATGGTCAAATGTTATGGTATGTTCTTTCCAGTGCATATAACAGATCCCTTGTTGCATTAGGAAAACTTTTAGCGGGTTTCCTCTCATGACTCCGGGTCAGAATTACCAAATATTTGACATCCAAAAGCCGATGATTGATTAATCAATATGCTCTAGTGGAGTCGTTAAACAAAACAAACTTTAGCATAATGAGCGTGACGTAGCTCAGTGGTAAAGCCCTCGCCTGATGCGCGGTCGGTCTAGGATCGATCCCCTTCGGTGGGCTATTTCTCGTTCCAGCCAGTGTGCCACGACTGGTATATCAAAGGCCGTGGAATGTGTTATCCTGTCTGTTTAATGGTGAATATAAAACATCCCTTACTACTAATGGAAAATTGTATAGTGGGTTTCACCTAAGACTATAATATGTCAAAATTACCAAGTGTTTGACATCAGTCAATGTGCTCTGGTGGTGTCGTTAAACAAAACAAACTTTAACCTTATGACAGCATAAACGGTTTGTCGTACACGTAAACTATATAATGCGGAGCGGAGCGGATAATTTTGCCATTCTGATATACCACGAACGTTTCGAGCATGTCTGCCCAGGGTCCCGTCCTTGGATAGCCAGTGGCCCGACCCGGGACAGATATATAATGCTAAGTTTATCTGTGGTGTGATGTATTAACCTCTCTGATTATCAATTAACACACGTCCTGTCGGTCAACCTTAAATTAATTCAAGCATGAAATTAAATTAAATTGAAGTGACGCCCCAGGTGTGCTGTTTTCACTATAATGAGAACTGGATATGAGAGGTACTGTATCAGATATTGGCATCCTTACCACCTAATTTTTTCCTGTTGTAGGTGTGTGTGTGTGTGGGGGAGGGGGGGTGGGTGTGTGGGTGGGTGTTAATAGGTGTGTGTATGTGTGTATGTGTGTGTGTGTGTGTGTGTGTGTGTGTTACAGTCTCCTCATGTAATAACAGCTTTTTCTAATGCAAAAACATGAGAAAAAAAATTGCAGATTTATTTAACGACACCATTAAAGCATACTTGTATAGTAATCATCTATCACATGTCAGAAATTTGATATTTGTGACTCATAGCCTTCACGGTTGTTTTCATGTTAGGATGAATGCTAATACATATATGGTGATGCAGGAGTAAACAACTTTTAATTTTGGAAGATAAACCATTTGGCGGGTCGCGTAAATATGAATAAGCATACAAAGATAAGCGAACAAAACGATTTCCCTTTGACACACTCTCTCTCTCTCTCTCTCTCTCTCTCTCTCTCTCTCTCTCTCTCTCTCTCTCTCTCTCTCTCTCTCTCTCTCTCTCTCTCTCTCTCTCTCTCTCTCTCTCTCTCTCTCTCTCTCTCTGTGTGTGTGTGTGTGTGTGTGTGTGTGTTAATAGGTGTGTGTGTGTGTGTTAATATGTGTTATGTGTGTGTGTGTGTGTGTGTGTTAATAGGTGTGTGTGTGTGTTGTGTGTGTATGAGTGTGTGTGTTTTGTGTGTCTGTGGGTGTGTGTGTGTTGTTTGTATGTAAGTGTGTAGGTGTGTGCCCAGTGTGTGTGTGTGTTTTGTGTGTGTTTTGTGTGTGTGTGTGTGTGTTGTTGTGTGTGTGTGTGTATGTGTGTGTGTCTGTGCATGTATCTTTCTGCCTGTCTGGCTACTTGGCTGTCTGTCTATATGTGTGTGTGTGTTTTGTGAGTGTGTGTGTGTCTGCGTCTGTGTGTGTGTGTGTGTGTGTGTGTGTGTGTGTGTGTGTGTTTGTGTGTGTGTGTGTGTGTGTGTTCGTGCGTGTGCGTGTGTGTGTCTATGTATGTGTGTTGTGTGTGTGTGTATGCACATATATGTATGTGCGTTCGCGCGCGTGCGTGCGTGCGTACGTGCGTGTGTGTGTGTGTGTGTGTGTGTGTGTGTGTGTGTGTGTGCGAATATGTGTGTTGTTTTTATTTGGTTTGTTTTGTGTGGGATATTTTTGGGGGGAGGGTAAACTTTCTGTGTTGTTGGTCTTTTATTGTTGGGTTGGGGTTTTTGTTCTTTTTTATTCTCATGTTTAGTTTTGGGGTCTTTTTTGTTTTGTTTTGTTTTTTTGTTTGTTTTTTTGTGGGTTTTTTGTTGGGTTTTTGTTGTTGTTTTGTTTTGTTTTCTTGTTCTTGTCTTGTTTTTTGTTTGTTTTGTTTTTTGTTGGGTTTTGGTTTTGTTGTTGTTGTTGTTGTAGGTTTTTGATGGTTTGGGGTGTTTTTTGTTTTATTTTCTTTTAGTTGGTTCAAGGGCTGTGGTCTGTGCTCTTATTTTCTGGAAAATGTAAATAAAACAACCATTTCTGCTACTTTAGCTAGAGCTTCAAGTTACAGTCTCCTCATGTAATAACAGCTTTTTCTAATGCAAAAACATGAACCAAAAAATTGCTGATTTATTTAACGACACCATTAAAGCATACTTCATCATCATCATCTATCACATGTCAGAAATGTGGTATTTGTGTCACATAGCCTTCACGGTTGTTTTCGTGTTAGGATGCATATAATGCTAAGACATATTGGGTGATGCTGAAGTAGAAGGTAAACGATTTGGCGGGTTCTTCGAGGTAAAATATGAATAAGAATACAAAGATAAGCGAACCCCAAAAACGATTTCGCTTGACACTATCTCTCTCTCTCTTCTCTCTCTTATCTCGCTCTCTTCTCTAATTTTCCCCCCGATCTGTAGCCCCAAAAGTCTAGCAGAGAAAGACCCCTTATCTCTCCTCTCTCTCTCTCTACTCTAGTCTCTCTCTCTAGATTCTCTCTTCTCTCTCTCTCTCTAGTTCCTCCCTTCCCTCCCAACTTACTGAGATTTCTATCTCTTCAATCAAAAACCTCCTTTTATTTTTTCCTTCCCCCCACGACTTATTCTTCCTTTTTTCCCTCTCTCTCTTCCCTCAACCTCTCTCTTAAACCCCCTCTATCACTTTCTATCACTCTCCTATCTTCCCCTCCTCTCTTATCTCATATCTAGTCCTCTCTCTCCTCCATTCTTGCTCTTCTCTCTCTTTCTTCTACTCCCCCATTATCTCTATTCTTTACCCCACTCTCTCCCCACTCTCTCTCTATTCTCTCCTCGATCCTTTCGCTCTATATCTCTCTTCTATCTCTCTTCTCCTTCACCTTTCTCTCTCTTCTCTCTTTCCCCCTTCTATCTCTCTCTGTTTTCCCCTTCTTTCCTGTGTTCTCTCTCTTCTCCGTTACTCCTCCTTTCTTCAATCAACCCCCTTTCCTATTCTCAATCTCTCCTCTTCTACTCTTCCTCAATCCCTCTATCTCCCCTCCCCCTCTTTCTTTCCACTCTCTCTATCTCCCCGCCCCCTTTTTATATCCACTATCTCTTTCTTTTACTCGTCTCTCCATATCTTCTCTCATATCCCTTCTTCTCTCCTCTTTTCTCATCTCCCTCTTTCTCTCTCTCTCTCTCTCTCTCTCTTCTCCCCCTCCCCCTCCTCCCTTTCCGTTGCCTATCTTTCCCATCACCCCTTTCTGGTTCTACTCCACCCCTTTCTCTCTTCCTTCAATTCCTCTCTCTTCTCTCTCCTCTCCCCTCTCCCTCTTCCACGCTATCACTTTCTTCTCTCTCTCTATCTCTCTCTCTCCCTCTCTCCCTTCCCTCTCTCCCCCTCACATCTCCTTCCCCCGTTTCTCCCCCCCCCCCCTCCCTCTTCTCTCTCCTCTCTCTCTTTTCTCTTTCTCTTTCTCTCTTCTCTCTTCCTCTCTCCTTCTCTACCTCCCTCCCTTTACCTTTATTGCCTATCTTTTCAATTTCACCCTTCTCTTTCACTTTCACCTCCCTTCCTCTCTTTATGCTCAATTCCTCTCTCTCTTCTCCCTTCCCTCTCTTTCCACTCTATCACTTTCTATAACGCCCCTCTTCTCTTCTCTCTCTCCTTTCTCTCCTCTCTTCTCTCTCTCTCCCCATTTTCTCTTTCTTTGCCCATTCTTTCCCCTCTCTCTCTCTTCTCTCTCTTCCCCTCTCTCTCCCTCTCCTCTCTTTTCTCTTCTCTATCTCTCTCTCTCTCTCTCTATCTCTCTTCTCTCTCTCTCTTTCTCTCTCTCTCTTCTCTCTATCTCTCTTACCCCTCCCTCCCTCCCTCCCCCTTAATGCCTATCTTTTTCACCCCTTCTGTTCCACTCCACCTCTCTCTCTCTTTTTCCTCAATTCCTCCTCTCTCTTTCTCCTCTCCTCTCCCCTTCCTTCCACTCTATCCCTCTTTATCCCTCCTCTCTCTCTCTTTCTCTCTCTCTCTCTTCTTCTCTCTCCTCTCTCTCTCTCTTTCTCCTATATCTCTATCTCTTACCTTTTCTCTCCCCCCTTCCTTCTCTCTCGCTCTCTCTCTCTCTCTCTCTTCTCTCTCTTCTCTTCCTCTATCTCTCTCATCTCTCTCTGCCCCTCTCTCTCTGTCTCTCTCTGTTCCCTCTCTGTCTCTCGCTCTCTCTATCTCTCTCCTCTTTCTCTCTTTCTCTCTCTCTCTCTCCTCTCTCTCTCTCTCTCCGTTACTGCCTTTTTCTTTCAATCACCCACTTTCTCTTCACTCTATCTCTCTTATCTCTTCCTCAATCCCTCTATCTCCCTCCCCCCTCTCTCTTCCACTCTCTCTATCACTATCTCTTTCTATCAATATATCTTCTCCTCTCTCTCTCTTCTATCTCTCTCCCCCTTCTCTCTCTCTCTCTCTTATCTCTCGCCACGCCATGTTGTCTGTCTCTTTTTATCTCTGTCTCGCTTCTCCTCTCACCTCTTCCCCCCTTCTCTCTTCCCTCTCCCTCTCTGCCTCTATCCCTCCCCCCTCTCTCTCTCTCTCTCTCTCTCTCTCTCTCTCTCTCTCTCTCTCTCTCTCTCTCTCTCTCTCTCTCTCTCTCTCTCTCGTTACCAGTAGTTCTAGGGGTTTAGTCCTTTAAGATACCTAGTAGCCGATGTGTATTTTGGTACTGGTGTATCGTTAAACATTCATTCATCCGTTCATTCATTCATCCATTCATTCATTCAGTCAGTCAGTCATTGAAGGAAAAAGAAAACCTTTTAAAACATACGAAAAACATACATAAATTCTTGATTAATTAATTTCAACTTATTTTTGTGCTTTTATCCAATTAAGGTTCAAGCACGCGGTCCTGAGCACAAACCTCAGCTATCTGGGCTGTCTGTGCAGTATAGTGGGTTAGTTGTTAGTGGTTAGTGACAGAAAAGAGGGTGTAGTGGTCTTACACCTAACCATTGAGTCGTTAAAACTCGCTCAGGATGGGAGCCGGTACCGGGCTGTGAACTCAGTACCTACCAACTGTATGTTCGATGGCTTAACCACGACATCACAGAGGCCGGTAGATCTCACCCTCTGACTCCATCTGTTTGTAAGGAATCTCCATTTGCTCTCTGTACCCTTTGTCCGAGATAACGTTGAAAGGGTACACAGCTGTTTCCTGAAGCGAAACCTTGGACTGGTGACATATTACGCCCAGTGGTGTTATTGGTGCTCCCTGCTCATACGGAGGAAATCACATCACCTACTAACCGTCGGTTCCACTAGGGGATTTGGAGGAATTTGACCCACAACAAAAAATATATTGACCACGGTTCAGCGGTACATAAATATGATTACTACATGCATGTAGAAAGTGGCTGGGATCTAGATCAGTCGGTGGATAGCTCGCCTAAAGTTCATGGGTCGTAGGATCGAACCACCTCAAAGGACCCTTTTTTTTTTCTTCTTCTTTTTTTTCTTTTTTTCTTTTTTCTTATCGCCATCTAAGCCAGTGTCCCATAAGTGGCATATAAAAGGCCGTGGTATGTGTTGTCCTGTCTGTGTGGAAAATGCATATAAAAGCCCGCTTGCTGCTAATGGAAAAATGTAGCGGGCTGCCACTAAGACTACATGTCAAAAGTTACCAAATATTTTACATCCAATAGCTGATGATTAATCAAAGTGCTCTAGTGGTGTGGTTAAACAAAATAAACTTTAACTACAGAAAATACTACATAGGTGGGCGTTAGACAGCATTTATCTTATTACATCGAAATTGTATGAAAACGTATTTAACAAGCGTGAGATGAATACGTTTTTAAGCAACGAGTTATAAGATAAATGGTATTTGTCTCACGTGAGTGTAGTATTCTATTCTTACAGATCGTCAAAACCCAGATTTAAAAGAAATTTATTACACTGCGGTTGGAGATATACGCATGGAATAACTTCCGTAAACCACAATGTCAATTGCATTGTTACAGAGGTCATGACCTCTGACCAGCTGGTGTTTTCCTTCATTCAAAACAAAAAATTGTGACTTTGTTCTTTCTATTCTCCAGTCTGTAGGAATCGGGTGTGGAGGGGGAGCTATCTGTATATCTATTTGTCTGTCTGTATGAATGTATGTCCGTCTGTCTCTGTGTCACTATGCTCATCAGTCAGTAGCCAAGATTTTGAGAAGGTGGGGGTCGTTTTGGCTCGAGTTGCTTAGGGGGGTCCGTGGGCATATTGAAAAAAATAACCCACCGGTAGGGGGATCGACCGACCCCCCCCCCCCCCCCCCCCCCCCCCCCCCCCCCCCCCCCCCCCCCGCGACCCCATATTGGCTACGGGCCTGTCAAACAGTCAGTCTGCATTTATTTCATTGTAACTGAGACCCTATTATCGTGTCTATTACTACAGGTTGAAGCCAGCCCACCATCACCATCACCACCTCCACCCTCACCCCACACACGCTTGAGAATGAAAGTGTACGAATTTGCTGTCCTACTCTATAAAAAATAAGATTAAAATGTGGCTTCTGCCTCTCCCCCACTCACCCCCCCCCCCACACACACACACACACTAGAGGTTGCCCCCTCCCCCTCCCCATTCTAGACATCGTTCCTGTAGGCCCGATTCATACTTGCATAAACTGAAATGTACTTGTGGTCAATACTTTAACCAAATACGTCTGAATACTTTCGTTAAGCCTTGAATACGTTTATAGTATTATAAATTTCGTGTAAAATTCATTGATGTATGTGGCGTGGGATTACAAACTCAACCCTAAGTTCAGCCAGCAAACGTTTCGCTAACTTTCGCGAATTATTCGATTGGTTCCCGACGTGGCCATTTGGTTTAATGTGAAGCACATAAACCAGTCTAGCGGATAACCAGCAGACCACCAAACTACGTCATCTTCCCTGGTCATGGCTCTGTGCATTCCCATGTTTCGCTTACTTATGTTGGAAGTAATTGAACGATTTTTTGTTCAGTGATGTGCGTTGTAATAATTAAAGGGATAAACCCTAGTTTTTAAACACTAAGGTATATTTTTTACTATTAGAGCCGTTTTTAACAACTGAAATCATACTTTACTTAGATTTTATTGTTTAGATTATCTATTTCCATACATTCGAAGTGTTTTGAGTTATCCTGGTATTTTTAATATTAAAAAATGCAATTCTCATGTTTTAAAAAACGCACGTGCGTCTGAGAAGTAGTACTTATGGAGTCGAGTTTTAGTCTATTGTTAGAGGGTATTTCATCGTTTCAAAGTCACAGACTCATGTTTCACTCAATTGTAACTTTATCCAAATGTGTTACAGGTTTGTAGATTAGCTAAAATTAGTGTGCATTTTCATGGACTGAAACTAGGGTCTGTCCCTTTAATAGTTCTACACTATATCCGTTCCCGTAAGAATACGTTCATATTGTTGTCCCGTTGTATAATATAAAAGGTCTCTCACGGGAAATCGTTTTGAATTGCCTGTATAATAGTTTAGTTACATAGTATCCATTGGAAAGAATGCAGTGTGAAAGTTTTAGAGAGATTAACTCAATGATGTTTGATTGACTTTCTACAGTGATGACTCGGACGCCAAAGACACGTCATCCAATGAAATTAGCATAGCCGAAATTATTTGGTCTGTGACGCACGAGTTAACCTTGTAAAGTGCCGTAGACACGTTTTAGTAGAGAAAAACGATTTCTTAGATACTGAACAATAAATTTAACGCGAAAAAATTATATTGTTCATAATACAATTGATTCGGTAAATAGATTCTTCAAGTGAGCCTATAATGTTTACAAGATGTTAGTACTTTATATTTTAGACATAAAACATTCAAAGAGAATAATTTTAAATACATTTTAGAAATATAAATTAATATTCGTGTTTCTTGTTTCACGGTTGTTTGGGGGGGGGGGGGGTAGGGGGGGTTTGCGAGGGTTTTTTTTTTGGGGGGGGGGTGTTTTTGTGTTTTGTGGGGTTTTTTTTTATTAATCTGGTTTTGTGGGATTTGTAAGAAATAAAATACTTTCTTTTAAATTACGTTCGTGCTTATACCCAATTAAGGTTCATGTACGTTGTACTGGGCACACACCTCAGCTATCTGGGCTGTCTGTCCTGGACAGTAGATTAGACTGAAGACGACATGTCAGAATTATCAACTTTTTTACATCCAATAGCCGACGATTAATAAATAAACTGGCTCTAGTGGTGTCTTTAAACAAAACAAACTACAGAATCAACCACTGATTTCGTAACAAATTCTTACAGCATGTCTCCACTATACATCTACCACTGGTGTAGGAAGTGGGGGGAGGGCGGCAAGGGGGCATGTGTGTCCCCCCCCCCCCCACAACACACACTCGCGCACGTTTTTTGATCTAGTAGCAGTAGCGATGGTTTATATATATATATATATATATATATATATATATATATATATATATATATACTCTTCAAAAAAAGAAACGCTAAAGGGTACAAATGGGTTATAACTCCGATTTTATGTTTCCTACCGGTTCATGCTTTGTGAATATAAGGTCATTGCATGTCCCAAACACATTCCCACGGTTACATTCGATAAAACGCAGCTACTGTACAATAAAGTTCCAAAATGTGAATATTCGCAAAAACGCAGCCACGTGCAAACCATGTCACCACTGCACGTGCGTTGTCTGCACGTGCAACATGAACACCGACAGTATAAAAGTGCAGGGTGTTCGCTTGCCTGGCCTCTGTATCTGGCCGACAGTTGACAATCCAGGACATGCCACGTCTCAGTGAACCGCAGAGAAACAATGCCATCGGCCGACTAGACGCAGGCGAATCCAGAACGGCCGTTGCCAGGGCATTCCATGTGTCCCCAAGCACCATCTCCAGACTGTGGGACCGTTACCAGCAACATGGATCAACACGTGACCTCCCTAGATCCGGTCGACCACGGGTCACTACCCCCGGGCAGGACCGCTACATCCGGGTACGCCACCTTCGGGAACGATTGACTACTGCCACCTCCACAGCCACAGCAATACCAGGTTTGCGCAGGATATCCGACCAGACCGTACGGAACCGCCTACGTGAGGTAGGAATTCGTGCCAGGCGTCCAGTTCGAGGTGTCATCTTAAACACCACAACACCGTCGACTCCGACTGCAGTGGTGCCAGATTCATCGACAATGGCCTCAACTGCGATGGAGACAGGTGTGGTTCAGTGACGAGTCCCGATTTCTGCTCCGACGTCATGATGGAAGATGTCGCGTGTATAGGCGTCGTGGTGAACGTTATGCGGCAAACTGCGTGCAGGAAGTGGACAGATTCGGCGGGGGGTAGTGTCATGGTGTGGGCAGCCATCTCACACACTGGCAGAACTGACCTGGTCCACGTGCAGGGCAACCTGAATGCACAGGGCTACATTGACCAGATCTTCCGGCCACACATCGTTCCAGTTATGGCCAATGCCAACGCAGTGTTCCAACATGACAACGCCAGGCCTCACACAGCACGTCTCACAACGGCTTTCCTACAGAACAACAACATTAATGTCCTTCCTTGGCCATCGACATCACCGGATTTGAACCCAATTGAGCATCTATGGGACGAGTTGGACCGACGCCGCCGACAGCGACAACCACAGCCCCAGACCCTGCCCGAGCTGGCAGCAGCCTTGCAGGCCGAGTGGGCCACCATCCCCCGGGACGTCATCCGTACTCTGGTTGCTTCAATGGGCAGGCGGTGCCAGGCAGTTGTCAACACACGCGGAGGCCACACCCGGTATTGACTCCAGATGACCTTGACCTTGGTGGTGTGTCCTATCACTTACTCACAATGGACTAGAGTGAATTGTGAACAATCCTGCAACATTTGGTAATTATCGGACTCACCATTCAATAATTAAATCAATTCTCCAAATGTTACGACAATGTGGTTTTGCGTTTCTTCTTTTGAAGAGTATATATATATATATACTACTCAAAACAATTTAAGGGTCAGACGATATTTTCGACATTATTTTCTGAATGTCAGTTATATTAGTTAGACCATAATGTCACGCATGGTATTGTTCCATTTTGACGAAAGTGGGTCTAAGCAACCCATAAATGAATTAAAATCCACTGTCATTGACACTGTCGACTAGTTCTAATGGCGAAAACATGCTTACATTTGCACGTAAATTAGGGTGAAAGCGAAAGGTCTGCTAAGTGCCCATAACTTGCTTTTTCACAAAGCGTTTCATTTGTACGCTTTGCACGTGTATTCCATGTTCCCAATGCTGAATTTCCGTATAATTGGAGCTTGCGTTCGTGTACGGTGCACACTCCAAATTCGACAATGGTACGACTTCAACTGACTATCGAAGATCGAGGAAGGGCTATTGCTTGGCTTCAGGATGGCAATACGCAAAGAAATGTTGCTCTGAGACTTGGTGTCAGTCAGAGTGTCGTTGGCCGACTGTGGCAACGGTACCAAGCAACGAATTCTGTTCGAAATCGTCCACGTTGGGGAAGACCCCGAAGCACTACAAATACAGAGGATCGCTACATCACCAATATGGCTCTACGTCAACGCACAACCACTGCACGCCGATTACGTGACAATCTGCGGACTGCGACTGGAACTCGAGTGTGTGATCAAACCATACGCAATCGTCTGAGAGCCAATAATCTACGCTGCCGTCGCCAGGCTGTTCGACCACCACTCCTACCACGTCACAGAACGGCCAGACGTCACTGGTGCATGCTTCATCTGCGGTGGCAACGTGTTCAGTGGGGTCGAGTGATGTTCACTGATGAGTCCAGGTTTAGTCTCCAGTTCAACGACGGTCGGGTTCGTGTCTACAGACGTCCTGGGGAGCGCTTCGCTGACGTTAACGTTAGACAACGTCACCGGTTCGGTGGTGGCAGCGTCACGGTGTGGGGCGGCATCTCTATCCACCACAGGACCCCCCTCTGTGGTGGATGGCAATCTGAATGGAATCCGCTATCTGAATGAGATTATCCGGCCGTTGGTTCTCCCAGGCCTTCAGCAGATTGGCGGCGGGGTAGTTCTGCAGGATGACAATGCCAGACCCCACCGCGCCAGGGTGGTAACGGACTTTCTCAGACAACAAGGTATCGCCAGGATGGATTGGCCAGCATATTCGCCTGACTTGGCCCCACTAGAGCACGCCTGGGACGAATTAGGCAGGAGAGTTCGGGATAACCATGCCCCTCCGGCCAACCTTCATGATCTGGGTCAACTTCTTATGGCAGAGTGGCAGGCCATTCCCCAAGAGTTCTTCAGACGTTTGATCAACAGCATGAGGCAACGAAGTGTCGAGTGTATTCGCGCCAGGGGTGGATTCACACACTATTAAACGAATGTTCTGTGTAAAATCCATGTTTGACAACCTTCAACTTTGACAGCATGTCATGTGACTTTCTTGTATACAGTGACGTTTATTTGTGGGTTTTTGTAAATATGGAACAATAAATAAAAAAATTGGTGTAGTTTACATCATCAATCTAATACACTCTGAAACTTATTTGGTAATAAATTTTTGACCCTTAAATTGTTTTGAGTAGTATATATACACACACATATGCGTGTGTGTGTGCGCCCTCACCCCTCACACAATCACTTTTTGGCGCCTCCCTACACCACTGATCTACCCCACCCGGTTCATCATTGACATATTACAAACATTACGTACACACTATACGTGTCTGCAATTTAAAAGGTACAGATCCCGCAATAAAACCTAAACTTGAGGGTAAACACTATTCTGTAGCCCGTGAAGAAAGTTCACCACACAAAAAAGTGATGTATTGGATCCGACTGCTTACATCGCGATTCAAGTCAAAGCCACAAACATAAAAGCTGGGAGGGTAGACAAGTCACACTCGAGTGAATTCAAAATAAATCAAAACGCGTAACGTCTCTCTTTCGGCAAAGCAGTGCTTTATTTCCCCCCATGTACGCCATGTGGCCAGCGTGTTGTCGCAAGTTCTGAGTACGCGCACTGCCAATCGAATGCACGCATACGCGCGTGCCATCTGTCAAAGTTATCGTCTGCTGTCGTCTGTCATTCCCGCTTGCCACCTGTCGGTGTAACGGCACTACCGATCTGCCGCGAACAATCTCGGAAAGTCTGTCGTAGGCAGGTGCTTAGCAGACGGCCGTCTGTTTAGTGTTCGTGATTACGTTTGCCGCTTGGGACTATTTTTTTTCTTCGTATTCTTTTTTATAAATTCCTTCTCGTTGGAATGTCACCATGTAGAAATTTGTTCAGCCGCTTCCAGTGGAGTTGTAAGTTCGGTTGGGAATACAGGAAGCAGACGAGAGAGAGAGTTTCGTTTTATATTTTAGAGAAAAAATAAGAAAGCAGAAGATTTTTGAAGACGAAGAAAAAATATGTTAAGAACTGTGAATAATTTTATGTGATGTTGGTCATTTGAAACTATTGGGGTTTTTTTCTACAGTTGTGATATGTACTTTTGTTGTTTTGCGGGTTGAACAAAGCAAGCCATGAAAATCTGTGACAAGTCCTTGACTACTTATGTGCCACTTAGGGTAAGATTTATGTTTTATTTTTGGTGAATATTATTTTAATTAATATCAATGTATTATTATTGTTTGTGTGTGATTAGTGTCATTGGTTTGTATAAACGTGTGTATATCTGTTTGTGTCTGTATGTATGTGTGTGTGTCTATGTATGTGTGTTGTGTCTGTATGTGTTGTGTGTGTGTGTGTTGTGTCTGTATGTGTTGTGTGTCTGTATGTGTGTTGTGCGTATGCGTGTGTGTGTGTGTGTATGTGTGTGTTTATGTATGCATGTATGTAGGTAGGTAGGTAGCTAGGTAGATAGTAATATGTAAGTATGTATGTATCTAAGTAAAAAAAATGAAAGCTATTGTCATATCAGTTAGTATATTGGTCTCTCAGCGAAGAAGTCCATGTTTCTTTATTTATCTTTCTAGTTTGTCTTATGCTACATCCCGCCCCTAGGGAGATAGAAGTCATTGTCAAGCCCTTAATCTCCCCACGAAATTGCACTCAGTAGACATTGATTTAAAGGGACATTCCTGAGTTTGCTGCAATTTTAAAGATGTTATCGATTAAAAGACTTTTTAACGATTGTAATTACATATCATATATATTTTTCTGCATAAAATATTAGAAGCTGTATATTAAATGTGTTTCTGATTGTTCTAATATTTGTACTCGGTTAAATTTCATTTTATTTCGTAAAATATATATTTTCGTACGTACGAAATTATTTGAAAACAAAATCCAGTTTGGGTTTCTCTCAAATATTAAGACGACCAGAAACACATTGAATATACAGACACTGACATTCTAAACAAGAAAATATATTTAATATGTAAGTTTAATTGTAGAAATATTTTATTAGTCGGAAACATCTTACTCGGGATTGTCCCTTTAAACAATTTTTATTGCCACTGAAGCATAGTCATACGGGCTCCCTTTTTTGTAGGGGGACAGGCTGGCTTTTGCCCGAATTAAACGAAAATGCCCGAATCTGGATAACAATAGGGTTGCAAAAAAATCACTACGCATTTTTACATGTCATAGATTACAACTAATTTTGAGGGTAGAGTGATTGTAAAACTGCCTCAGGTTAGCACATTTTGCCCGAATATCTGCTTTAATTTTGCTCGAATTTGATGTTTTGCCACATCCGCCAACCCCCACCCCACCCCACCACACCCCCGTCTCGTACGCGTATGTACTACAGGCTCATATACAGGCGTCAGCGGTTTGAGTGGGCATGAGTTCGATCCGTACCCCCCCCCCCCCCCTTCAAGGGTTAGGGTTAGTCTTTAGAGCCTTTGATATAGAGGGGTACGGGTCGAACTCTTTCCTTTGTGTAACCCATTTTTCGTTCGCGCATAAAGTTAATAACATCATTTACATGGCAGGGGCGTGCGCAGGAAATTTTGCAGGGGGAGGGGGTCGAGGTTTCTGGCAAAGCCCGAAACCACGAAACCGGAAAATTTTGAAAAATTGACCCCTTCTAGGGCTATTCTGAGGTTTTTTCTGCTGGCTAGCCAAGCTGCTTTCTGACCACATTTTTTTGGAAAGAAATTACATTAAAAATCGGGATATGAAAAAAAAATTCGCCTTGAGCAGGGGGGTGTTTCGACAACCAAAAGCGCCCCCCCCCCCCCCCCCGCGCACGCGCCTGCATGGCCATGATGGGTTACGTAAAAACGAAATAGGTTAACCTGAATTTGTTTTTCTTGCGTATCCCATAAATGGCTTACGCAAATGTTTAATTTTTAGAGACCTGTTTTAATTTAGATAGGGGCAAGACGTAGCCCAGTGGTAAAGTGCACGCCTGATGCGCGGTCGGTCTAGGATCAATCCCCGTCGGTGGGCCCATCTGGCTATTTCTCGTTCCAACCAGTGCACCACGACTGGTATATCAAAGGTCGTGATATGTGCTATCCTGTCTGTGGTATGGTGTATATAAAAGATCCCTTGCTACTAATGGAAAAATGTAGCGGGTTTCCTCTGTAAAGACTCAAAATGACGATATGTTTGACATACAATAGTCGATGATTAATAGTCGTGGGCCCATTGCGCTATTTTTCGCTACAGCCAGTGCACCACGACTGGTATATCAAAAGTCGTGGTATGTACTACCCTGTCTGTGGGATGGTGCATATAAAAGATCCCTTGTTGCTAATCGAAAAGAGTAGCCCATGAAGTGGCGACAGCGGGTTTCCTCTCTCAATATATGTGTGGTCCTTAACCATATGTCAGACGCCATATAACCGTAAATAAAAAGTGTTGAGTGCGTCGTTAAATAAAACATTTCTTTTCGATGATTAATAAATCAGTGTGATCTAGCTGTGTCGTTAAAACAAGCAAACTTTATAAATTTATATGTAATATAACTTATAATATCTGCGTTAACGTTGTTGTTCGGTATAGTTCATAGAGTACCGTGCAAAACACGAGACGTCTAGCAAATAATGTACACCACATTGATAATGTGAATTCTTTCGTGCTCGGTTCTTTTTACGGACTCTCACTTTTCTTATCTGTTCGTTGTTAATCGGAGGTACTCGTGTGCGTATGTAATTATCCCCGATGTAAAGAGCATGCACTCAAGTACCTTGTCTGAAGTTCATTTTGTTGCAGTTCGTTTTTCAATAGGGCCGATTCAGCCATTTCTTTAATTACACTGTTCTCACCCAAACGGGGCATTTAATGGCCACAGCTTTGTGTGTTTGTGAATAGACTTGGAATAAAAGGTCTCACGAAAAAAAAGATGGGGGGAAAGGAAAAGAAAGAAAACAAATTAGTTTTAAAAAAATGTAGGCTGTGTCGGTTGAACGCATGTTTAGAATGTCATATATAAATGTCTTTTTTCGTGTACTAGCAATTAGGGTTGACAAATGATCTGATTGTATATATTTTATACTGCTTTTTATTTGTACTATATTTTTTTAATGTCTTCTGTGGTTTTTAGACCAAATCAAAATAGTATTTCAATTTGCTGGGTGGGACGAGGAGGTGGTATTTATTGGAGAAACTACATGTATATTATTATGAAAATTTAAAGTTAACAAAATGGTATAAGCATTTAAATAATGATTTATTATTTTTATTTAAAACATTTTATAAACAGGGGGAAAAGCACATGCAAAAAAAACTATTTAAAAAAAAAAAAAAAAAAGCAAAGCAAATTAAAATTTGTGTATGTGTCTGAATAATGTGTGTAATGTGTACTGAATAATGTGTGTAATGTGTACTGAATAATGTGTGTAATGTGTCTGAATAATGTGTGTAATGTGTACTGAATAATGTGTGTAATGTGTACTGAATAATGTGTGTAATGTGTACTGAATAATGTGTGTAATGTGTCTGAATAATGTGTGTAATGTGTACTGAATAATGTGTGTAATGTGTACTGAATAATGTGTGTAATGTGTACTGAATAATGTGTGTAATGTGTACTGAATAATGTGTGTAATGTGTACTGAATGTGTAATCTGTGCGTGTGTGTAGGTATGTGTGGGTGGGTGTGGTTGTGTGTGTGTGTAGGTAGGTAGGTATGTGTGCACAGGTGCATACGTGTGTGTAGGTGTTTGTGTGTAGTAGAGGTGTGTTTATGTGTGAACGTTTAAAAAATCAATTCAGACAAACCTGGAACGAAAATATTAATATTTATCCAAAATGTATTACTTATAGAATATTTAAATCGGCACATGCTTGTAAAAATTACCTTCTTTACTTACCTGAAAAAATACGCATTATTTACAGTCGATTCAGAACCAGCAACTACTATCTTCCAATTGAAACTGGCAGGTGGTAAACTATTGAACGAAAAAATAGAATTTACCCTTTGCAAAATCACAGTTGGTGATGAATTTCATTATCTATTTCAATGTCCACACTTTACTAACGAAAGATCAACCTACCTAAATAAATATTACTTTAACAGACCAAACACTTTCAAATTACACAAGCTCTTTAACACAAAACAATTATCTATTATAAAGAAACTATGTACGTTTCTTAATGTCATTAATGGTGTATTAAAATACACACCTTTGTCATAGATTTATTCAACTAATATATTTTAGCTTTTGTGTATGATATATACATGTATAAATATAATTAAATGCATGTATATTTTAATCAGCAGCCGCCATTGTATTGTATAGATATGTTTGTAAACACCTCAATGTAACACTGTTTGGTGTTCTGAGTGAATAAAGTTCTGTTCTGTGTGTGTGTGTGCGTGTGTACATGTATGCGTACGTACGTGTGTCTTTAGATATTCATTTCAAAGCCATAATACTTTGGTGTGCCGATGTTGTGCAGTCATTATGTGATTTCCTTTTACACATGACAGCACATACCTTCTGCCTTTGCTATACATAGTACTAGTCATGGTAGACGATGTACAACAAAAGTTAACCGTTCTACAAGGTGGGGAGTTGGCTCCACATCTACGATTTCGCGACTCTCCACAGCTAGTGCTGTTCCGATCATCGATTATAACTGAACATTTATCGCTTTGACTCCACCGATGCATGATCGATTATGGGAAAATGGTAACTGTAATTGTGTCTCCAGTTTAGATGTTTAGAGAACTGATGTAAATATGTTGAGGATGGTGTTTATTTTCCATGTGAACATTTAAAGAATGAAATATATTATAGTCCGTCCCACAGGGAACGCCTTTTTCTTCATACTATGGAATTTACTACACTTTATTTAGTTCTATTCCGAATGTGGAGGGCGCTCGCTTGATGCGCGGTCAGTTTGGGATCGATCCACGTCAGTGGGCTATTTCTCGCTCTAGCCAGTGCACCACGACTGGTACATCAAAGGCTGTGGTATGTGCTATCCTGTCTATGGGATGATGCATATAAAAGATCCCTTGCTGCTAATCGAAAAGAGTAGCCCATGAAGTGGCGACAGCGGGTTTTCTCCTTCAATATCTGTGTGGTCCTTAACCATATGTCCGACGCCATATAACCGTAAATAAAATGTGTGGAGTGCGTCGTTAAATAAAATATTTCCTTCTTCCCTTCCTTCTAAACCGAATGTTTTCAAAATTGTACACAAAAAAGTCTTCTTTTGTTATTTCCAAAACACTTTTACTGTTTTTGTTACGTCAAACTAAACTGAAATTATTTACAAAAAACAACAACCCATCTTTATAGGAGGATGGGACGGACTTTAAATAGTTACTAAAGGTAAAATTAATCATTTGTACGGTCCAACCTAGTGAACACGAGCTATAATACATGCATGGACCCTCTAATTCAAATCCTCATAATATGTATACTAGTATATGATTCGGTGGCGTCGTGGTTAGGCCATCGGTCTACAGGCTGGTAGGTACTGGGTTCGGATCCCAGTCGAGACATGGGAATTTTAATCCTGATACCGACTCCAAACCCTGAGTGAGTGCTTCGCAAGGCTCAATGGGTAGGTGTAAACCACTTGCACCGACCAGTGATCCATAACTGGGTTTTTTTTAAAAAGGCCATGGTTTATACTATCCTGTCTGTGGGAAGCACAAATAAAAGATCCCTTGCGGCTAATCGGAAAGAGTAGCCCATATAGTGGCGACAGCGGGTTTCCTCTCAAAATCTGTGTGGTCCTCAACCATATGTCTGACGCCATATAACCGTAAATAAAATGTGTTGAGTTCGTTAAATAAAACATTTCTTTCTTTTTTCTTTCAAACCGAATGTGTAATCGAAAGTTGATACCAACCGATTATAACCGATGATCGATGATGAAATTTCAAACGATTCCCAACACGACGATCAAATATTGATTCCCATCTCTTTACATAGACTTCTTAAAGGCATACTGTCACGGATTTAACGACCTTATTTTTCTAAAAATGGATAATAAATAAAAATTACATTAATTGTTGGAAACCAAATCTAGCTATTGCATCACCTTAACTGAACAAAGATGGAGTGAAATCCATGTCATCCCTCTCGGCAATTTTAGTTTTTGAGTTATGGACCATTGCCATAATTCAGTTATTTTTACGAAATATCATTAATAAATGGAGTATGGTGGTTATGGAGATGGTTGAATAAAGTACTTTAGGGACAAATCAAATT
This sequence comes from Gigantopelta aegis, assembly GCF_016097555.1. Lineage (NCBI taxonomy): Eukaryota > Metazoa > Mollusca > Gastropoda > Neomphalida > Peltospiridae > Gigantopelta > Gigantopelta aegis. Next base: position 11,882,538 of record NC_054713.1, on the reverse strand, counting down.
ATTTTTGTTTAGGTAATACTGTGTTAGACCATTAAATAGGTCAGTGGTCTGTGAATAATATGCCTTTAAGAATTGAATATTGGTGTGAATCATTTATAGATTACAAATTAAACTAACCCATTTCGGTTTGCGCACAACTCGTCATGACCATGTAAATGATGTCCTATATTTTATGCGTGTACGGGAAAATGGATTATACAAAAATAGACTTGCGTGAGCGACGCAGGAACGAAATTAGTTGTTCTCGCAATTATCAAAGGCGTCAGCACATTGTGTGATGATCGGCTATTAACTGTAGACCATAATGGACTTCAGAATGGGCAAAAAGGAAATTTTAAAACGTTGAAATTATGGAACCTAATTTTGTTTAGAGAGATGGAACTCCTCTGTTGCACTATAACAGAGAGGGCGAGAGAGGGCGAGAGAGAGAGAGAGAGAGAGAGAGAGAGAGAGAGAGAGAGAGAGAGAGAGAGAGAGAGAGAGAGAGAGAGAGAGAGAGAGAGAGAGAGAGAGAGAGAGATGGGGTGAGAGATATAAAGAGAGAGGGATAGCGGGAGATGGAGGATAGAGAGTCGGAAATAGAGAGAAGAGGTGTAGATGGGGGAGAAAACAGAAAATGGTTATAATAATTATGTACTTTCCCACAGACAGGACAGTGCATACCACGTCCTTTACTGGCCTCGGTGGTGTTGTGGTTAGGTCATCGGTCTACAGGCTGGTAGGTACTGGGTTCGGATCCCAGTCGAGGCATGGGATTTTTAATCCAGAAAAAGAAAGAAAGAAATGTTTTATTTAACGACGCACTCGACACATTTTATTTACGGTTATATGGCGTCAGACATATGGTTAAGGACCACACAGATTTTGAGAGGAAACCCGCTGTCGCCACTACATGGGCTACTCTTCCAATTGGCAGCAAGGGATATTTTATTTGCGCTTCCCACAGGCAGGATAGCACAAACCATGGCTTTTGTTGAACCAGTTATGGATCACTGGTCGGTGCAAGTGGTTTACACCTACCCACTGAGCCTTGCGGAGCACTCACTCAAGGTTTGGAGTCGGTATCTGGATTAAAAATCCCATGCCTCGACTGAGATCCGAACCCAGTACCTACCAGCCTGTAGACCGATGGCCTGCCACAACGCCACCGAGGCCGGTTTTTAATCCAGATACCGACTCTAAAACCAGAGTGAGTGCTCCGTAAGGCTCATTGGGTAGGTGTAAACCACTTGCACCGACCAGTGATCCATAACTGGTTCAACAAAGGTCATGGTTTGTGCTATCCTGCCTGTGGGAAGCGCAAATAAAAGATCCTTGCTGCCTGTCGTAAAAGAGTAGTCTATGTGGCGACAGCGGGTTTCCTCTAAAAACAGTGTCAGAATGATCATAATTATATTATGTTGACGTCCAATAGCCGATGATAAGATTTAAAAAATCAATGTGCTCTAGTGGCGTCGTTAAATAAAACAAACTTTTACTTTTTACTTTTATCACGTCCTTTAATATACAAGTTATGGGATAATGGTTGGGACATGGTCGATCTGTATCCTCAGACAGCACTCTACCCCCTCGACTACATCCTGTCCCCCCATGTTGAGAAATGAGGACAAGTGCGTATCATTTCGAAATGAAAGTCAGCTGGCAGACTGGTGTGAAAAGTTAAAAATCAACAGTGAAGGCAGCCCGTAATTACAGTGTGTACCTGGTCTGGCCAAGCAAACGTCGGACAGGTATTTTCGTCAACAGCTAATGGCGCGCAACGTCACGGTCTCACATACTACATATTTGCCGACGAGTTTTCACGGTCACTCACGTCTGCCAAACGAGCACGACGCTCCATGGCAGACGTCAAAATTCTAGTGTGGATCGGAACTTTCGATGTTTGCTGACGGATAAAAGAGGGCTTAGAAAGTCTGTGAAGTGGTTGGGAAAGAAGGGAGGGGAGTGGGGTGTGTGTGTTTTTCGGGGTTTTTTGGGGTTTTTTTTTTTTAGACCTTCTGATAATACTTGATATCTTCCAAAATATATTAATGACGTTCTGGATTTTGTTATTGTTGTTGCTTTTTGTTCTGAGACCTTGCGATAACAGTTGATGAATTCTTTCAAAATGTATTAATAACGTGGAATTAAAAAACAAAAAATAACCCACGAACATTGCCGAGTTATCAATGATCTGAATGTTCTTGATGGCGTAAATTAACGAACACTTCCGAGTCGTCGATGACGTAATTTAACGACATTTTCCGAAATTTATCGATGATATGTCAGAAATCCACGCAGCTCTTCGTTCTATCAAAGTTCTGGTTTCATCCTTGATCTCTGACGCCATATAACCGTAAATAAAATGTGTTGAGTGCGTCGTTAAATAAAACATTTCTTTCTTTCATCCTTGATTTAAAGACCGCTTCATTTCTTCTTTAAAAGCCTATGATATATTTACAAAGTCTTGGACTCTCTTAATCGGAAACAGTCTTCGATACTTCGTGCATTCGCATCCACAAAGTATGGAAGTATTTGAATAAATGAATTTATTTAATTCACGATCTCTTGCGTTTCGTACCATCTGTATGTCGACACTGGTTAGAACATATTGTAACATATTACACCCGTAAAATGTGCGTCTGAACGTTTTTGTTCGGATGCCATGGTATGTTGGTATGTACTGTCTTGTGTGTGTGGGGGGGGGGGGGGGGGCAGACGCATATAAAATCTCCCATGTAGCCTTTTTAAAAGCAGTATTCTCTGCATATGGCGGATTCAGTGATTCTCTCTCTCTCTCTCTCTCTCTCTCTCTCTCTCTCTCTCTCTCTATATATATATATATATATATATATATATATATATATATATATATATATATATATATATATATATATATATATATATATATTTGTATCATATTATATATTTCTGTATCACTTTTCTCTGTGTAGCGTGACGTTCATCAACTTTCTTTTCAAATCCTTCAACCCAACCATCAAATTTCTCTTTGGTTATTTTTCTCGTACTTCAAACCACTCACTTGTGCGTCATGCAAAGCTCTTGCATCACACGTGTTAAGCCAGTAATACTACTAGCAGAATATGTCGATCGACTTTCTGCGATAGTCCTCAGATAAGATGGACTATTCGATTAAGACAAGTACCGGCGGTGGGCACATTTTCGTGATAAATCGAAACTCGAGACTATCTGCTTCCGCCACTTTCGTCTGCGGCTTAAACTGAAATAACTTTCGTGTCCATGAAGATCGATTTTTGATTTTACTTTGAAATTGATGGCGTGCTTCGTTACGCTCCTCGGGACATCTGTGCTAAATCTACACTTATAACAGCAAAGTAACGTGCTAATATGCTATAAAATCTTCTGTTCTGTTCTCTTCTGTTCTGTTCTGTTCTGTTCTATTCAGGGTTCCATAGACGTACGGGCTCCCATTTTTTTTTTCTTTTCTTTTTTTTTTCTCTTTTCTTCTTTTTATTTGGGGGGGGGGGGGTGGGGAGGTGTTTTGGGTTTTTTTATTATCATTATTTTTTATTTTTCCTTTTTTTTGTTGTTGGTTGGTTTTTTATGTGTTTTTTTTTTTTTTTTTTTTTTTTTTTTTTTTTTTTTTTTTTTTTTTTTTTTTTTTGGGGGGGGGGGGGTTTGTGTTGGTGGTGGGATTTTCTCTTGTTGTGTGTGTGTGGGTTTTTTATGTGTGTTTTTTTTGGGGGGAGGGCTTGCAATTTTTTTTAACATTTCACACCAGCTTCTTTTGTCCGAACATCTCCGTCGTTATTCTCCGAATGCCAAGATCCCCAGTCTCGTACGCGTCTGCTAAATCTACACTTAAAACTACAAAGTATCGTGTTTATATGCAGCAAAATATTCTGTTCTGTTCGGGGTTCTGTCCTCTGTTCTGACGCTGTCAAATTATAGCACATGCTCTATGTCGTCTGGCGCTAGATCTGTAGTTCGCGCCAATACAGCCCCAAGTTCAGCCTGCAAACGCTTAGGTAACTTTCGCGAACTATTTGGATGGTTCCTGGCGTGGCCACTTTAAACCGGGAGCCCAGAGAGGTTTAAATAGCATTGCGAGTACAAAAGGTTTGAGGCCTGGAATATGTAGGTGTGGGCTGTGGGACCCCCAAACGGCCATTCTTAAGTGTCATTTCCTGTATCAATCCCGAGTGGCCGCCCTTCAAAATACCCCAAATTTTAAGTTTAATTAGCATGGTTGAGTACACCAATCAAACCTACACCAAAATGTTCTCTGTTGATGTACTAATTAAGAGAATGCCCCAAATTAGCACTAATTAGAAGTTTAATTAGCATGGTTGAGGACATCAACGAAACTGATACCAAAATATTATTTAGGGTACCCTGACTAAGGATCAGTGATTCTTAAGTATAAATCAGTATAATGAATCGGAGATTTGACGGGGAAAAAACGAATCTAACTTTCTAAGGGAATCTCCTTATTTGTGTATTGATACAGTTGTAAATCATTGTGGAATAAAGTTCGGTTGGGGTTTTTAATATAGTTTTGTATAATGGCAATATTAATTCATTTGGAATTATAAGAATTGAACGTTATATTGTTGACGTTTTACACACTTATGTATGAACGGCTTCGCGGTAACGCGCTACGCCATTCATAGTGTGTAAAACGGTTTTGGTGTTTATCATCGCATGAACGTCAAAAATATAACGTTCAATTCTTAAATGAAGGAAGGAAGGAACTATTTTCTTTAACGACGCACTCAACACATTTTATTTACGGTTATATGGCGTCTCACATATGGTTAAGAACCACACATATATTGAGAGAGGAAACCCGCTGTCGCCACTTCATTGGCTACTCTTTTCGATTAGCAGCAAGAGATCTTTTATATACACTATCCCACAGACAGGATAGCACATACCACGGCCTTTGATATACCAGTCGTGGTGCACTGGCTGGAACGAATTCAATATGAGCATGCAAATCAAGTTAATATGAAGAACGGGTTAATAGAAAATGCCCGAAGCTGTATGACCCAATCTGATGAGGCTTTCTGGACGGCCGATCACGATTTCATCTCATGAATGCATATTTACGATGCCCACGGTGGCTCATCGGCATCCGGAAGACCTCGATTACTCATCTTTCCAGACAAGCTGAATGATTCTGTCGTAGTAATTGCCATAGTCTCCGAGACGATCGGAATTATCGATTCTGAATATATATGCATTTTTCTGTTCAAGGGACATGTTCTGAATGATTCTGTAATTGTCATAGTCTCCGTTAGACGATCAGAATTATCGATTCTGAATATATATATGCATTTTTCTGTTAAAGGGACATGTTCTGAATGATTCTGTCGTAGTAATTGCTATAGGCTCCGTTAGACAATCAGAATTATCGATTCTGAATTGTTTTCTGTTAAAGGTACATGTTCTGAATTAGTCTATTAGTATATATAGTATATACACACACATACATATATACATTTTACTGTTGAATGTACATATTTTGAATCCTTTATTATTTAGAAAGAGTCAGAGTACTTTGTCGTTTGAGAGTTAGAGGGACATTTGGACAATTATAGTTGTTTTTTGCCGTCAGAGGCAACTCTGTAAAGAAAAAAAGCGGGATTTTATCCCCCTCCCCCCACCCCAGTTAAAAGGCGAATTAATGTTTTATTCACACACACGCACACGCACACGCACACACACACTTACACACACTTATTCAAATGAAGAAACTCGAAACCACTATCGGAAACACAGTCGATTTCGTTTACATCATTCACTTTTTACTTATTATTACTGTTTATTTATTTTTTCATCTGAATTATTTTATTTACGCAACGCCAATTTCTATTCTTTTTCTTCTTTTGTTTCAGTTTGCCGACGATAATGATAGTACATATAACGTGTACACCATCGCCTCGCGATCTTACCCATCACACATCAGATCGCTACTTCCGGCGTCGGAAAACCATATGGCAGAGTACATGGCCCTCGAGAAGGCCCGTCGGCGATTGCGCAATGTGATCATTTCCCTGATGGTGTTCGCCATTTCCGTTGCCCTGCTGGCCGTTTCTCTAGTCATCGTCTTTCAGAAAGACTCCGCCAACGAAATGGAGATTAATACGCAAGTAAGTACATGTAGTGCGTGAATGAAATTTACTGTTGAAATCCCTTTGTCTTTGGTTTATTCAGTATATGTGCAGTGTTCCATCTAGGATTTTGAAAATGGGCAGAATTTTGAAATAGCAACTAGTAAAAAGTTAATAGAATAAAAAAATAAAAAATTACAAGCCAAAAATAAAAAGAATTGACTGCTCGGCCGAATATTTATATAATTTGGAGCATTTTAGGACAGTCCAAAAATAAATAAGAGAAAGAAGAGAGGATCGGACTATTTAATAATATTAAAAAAAAGAGAGTAATTTCGACATAAAATTTTGAACGAAGGTCTAAATGTTTAAAGTCCGATATATATGTCCACGTGAGTGGCCTCGTTAAGGCCGTTGGAGGTTGGCCTACGGCGAACCGATGAGCGGAGAACCGGCAACGGCGGCGATGAAGTGCTTCCATCTCTGGTCGGCGAGGATGGTTATGACACTCCGGTAGTCGTTGCCGAAAGGGGCCTTGACGATCCTGTGGATGGTGTGGCTATCCATCTCTCTAACCAGGACCGCTTGTCGGTAGACTCCTTCTCGGCGCTGAGTTAGTACCAACCCCGTCTTGCCGGCTGTAGATTTGATGGTGTGTAGCTCGTAAGCGCTTCCATCAGGCAGTTGTTTCAGTTCTGGTTTCACTAGTCCGCCCATCAGTGATGCCGGATCCGAACTTCAGGAAGCCGGACCTGATTTTCCCGATCTGAACTTTCCAGACGGCTTCCGAGTCGGAGGGGGACGGTGCTTGTGAAGGTGGAGGCCGGGCCTTGTCAGGTTGGTCGCTCGGCTGAGCGACGGCCTTCCTCTTTCCAACGGCGGCTGATCGGGCCGGTGACTTGACGACTGGCAGTACCGGGGATACCGGCCAGTTCTGTCTGCGCCCCGTAGTGGTCGGCGATGGAGGGCCTTTACGGCGATGGGGCGTCTCACACACCGCGGTGTTGAGTCTGTCCCGCTCGGTGGTCGACGGTTCTGGCGTAGCAGGTTTCCTCGACTCAGGCTGAGCTGGGGGCGGCGTCGCAGTAGGGACCGCCGCTGGCGGTTGAGCCGCCAGTTTTGGTCCCCCCCCCCCCCCCGTGCCGTTCCTGGCGCGCTTTTCTTCTTCCTCCATCTCCTCCACTTCTTCTGTACGATCGCGTCGCCGTACACCAAAGTCACGGAAGCCCGTGACCCGGTGTAAGTGCCGCGATATTCAAGTAGCTTCCCGTAACTCAGTAAGAGGCCCCCCAGGTGGGGGGGGGGGGGGGGTTAACTCGAGAGTACATGGCGAGACGTCTGTCCTCATCGCAAGTTAGCTTGGAAGTGAATATTTTTAAAGCCTTTTTTTTGGGGTGTGGGGGGGAGGGAGGGGACTATCAGTTTCTGAAACCAAATTTATTATTCTAAACTTTTGATTTTTTTTTTATGAAAAGGCGCATGCATTGCCGTAGGTAATATTATTGTACCAATGCACTAAATATAAACAATATTAAGCCACAATTAATAATTATAAAATGTTGGATCACTTTAAAAAAATCCAAAAAAAATCATGTTCTTATTTCTTTTGTATTGTATGTGGTATTTATATCATTTAATACCATCCACAAACGTAATTTAAAATAAATATATGAATTAAAAGAAATCTAGAAATGAAAAAATAAAATAAAATAATTATTAGAAATATATAAAAATAAATAAATAAATAAACAAACAAATAAATAAATTGGAATAAATATTAATGTACATGTATTTGTAACAAGTTGCTCACTGCATTTAATTTCGAACACTTTAAATACGTCCATTATTAAAGGTCATGATCTACGTTATTTCGAACACTTTAAATACGTCCATTATTAAAGGTCATGATCTACATAATTTCAATGACAAGTTTTTGCAGACATGTTTTTATTAAAACAGTTATATAAGTAAGGTGAAAGTGCTACTGAAAATGTTTTTTTTTTTAACGACACCACTAGAGCACATTGATTTATTAATCATCGGCTATTGGATGTCAAACTTTTGGTAATTTTGACATATAGCTACATTTTTCCATTAGTAGCAAGGAATCTTTTATATGCGCCATCCCACAGACATGATAAGACATACCACGGCCTTTGATATACCAGTCGTAGTGCACTGGCTGGAACGAGAAAACTGCTCCTGAAATTCACAAGCGTATGGATGGTAAATATTGTATGTTCCGGCCTTAGTAAGTCTTCCTTCGTGGTATTTGGTTTGAAAATGATGAAAGTCTGAAAGCTGCAAAAATAGTGGTTTGTGGGCTAGCCAGAAGAGCCGTGGCCGAATTAACAATAATAAATATGGTTTCAGAAACTTATAGTCCCTTCCCCCCGAAGAAGGCTTCAAAAATATTATTAGCGTTATTTATTTATTTATTTATTTATTTTAAGGAAAATGGGCGTCCAGTCATCTCGTGGCAACGGACGGAAGTTCTGGTTGAAACCCTGAATGTGACGTCAACCAGTGAAGCTGACCAATCAAAAACACCGTCTAATAGAAAGTCACAGTCAGGTATTTCATTTTGGTTTTCTTTCCTTTTTCCATCTATTTTCAACCAAGCTATATTATAGAGTTCTCACTTGAAGACGCAGATCAAATTGATGAAATTGCTGGTATGCTAGTATTAAATTTTAAATAGTCACAGACAACCAACATATTTCTATATAGTGAATTTAAAAAATAAAAAAATAAAAATAAAATTCTTCTAATTTTATATTTTTTGGACAAAATGTAGTAGTCTTGGTATAAACATTAGCTGGTTGGTATTTCCCTATTAGATCAGTTGTTTGAGTGCTGTACTCTTATACTAAGGGTATCTGGTTCAAATCCCATTATTGCAGGTTGATTTTTCTTTCACGTGTCTACAGCTGAATACATTGAGCATACATAGTCCTAAGGACTAGCCACGAGTAAAAATTCACTAACCCTAATTTACTTTTGTTAATACAGTATTACTAAATATTAGTAATAATCAGATATGTCACCTAAAGATGGAGATAGAGCTTAAAAACACTAACATTGGTGGGTTGGGGTGGGGTCATGATATTCATATTTACAAAAGAGACTTAACTGCAACATCTGACAAAAATATATTTCACTAGCCGTCGGGCATGGCAATCAGAGTTACTTACTAGCCCAACATTGAATATCGCTAGCCATGGGAGTGGGGCTAGCCATGGGAGTGGGGCTACCATAATTTAGAAGCCCTGGTCTGACCGTATATTATTTTAGTGATTTGAATTCAGTGCGAACTGATATTTTGTATATACATGTACAATTAAACCCAAAGTTGCGTCCGAACATATTCTTCTTATCATCCTTCATTAATGTCTGTATCAGTGTTGGATATAACAGGCACGGAGGAGCATGGGGGCTGGAGTACTCTAGCAGTTGTAGGGGATTTTACTTCAGTTAAAAATTACAATTAGTGTCCTATTCATAATCGTACAAGACGGGGGGGGAGGGCAAATCCTCAAAAACAATAGAGATATTCGGGCAAAATGAGCTAACCTGAAACCTTTTCACTTTGTATTTCCATCTTTCAAACCAAAATGTTAATCCATGACAAAAATGTGTAGTGGTTCGTTTGCAACCCTATATAGCTGTTGTATATTACTCTGCACTAATAATGTTTTCACTACACCCCACCCCACACCCCTAGTTATGCCAGGTACGACCCTGTGCAGTTACATAATGTCTTTACTTTATGTTACAGCGGTTGTCGCGACACTGCAAGACACGCGGTCCAAGTGCGTGGGGGAATGCTGGGCGTACGCTGCTTTCCGGTTCCGGTCCACGTGTGAAAATGGCTTCTGTCGTTGTAATGGCCGACACTATAACCGTCTCACGTGTTTACGTAAGTTAACTCTATGACCACAGTCTTGTAGCGGGAAGGGGGGCATGGGGGCCATTCCCTTCTAATTGTAATTTGTGTTTGTTCAATGTATTACATTTTTATAAAAATCATACATATATAGATACATACATACATACATATGTATATACATACATACATACATATATAGATACATACGTACGTACGTACGTACATACATACATACATACATACAATACATACTAGCCAGTGCCAGGTCTACCCACTGTTTCATGCACTTAAGCGGGATAAACCGCGTAGATTGTAGGCCCCATGCATATGGTTGAGTTAAAGAACTTCCTTTTTATGGAAGCTTCGATAGCTCAGAGCGTATCGTGGTTAGTCTTGCAATTTGCGGGCGAATCGGTGCCACAGGTTCGAGTCCCAGCAACGGCATGGGACAATTTGTGAGGCCAGAAAGGATTTAATTATCCCCTGCGCCAATGCGTTAATATCTATGTATGTAACAGTCAACCTCGACATACATACAATATATAGATATTCATACATTAATACATACATATGTATATACATACATACATACATACATAATGTGGGTTGATGCCCCCCCCCCAAAAAAAAAACAACAAAAAAACACTAAAATCCTGGCTATGCCAGTGTGAGGTGGGGTTATGGGGTTTGTTGTTTTTACTGACGCCGTGTTACATAGGGCTAGGTGCGGCCTGTCAGACATTTTGAATTGCGCATCTTCCTTTAGTGTCACCCACAGCACGACGTTTCCACATGACATGTTTACGCTCTATATACTGCATCTCCACCGGAGGTTTGAAAAGAGTTAATGGTATACCTACGTTACGACACAACAATCACTATAATAGCAGCAATAAGGGTAGTAAAAGAAAACACACACACGAAAAACGAAAAGTGTAAACGAAATGAAATGTGAGGTTTAACAGACATATCAGGAAGCAGATCCATGAATGCTTTTAGCATGTGCTTGCTAATTCCTTTCATGTTAACAGAAGGAGTCGATTTTTAATGGAGAGTGGTGCCATAAGCGTACGAGATGGGGAGGGGAAACTACCCCCACCCCCATACACACACACACACACACACACAGTCCTGGAAAAGATCCTCAATAGAGAAATTCTGGCTAAATGAGCTGGCCTGAACACTTTTCACCATAAATATGTAAAAATGCGTGGCGATTCGTTTGCAACCCTATAACAGCTGTTTGGCAGTAATGCCAATATGAATATGTTGTAATCCAGATTCAGGTGAGGTTTTTTCAATTCTGGTAAAAATCAGGTCCCCCCACCCCTCCGAAAAAACCCCCAAACAAACACAAAAAAAAAAAAAAAAAACACAACACAACAAAACAACACAACACAACAAAACAAACAAACGAAATTAAAAAATTAAAAAAAAACACAACAAAGAAAAACATTGGAGCCATCACGCCTATGAGGGGTACACGACACGTGTTGTCTTCGGTTTAATAACGAAAATCGAGGCACCAAGATTTAGCAGGTTTGTTTACCAAACATCGAGATTAAAAACAAATTCAATTATTCCGTAAAAAAAAACCCGGTACCCACATCGTGTTACTTATTACGTAAAAAGAAGAATTTTATAACGAAAACCTCAATGGGAGCGGGCATCTTTTTGATAACGTGATGTAATTTTGAAATAGCTGTTGACACGGTGGCCGTGTATATTGGATGGCCAAAACAAAATGAAAAAAATATAACCCTACTAAATATGGAATTTTTAATTAAAACAAAATATTTAAAAATACACACAATTAAATTATGGGGACTGTACCTTGGATTTCTTACACACCCGTTGGCGAGAACACCGTGCGTTATTTTAGATAACACATGGTTGTTTACGTGTGTTAACAATTTCAAGACATACGACTGGCAACTCCTAGGTGATGACCAGGTCACCATTGCCATACAGCCAGTGATAAAAAAGACAAAAACACGGTGGAAATCGATTACACTGTGACGTATAGTTAACCTGACAATCATGTGTCTGTGACGCGTACGTTAGCTACAAGTGCAACTGCTGTAAATACCTTTAGTCAAAAAAGATGTTGAAATTTGCTTAAAACATGGTTTTTGACGATATGTAAGAAATAGAATAATACATTCGTGTCCGTTAGATACCATTTATCTCACAACTCATTTAAAAACGTATCAAACTCGCTTTCGCTCGTTAGATACACTTTAACACAACTCGTTGTGAGATAATGGTATCTAACGGCCACTCATATATTATTCTCTGTATAACACACACATCAGTATATGGACATTTGCCATCTTAGGCCTATGGGTCAAATATTGTAACAAAACAAAATAGCAACAGATTCAAAATTATATGTAAAACAATGCAACGTTTGTTGTACTTATTTCCTTTCTGTGTGAAGTCGCAGATATAATAACGTAATTAAAATGAAATGATGGCGCAGTGGTTAAGCCATCGGACTACAGGCTGGTAGGTACATGGTTCGAAGCCCGGTACCGGCTCCAACCCAGAGCGAGTTCTTAAGGGCTTATTGAGTAGGTGTAAGGCCACTCTTCTCTGTCACTAATCACTAACCAACAGTACAACTAACCAACTGTCCTGGAAAGACAGCCCAGATAGCTGATGTCTGTGTGTATGTGTGACCAGGACAGCGTACTTCAACCTTAATTGGATATAATGACGAAAATAAGTTGAAATGAAATGAGTCGCAGATATAAGAACGTAATGAAATTGAAAATTAAATTAGACACTTCTTTTCCCTGTCGTGTTCCAGATTTTTATTTTCGATAATCAACGCTATCTCGTTATTTATCCGTCATAGAAAGTATGTCATGCATTTAAATATTTCAGTAAGACGAATTTACTATGAAGCATATGAGCACATTCATTACAAAAAGTCCCACATATTTTCACACATGACCCGTTAACATGAAAAGCACATTTTGTAAACCGGGTGGTAAAATCACAATCTATCGGGAATCGCACGGCTGTACAATCTTTTAGTCGCACCGCAGTTGTACAAAAAAATCGTTCAAGTGAGAACTGGGCTTAATTGATAGAACGAGATTTAAATAGTTATTCCAAGATATGCAGGGTCGCAGCATTTGAATTCTCATCCAACACCCTTCAAAGGTAGAAGAACTGCAAAGAAACACACAAAACACTTTGGGGGAATCCTACTGCACTGCATAAGCGTACGAGACGGGGACAGGGGGGAATTCTCAAATTCGGGAAAAAACAATAGAGATATTCGGGCAAAAACAGCTGAACTGAGACTATTTTACCGTGTGTATATATACATATCATTCTAGCCGCAAAATTAGTTGTAACTCATGTTAAAATGCGTAGTGATTCATTTCCAACCCAATACAGCTTTTTGGCAGTAATGCTAATATGAATAAATGTTGTTATCTAGACTCGGGCATTTTCGTTTAATTCGGGCAGAAACAAGCCTGCCCCAACCCCCTTAAAAATGAGAGCCCGTACGCCTATTCTGCAATGTTCACCCAAAACGCAGCATTTCACAGCAGACTATAGCTCTGGTTAGAAACTGGTACTGGGACGCGAACCCTGTACCTTCGAGATTTAAGTCCGTTCGAGGACAGTCTCTTTAGTAAGGAGCGGGACGTAGCCCAGTGGTAAAGTGTTCGCTTGATGCGCGGTCGATCTAGAATCGATCCCCATCGGTGGATCCATTGGGCTATTTCTCGTTCCAGCCAGTGCTCCACAACTGGTGTAACAAAGGCCGTGGTGAGTACTATCCTGTCTGTGGCATATAAAATAAGCCTTGCTGCTAATCGAAAAAGAGTAGCCCATGAAGTGGCGACAGTGGGTTTCCTCTCTCAATCTGTCTGGTTCTTAACCATATGTCTGACGCCATATAGCAGTAAATAAAATGTGTTGAGTGCGTCGTTTCCTTCATTCGTCTCTTTAGGGGGGTCACTGAGTAAACTGTATCCTTTAATTTTTCAGCCTCGTTCAGCGGATGTGACGTAGAGAGGAACTACCGAGGACTCGTTCTGGCCAAACTGCGTGGAGTCAAGCAGAACGTGTTCGGGTGCCGCGCGAAACGAAAACACGCCACCAACTTCCACATTCTGAGCATCTTCGGCAATCATCGGGCCTCTACGACCGAAGTGAGAATCACGGGAAATTCGTCAACTCCGGCAGTATTAGTGTTAGTCAACTACCACCCTGTGACGTGGAAGGTGACGTCAGACCAAAGTGCTGCTATTCGGAAAGTAGTTCTGGTAAGTTCGAGACCTTGACAAACTTGGCGGATGGTTGTATGCGGCTGATGATGAAGGGATGAGTGCAGATGGATGGGTGGGTGGATGGATGAGTGGATGAGTAGGTGGATGGATGGATGAGTGGATGACTAGGTGGATGGATGGAGTGAGGATGGGTAAAAATAACCATGAATGCATGTATAAGACAGGACGGACATGAATGAATATTTAACGGCACCCAGTACGAAAAACCTGTCGGCTATTGGGTAGAATGGACATATGCAAAGCAGATGCCAGCAGCAATTACTTGAGGAGCCAATAATTTATTAATTCGTCTTCCAAATGTGAGGAGAGGAGGGCTGGGAGAAGGGAATGTATTATCTTCAAAGTTGAAAAGCCAGTGCTCCCAGCCCCCCCCCCCCCCCTCAACCCCACCCCACTTCTGGAGCCTAATGCCATATGATGTAATTGAACGCATGAATGGATGAATGGATGGATTTTTTTTATATTAATTTATATGTATATCTATGTACTACTATTTATTTATATTATTTTATGTATTATTTCACAGGTATCGTACAATCATCTATCAAAAAGCAATATTCTTTTGGCGGATCTGAAGAAAGATACGGAACCGGAAGTTGCTAGACTGGTCTCGCAAACCGGATATGGCGAAGACAAATTTGGCGGTCACACGCCAGAGTTACTGGAAACCATTGAAAAAATGGTTGGCTCGTTTGAGACGTTTAGCGGAACTTCTCACGCGGATTACTGGGAGATCGGTTTAGACGATCCTGCCTAAATCTAGATAATCCTAGACAAAGAAAAAAAAAAGTAAATTATGCAGTGAGACAAATCGTTGTTGACGATATTAACAATGGAGCAGTGGTTTTATGAAGTGCTAATACAAGGACTTGCGTTGGCCTTTACTTACAGAATGAAGTGCTAAGATTATGCGTTGACGTTTTATCAACAAAATGAAGTGCTAAGATTATGCATTGACGTTTACCAACAAAATGAAGTGCTAAGATTATGTTTGACGTTTACCAGCAAAATGAAGTGCTAAAATTATGTTTGACGTTTACCAGCAAAATGAAGTGCTAAGATTATGTTTGACGTTTACCGGTAAAATGAAGTGCTAAGATTATAAGACTTTTACCGGTAGGATGGAAGAATGGTTAGCTAGGCCACCATGTCTAAGGCTGTTCGGCAGTGGATTCGCACCCCCAGTACTGCTTCCAAAGCAGATTAACTTGGCAGTTCAGTTGGCAGGTGTAAACTTTACTGCACATACGTTATTCCTCACCAAACATTAACCCTTGTCCTGAAGCAAACACCAGAGATTTAATTGTGCTGTAACCTGTACCTAATTCACTAAAACTCTCGCAACTTTGCGATCTTGCAGTGCAGTGCAAAAACTACTTACAGGGACGATGTGATGTAGTTTAAGAGAGTTTAAGAGAGCCTAAGCGAGCTTTGTGAATTAGGCTCCAGGACAATACGACTGAGCCTTAATAATCAAAATAAGCTTGAGATTAAAGTCAACATTTTTCCTCTCCACCATGAACAGTTCACCTTGCAGTGACCTCCGTGGATGTGTCCAGGAAAGGCGTGCTTGAATCGTTAATGCATATAATCACGTCATGTCAAAATATGGATTGGATTTAATTGAGGCCAAAAACAAATGTGTTTCCGGGCACCTGACTTTTTTGTTCTTCTTTTTGTTTTTCTTCTCTTTTTTTCTCTTTTTTTCAGGCACGAGTGACCTTTTGTTTTGTGACGATTGGTGGGTTGGCAAAGTTTCGTCGATAACAATTTATTTAAAATTACCTCCCTTTTTGTTGTTTTATTGTGTTGCACGGAACAAATGGCTGACAGAAAGAAAGAAACACGAACTTGCTTGATTCATTGAAATGGATATTCAGTTGGTTTCATGGAACGAGGATCAGTTGTATACAGCCGAATGTTTTTATTACCAACAGCTAGTGTTGAAGCAATATAGACAGCACAGACATCTTTGTTTCACTGAACTGGATATCCAGTTGGTTTTCTGGAACGAGGATCAATTCTATACAGCCGAATGTTTTGACTACCAACAGCTAGCGTTAAAGCAAGATTATAACTGCGAGAAGAAAGCACAGACATCTTTGTTTCACTGAACTGGATATCCAATTGGTTTTCTGGAACGGATGATCAATTGCATTGGCGGATCCAAAGGAGTGGGGTCAAAGGGGTCCCGTGATCACCATCACCACCACCCCCCACACACATACGTTTGGACTGTTCTTTTTAATAACTTTTGGTAGGGGACTTTAAAATTTATCATTCACAATATACAGTATTAAATGCCCTGAAAACCCTCTCAGACTCTGTACATGCCTATGCCCAATAAAGGTTCAGGCATGTCTCTCTCTCTCTCGGATCCGGCTCCTGGCATAGTCAGCGGCCTGATCCGGGGGAGAGTCCTGAAAACGCATCTCTGGGAATTTTGATATTAAAAATCCCCCCCCCCCCCCCCCCCCCGCTCCACACTGATCTCGCTTCCTCTGGGACTCTTTCTCATTTGCCTTCGACAAATTCAAATTACCCTCTTTAGGGATTCTGTGACACCCCTGTACACAATCCTGGATCCGACTCTGATGAATTGTGTAATTTTGACAACCAATATCAAAGCAAGATTATGATACATTCGTTATAGAATCAACATGTAAAGCATGTTTTACGTCAGAAGTCCGATATCTTTTCTGTGTATAGGATATGTACAGACAGCCTTTTGCCTATTGAATGTATCAATAGGGTTAATTATTGTGCAATTTGTATTTTACGGTTATTCCCAATCTAATTAAAATTAGCTCCATTATTACATGTGGATCTAACAGCAGCCCGTTGGAGCCCATGTCCAGTTGACCTTTCATTCGACCAATTAAAACCTTACTTGCAAAATCATGCCAGTGATTTGAAAATAATTTGAAAACATTCGGGATTATGTCGAGGGTATACGAAATGATTCGGCTGAATTACGAAATATGCCGGAAACTAATTGCAATATAAAATTGTATATAAAATTCGTTTCAAGACGAAAAAAAAACCCTGTGATGATATAGCCATAAAATCTGTTTGTAACACTAGTATACAATCCAGAGTTTATTACTGCACTTTTCCCCCTGTGTTTTCAATGTTGAAATAGACCAACAAGTTCTCCTATTGCATAAATAGTCTCGCCCGATATTTTTAGAATTTGTATGCTCCCGAATAACGCTATAAACGGCGAAGTGTAAGTGGTCGATATTTAAATTGTTATTTATAGATGAAATGTCACCTGAACATGTGAGTCCACGCAATGCTGTTACATCTACTGGTAGACCCAGGAGAGCTAATTTTAATCAGATTGGGTTATTCTAGAAGTTATCATATGGGTGTGAGGTTTGAAGTTTGGCATAAGTGAAGCCATATATGATGTAATACCACAAATGAGTTGCCCTCCGCCTGTTACCGGCTCCGGTCGGACTGCTGGTGCTCCCTTGCACCTGCCAGTGCAGGC
The DNA here is from genome assembly GCF_016097555.1 of Gigantopelta aegis. Lineage (NCBI taxonomy): Eukaryota > Metazoa > Mollusca > Gastropoda > Neomphalida > Peltospiridae > Gigantopelta > Gigantopelta aegis. The sequence goes on along the minus strand of NC_054713.1, from coordinate 11,864,763 downwards.
GGTCCCCCCTCCAACCTACCCCACCCCTTTCCTGTCCTGGATGGAGGAGCTTGCCGAGGCCGACACATGTGTGGTATGTGCTGTCCTGCCTGGCATGGTGCATATAAAATATCCCTTGCTACTAATGGAAAAAATGTAGTGGGTTTTGTCTCTATGACTGTCACAATGACCAAATATTTGACATCCAATAGTCGATGATTAATAAATCAATGTGCTGTGGTGTCATTAAACACAACACACAGTTTTGTTGTATTTGCGAGGTTCTGGGGGTTGGTTTGTTTGTTTTGTTTTGGGGTGTTTTTGGGGGAGAGGGTGTTTTTGTGCTGTGTATCATACATGTAATAGAAGTAATGCAAAACTATTTGATTCGAAATAAATAAAATCGGGGTTTTTCTGGGGGGTTTCGCATTTTCAGAATTTATAAACGTTATAACTTGTTTGTTGAGTTATAATTCTTTTCTTTTTTTTTTTCTTCTTTTTTTGGGGGGGTTGTTAGGTTGGTTTTTGGGGTGTGTTTTTTTAGAAAGATGATAGGTTTGTTTTTTGAAGGATGATAGTGTTTTTGACGGGTTTTTTGTTTTTTTTGTTTTTTTTTGTTCTGAAAACCACGAGTTTGAACAATGCCCGTTTTGTTTGTCAGCATTCGATATTTTATAGGTGGTTGTAAACTAAATTCCCTTCTGTTAGGGATGGATATTAAGCACTCGTCACCCACGCCCACCCCCACCCCCACCCCCATCTCATATGATCATTTCTGGAACAGACCCTTATGTGTATTATCAAATATTGAACTGGCCAGTATTGCCTGAAATGCAATTTGTATTATTATTTATTAACTATGTTTGATATGTTTACAATTATCAAAGTAGGTATAATCTTTTTATTTAAAAATCATATGATTTTTTTTTTTTCTCATTAATTTATTCTTATTCTATAGCATAAAATTCGACTACAAAGGGACATGGCTTTATATATCATGTTTTTGAAACTCTGAACTGTTCACAAACGTTGTAAATTACGACAATGTCGCAGCACGGTGAATGTAATAAAGATTGACTCCAACATTGTTTATTTATTTGTTTATTGTTAACAATTAAACTGTGTATCTTGATGGGGACCTAGGTGTTCCGGGTTCGCCTCCAGGTACGGGCTCTCATTCAGAGCGAGTTTAACGACTCGGTGGGTAGATGTAAGGCCACTACACCGACTTCTCTCTCACTATCAACTAACCAGTAATATAACCCCTACTTTATTGACCAAACAGCCCAGATAGCTGGTGTGTGCCCAGGACAGCGTTCTTGAACCTTAATGTTATATAAGCACGAGATTACGTATAAATGAAAGAAAAAAAGAAATGTTTTATTTAACGACGCACTTAACACATTTTATTTACGGTTATATGGCGTCAGACACATGGTTAAGGACCACACAGATTTTGAGAGGAAACCCGCTGTCGCCACTACATGGGCTACTCTTTCCGATTAGCAGCAAGGGATCTTTTATTTGCGCTTCCCACAGGCAGGATAGCACAAACCATGGCCTTTGTTGAACCAGTTATGGATCACTGGTCGGTGCAAGTGGTTTACACCTACCCATTGAGCCTTGCGGAGCACTCACTCAGGGTTTGGAGTCGGTATCTGGATTAAAAATCCCATGCTTCGACTGGGATCCGAACCCAGTACCTACCAGCCTGTTGACCGATGGCCTAACCACGACGCCACCGAGGCCGGTACGTATAAATGAATGAACGATGGGGATGGGATCTATTTCACGTGTAGAGCGCTCGCCTGAGGTGCCTGCGTCGTAGGATCGAACCACCTCAGTGGACCCATCTTCTGACTGGGGGTTTCTCCCGTCCCAACCAGTGTACTACGCTTATATATGAAAAAACGTGGTATATGCTCTCCTGTCTGTGGGAACGTGCATATAAAAGAACCCATTATTCTTAATGTAAATAATATTTCCATATACTTACCTTTTCTGACACCCAATAGCCGATGGATCTTTTTGTCTTTAGGGTGTCGTTAAACATTCATTCATTCATTCATTCATAAGAGATCCCTTATTGCTACTAATGAAAAACATGTAGCGGGTTTCCTCTCTAAGACTATGTCAAAATTACCAAATGTTTGACATCCAATAGCCGATGTTTGACATCCAATAGCCGATGTTTGACATCCAATAGCCGATGACAGTGCTCGCTTGAGGTGCTAGTGGAATCGAACCACCTCAGTGGAACCATTCTCTGATTGGGTTTCTCCCGTCTCCATCACTACATCACGATTTATATATCAACAACGTGGTATGTGCTGTCCTGTGAGAAAATGCATATAAAAGATCACTTCGTGTTGCTAATGGGAAATGTAGCGGGTTTTCTCATAGACTATGAGTAAAATATTACCAAATGTTTGACATCCTTCTTCTTCCGCGTTCAAGCTATAGGTGATGCTTTAGATTTGGAGTCCGCTGTCTCTGTCAAGTCTTCTTTGGAACCCCAAAGCTTGACAGCCAGTGTTGCTCCGTTCGGCCAGTGCTTTATCCTGGCTTCATCGTAGAGAGGGCAGAATTGCAGGATGTGCTCTGGGGACTGTGGTCCTGTTTTACATGGACCTTCATCAGTGTCTGCCAGTTTCAGGCAGTACGTATGGGATCAGAGATGGCAGTGACCGGTTCTTAGCCTGAAAATGGTTGTCTCTTGGTATCTCTCCAGATGATGGATTGGATCCTTGGTTGTAGCGTGGGTGCATCGGAATTTTCTCTTAATCATGGTTTTTGTTTCACATCCAATAGCCGATGATTAATAAATCAGGACAGCATATACCAGTCGTGGTGCAGTGGTTGGGACGTGAACAAAAAATAAATCGGAGAATGGATTCACTGAGGACATTCGATCCCACGACGCAAGCATCTCCGGCGTGCGCTCTACCGACTGAGCTAGATCCAACCCCTAGATAATCTGTAAACGCCCATGTCTTATGATTAAGATGCGGGACGTGGGCCAGTGGTAAAGCGCTTGCCCGGTGCGCGATTGGTGTATGATCGATCGCCGTCTATTATAATCTGAAATTTGGGGCGGGACGTAGCCCAGTGGTAAAGCGTTCGCCCGGTGCGCGATTGGTGTATGATCGATCGCCGTCTATTATAATCTGAAATTTGGGGCGGGACGTAGGCCAGTGGTAAAGCGCTCGCCTGGTGCGCGATTGGTGTATGATCGATCGCCGTCTATTATAATCTGAAATTTGGGGTGGGACGTAGGCCAGTGGTAAAGCGCTCGCCTGGTGCGCGATTGGTGTATGATCGATCGCCGTCTATTATAATCTGAAACTGGGGGCGGGACGTAGCCCAGTGGTAAAGCGCTCGCCTGGTGCGCGATTGGTGTATGATCGATCGCCGTCTATTATAATCCGAAATTTGGGGCGGGACGTAGGCCAGTGGTAAAGCGCTCGCCTGGTGCGCGATTGGTGTATGATCGATCGCCGTCTATTATAATCTGAAATTGGGGGCGGGACGTGGCCCAGTGGTAAGTGCTCGCCTGGTGCGCGATTGGTGTATGATCGATCGCCGTCCATTATAATCCGAAATTTGGGGCGGGACGTAGGCCAGTGGTAAAGCGCTCGCCTGGTGCGCGATTGGTGTATGATCGATCGCCGTCTATTATAATCTGAAATTTGGGGCGGGACGTAGGCCAGTGGTAAAGCGCTCGCCCGGTGCGCGATTGGTGTATGATCGATCGCCGTCTATTATAATCTGAAATTTGGAGCGGTACGTAGGCCAGTGGTAATGCGCTCGCCTGGTGCGCGATTGGTGTATGATCGATCGCCGTCTATTATAATCTGAAATTGGGGGCGGGACGTAGGCCAGTGGTAAAGCGCTCGCCCGGTGCGCGATTGGTGTATGATCGATCGCCGTCTATTATAATCTGAAAATGGGGGCAGGACGTAGGCCAGTGGTAAAGCGCTCGCCTGGTGCGCGATTGGTGTATGATCGATCGCCGTCTATTATAATCTGAAATTGGGGGCGGGGCGTAGCCCAGTGGTAAAGCGCTCGCCCGGTGCGCGATTGGTGTATGGTCGATCGCCGTCTATTATAATCTGAAATTGGGGGCGGGACATAGCCCAGTGGTAAAGCGCTCGCCTGATGTGCGTCGATCTATGATCGATCCTCGTCGGTGGGCCCATTTGACTATCTCGTTTCAGCCAGTGCAATACGACTGGCATATCAAAGACAGTGACACGTGTTATCCTGTCTGTGTGATGGTGCATATAAAAATCTCTTGCTACTAATTTAAAAATATAGCGGGTTTCCTCTCTAAGATTATATGTCAAAATTAACAAATGTTTGGCATTCAATAGCGAATGATTAATGAATTTCAAGTTCTAGTGGTGTCGTGTGACGGAACATGCTCTTAATTTTGTTTTCGCCTGTGGCGATATTAATTGTTTTAGAGGGCCGTGTGCAGTTCCAATATGCACTTAAGCCCAGGTGGGCAACTTGTTACGTGATACTTTTGCGCGACGGTCGTCGAGCTTTTCTAATACACACCCAGCCCAGGTGCGGAGGCCATGTGGCCAGTAGTTACGTAATAACTCCGGTAGAACGGTTTATGACCGGGGGATTTCTGGCGAACTGGCGACAGAATGTCTGGTCATCTAAGAAAATATATAGACTCTGGGAGTGGTGGAAATTCACATGATAAGATTCAGTACCGCGATGTTCCCCCAGGCGATATTTGGTTTTTATAATAAATAGCTAGGGTTTTAGAGATATCAGGGAAACAAAAGGAAGGCTCCAGGGGATCGCTGTCCGTCCGGTCTGGTAAATAATTGTATTTCTGCTCTGTGTATAACCTTGATGTGATTGATGTGACTTTAATATTTTAATACTGTATTATACCAATATTATTTAGACGGTGCTGCCGGTCATCTGACGCAGTATACTGTAGGCTCACTGTCCGAAATAATTATTACGGCTTAGCCAGTCATCCTAGAGGACCTAGGTAAACTGTAGGTTATTGTCTTTGTTGTGATAGGTACCAGTATTAATTCTGTGTTACAAGGTTACTGAATGAGTAGTTAAGGGTTAATTAAAAATTAACCAGTTTTGAATAGAGTTGTAATTCCTTTATTAATTAAGTTCCCCTGGAAGCGTTTCTCAATTATCACACGTGTGGGTGTTGTGTCACGGTGAAGTGATTAGAATATTGTATAAACTAGACACCTAGTGATTAATTAATTAAGTGATCAGTTCTGGGTTGTTATTATTTGTTGTTGTTAATTAACTACTGCGGCAGTACATTTGTCAGCGTAGGTTAATATAGATTCCAAAGTGTATTGTGTTTTTGTTGTGTTTTCTAGTGAACTAAACGTGCTATATTACATATACTTTATATAAGATCGTATCTCTGATCATACCTAGACGAGCCACACTAGGGTATAACCGCCCGTTACAGAGAGATATAATAGATATACAGTTAGGAGAGATATTTTGATAATCGTGTTTCATTCAGTTACGGGTATTATAGGATCCCCGTGACATGTCGTTAAAAAAAAACACTTTACGTATGATTTAAAAAAAAATTATAAATGGGTTTGAAACTTTACCTAACTCTTGACACCCACACCCCTCGCCAGATAACCTTTTGTGACGTATGTCACGATCGTAACTCATCCCCACTAGAGCGTTACGTAACTTAACATTGAATGAAATACCCACCCCGCGATAATAACATTATGTGAAACGTGAATTTCAAAACCTCCGCGATTTTTCGCGCGAATAAGTCTTATGTTTGTGAGTTCAGGTGAATGAATGCAATCTGGAGTGTGATAAACAGGAGACTTAATAACACTGGAAAGTTCTCAGTGAAAGGAAACACTGGGGGCTCTGTTTGAAGTGCCCTTTATAATGAGGGAGGGGGTTCCTGTTTTTTAAATGCATCATCATCCACAATATATAACACTAAATTGCTTTGAAAAGGCGCCTGAGGATCTTAATTTTAAAAAATTGTCTTTGCACGTTGTTTTTTGGCACACTCAAATTGCCCTTTTCAGAATTTTGTGACACGCCCAATCCCCTTCTTCCCCTTTACAAATCCAAGATCTGCGCCTGGGAAAGGAATGTTGGTTCGACGACACATCACAATATATCTTAAACTGGATCTTTTGGAGTCTTAACATTTGTTCGATAGAGAAGAAACCCGCTCCAGCCACATGAACTACTAACAATAAAGCAGCTAGTAATCTTTTATATTCTACAGTTAAAACAATGTAGCGGGTTTCCTCTCTAAGCCTATATGTCAAAATTATCAAATGTTTCAATCCAATAACCGATGGTTAATTATTCAATGTGCTCTGGAGGTGTCGTTAAACAAAAAACAAAACAATTCATATTCATTTATATTTTCCCATATACAGGACACTACATACCACGGCCTTTGAAGCATCAGTTTAGGTGCACTGTTTGGGTCAGTAAAAGCCTCAGAATCCATAGACGGTGATCGATCCTTCGATCTATTGCACCTCAGGTTAACACTCTACAAACGACCTACATTCCACCCATTAGTTCCTTCGACTGATCCGGAATGAAGCGGAAAAAAATAAAGTTTGTTTGTTTAATGATACCACTAGAGCATGGATTTATTAATCATCGGCTATTGTAAGGAAGGAAATGTTTTATTTAGCGATGCACTCAACACATTTTATTTACGGTTATATGGCGCTGAACATATGGTTAAGGACGACAGATATTGAGGGAGCAAACCCGCTGTCGTCACTTCATTGGCTACTCTTTTCGATTAGCAGCAAGGGATCATTTATATGCACCATCCCATAGACAGGATAGCACATACCACGGCCTTTGATATACCAGTCGTGGTGCACTGGCTGAAACGAGAAATAACCCAATGGGCCCACCGACGGGGATCGATCCCACATCGGCCGCGCATCGAGCGAGTGCCTTACAACGGGGCTACGTCTCGCCCCGACCAGGAATGAAGCGAACAAAATAAAAGTTTGTTTTGTTTAAGGACACCACTAGAGCACATTGATTTATTAATCATCGGCTATTGGATGTCAAACATTTGCTTATTTTGACATACAAACTGTAAACCCGCTACATTTTTCCGTTAATAAACAAAGATAGTGCGGTCGTCGGAGAGGGATCCCGTTACAACCAGTCCATATATCTTGAACGAAAAATCGAGAAAAAAAGAAGGAAGAAATGATTTATTTACTGACGCATCCAACACATTTAATTTACGGTTATAATAGCGTCGAACGTGTGGTTAAGGACCACGAGTATAATGGGAGAGGATCGTGTCATAAGAAAAGAGGGAAGGTAGGACATGAATGCACACACGCTACGCAGCTGTTTTCGTCAGTAAAGTGAACTAGAAACTAGGTTCATATAGATTGGATGCGGCGCGTGCGTGCGGTCTACCTGCTCCGTCTGATGAGTCTGCGGCTTGCGTTTTGGGCAAAAGAATATCGGCCTCCCCCACCCAAACCCCCAATACTTGCTGCTGGTAAAAACTCGGTACTTGGTGATGCCACGACCAGAAGCGATCAGGCCCTATATAAGGGCCCTATGGTCAACCTAGGGAGACACCACAGCATCGTAGTGGTCTAAAATTAACGACCTACTCTCGATTCACTAATATCAAAACCTATATTAGCTCGGCCATTTACCTTTCGACCGACCGTTCAAAATTGCGCCAAATTCCTTCAATCAAAATTGCGCACCCTTTTCTCTTTGGCGTTTAACTGCTCCATTCAAATTCCATAGCACCATCACCACCCCCACCCGCCAGCTACCGACTTGATCGGGCTGCTGGTGCTCCCTTGCACCTTCCAGTGCAGGCGGTCCCTTCTCTCCCCTCCCCCCCCCCCTTTCCTGTCATGGCCGGCTCTTGTGCCCACGACAGGCGTGCGCTACAACAGCTTGTTCTGAATGTGCACGTAAAACCCTATGGCATGACATGACATGCGTTTTGGGGAATAAACACCATATATAGAATTATTATTGCATTGCAGCTGGTCGCATGAGTTTTGTAGACGCACGTATCACATGCATTCAGTCCAGAATGTAACCTCACCGTGGTACAGGAGTGTAACATTCTCTTTGAGAATGGCCAATACAGCATAAATTGAAATTTGGAGTAAAAGTCAGTATCTATCTGTGATAGTCGTGTTTTTGCACAGTTCTTTACACTATTTTTATTCAGATCTTGAGTTTTTATGTTGATGTTGATCATCACCTTATTTGTTTGCATTGCCATAGTTTGACACCCAATAGCCGATATATTTTTCGTGCTGGGGTGTCGTTAAACATTCATTCTTTCATTCATTCATTTAGTCTAGAAACTAATGTATTTCGATTTTCTTCAATCTGACACCAATCACGCACACGTCTATGAGTTTTAAATAGTCAGAAATAGATTGATACGGCTACAGCAGAAATACTGTTACTTTAAGATGAGGCGCTGAAGCAGAGAAAGTTAAATAGATTGATACGGCTGCAGGAGAATACTGTTACTTTAAGATGAGGCGTTGAGCAGAGAAAGTTAAACAGATTGATACGGCTGGATGGGAAAATACTGTTACTTTAAGATGAGGCGTTGAAGCAGAGAAAGTTAAATAGATTGATACGGCTGCAGGAGAATACTGTTACTTTAAGATGAGACGTTGAAGCAGAGAAAGTTAAATAGATTGATACGGCTGCAGGAGAATACTGTTATTTTAAGATGAGGCGTTGAGCAGAGAAAGTTAAATAGATTGATACGGCTGCAGGAGAATACTGTTACTTTAAGATGAGGCGTTGAAGCAGAGAAAGTTAAATAGATTGATACGGCTGCAGGAGAATGCTGTTACTTTAAGATGAGGCGTTGAGCAGAGAAAGTTAAATAGATTGATACGGATGCAGGAGAATACTGTTACTTTAAGATGAGGCGTTGAAGCAGAGAAAGTTAAATAGATTGATACGGCTGCAGGAGAATACTGTTACTTTAAGATGAGCCGTTGAAGCAGAGAAAGTTAAATAGATCAATACGGCTGCAGGAGAATACTGTTACTTTAAGATGAGGTGTTGAAGCAGAGAAAGTTAAATAGATTGATACGGCTGGATGGCAAAATACTGTTACTTTAAGATGAGGCGTTGAAGCAGAGAAAGTTAAATAGATTGATACGGCTGCAGGAGAATACTGTTACTTTAAGATGAGGCGTTGAAGCAGAGAAAGTTAAATAGACTGATACGGCTGCAGGAGAATACTGTTACTTTAAGATGAGGCGTTGAAGCAGAGAAAGTTAAATACATTGATACGGCTGCAGGAGAATACTGTTACTTTAAGATGAGGCGTTGAGCACAGAAAGTTAAATAGATTGATACTGCTGCAGGAGAATACTGTTACTTTAAGATGAGGCGTTGAAGCAGAGAAAGTTAAATAGATTGATACGGCTGCAGGAGAATACTGTTACTTTCAGATGAGGCGTTGAAGCAGAGAAAGTTAAATAGATTGATACGGCTACAGGAGAATACTGTTACTTTAAGATGAGGCATTGAGCAGAGAAAGTTAAATAGATTGTTACGGCTGCAGGAGAATACTGCTACTTTAAGATGAGGCGTCGAAGCAGAGAAAGTTAAATAGATTGATACGGCTGCAGGAGAATACTGCTACTTTAAGATGAGGCGTCGAAGCAGAGAAAGTTAAATAGATTGATACGGCTGCAGGAGAATACTGCTACTTTAAGATGAGGCGTCGAAGCAGAGAAAGTTAAATAGATTGATACGGCTGCAGGAGAATACTGCTACTTTAAGATGAGGCGTCGAAGCAGAGAAAGTTAAATAGATTGATACGGCTGCAGGAGAATACTGCTACTTTAAGATGAGGCGTCGAAGCAGAGAAAGTTAAATAGATTGATACGGCTGCAGGAGAATACTGCTACTTTAAGATGAGGCGTCGAAGCAGAGAAAGTTAAATAGATTGATACGGCTGCAGGAGAATACTGCTACTTTAAGATGAGGCGTCGAAGCAGAGAAAGTTAAATAGATTGATACGGCTGCAGGAGAATACTGCTACTTTAAGATGAGGCGTTGAGGAGAGAAAGTTAAATAGATTGATACGGCTGCAGGAGAATACTATTACTTTAAGATGAGGCGTTGAAGCAGAGAAAGTTAAATAGATTGATACGGCTGCAGGAGAATACTGTTACTTTAAGATGAGGCGCTGAGCAGAGAAAGTTAAATAGATTGATACGGCTGCAGGAGAATACTGTTACTTTAAGATGAGGCGTTGAAGCAGAGAAAGTTAAATAGATTGATATGGCTGCAGGAGAATACTGTTACTTTAAGATGAGGCGTTGAAGCAGAGAAAGTTAAATAGATTGATACGGCTGCAGGAGAATACTGTTACTTTAAGATGAGGCGTTGACCAGAGAAAGTTAAATAGATTGATACGGCTGCAGGAGAATACTGTTACTTTAAGATGAGGCGTTGAAGCAGAGAAAGTTAAATAGATTGATACGGCAGCAGGAGAATACTGTTACTTTAAGATGAGGCGTTGAAGCAGAGAAAGTTAAATAGATTGATACGGCTGCAGGAGAATACTGTTACTTTCAGATGAGGCGTTGAAGCAGAGAAAGTTAAATAGATTGTTACGGCTGCAGGAGAATACTGCTACTTTAAGATGAGGCGTCGAAGCAGAGAAAGTTAAATAGATTGATACGGCTGCAGGAGAATACTGCTACTTTAAGATGAGGCGTCGAAGCAGAGAAAGTTAAATAGATTGATACAGCTGCAGGAGAATACTGCTACTTTAAGATGAGGCGTCGAAGCAGAGAAAGTTAAATAGATTGATACGGCTGCAGGAGAATACTGCTACTTTAAGATGAGGCGTCGAAGCAGAGAAAGTTAAATAGATTGATACGGCTGCAGGAGAATACTGTTACTTTAAGATGAAGCGTTGAGCAGAGAAAGTTAAATAGATTGATACGGCTGCAGGAGAATACTGCTACTTTAAGATGAGGCGTTGAAGCAGAGAAAGTTAAATAGATTGATATGGCTGCAGGAGAATACTGCTACTTTAAGATGAGGCGTTGAAGCAGAGAAAGTTAAATAGATTGATACGGCTGCAGGAGAATACTGCTACTTCAAGATGAGGCGTTGAAGCAGAGAAAGTTAAATAGATTGATACGGCTGCAGGAGAATACTGCTAGTTTAAGATGAGGCGTTGAAGCAGAGAAAGTTAAATTGATTGATACGGCTACAGGAGAATACTGTTACTTTAAGATGAGGCGTTGAGCAGAGAAAGTTAAATGTTTTTTATTTGTTTGTTTATTTGTTTAACGTCACCACTAGAGCACATTGAGTAATGAATCGTCGGCTATTGGATGTCAAACATTTGGTAATTCTGACACGTAGCTATCAGAGGAAATCCGCTACATTTTTCCTGATGCAGAAAGGGATCTTTTATATGTACTTTCCTCCCACAGACAGAAAAGCACATATCACAGCCTTTGTCCAGTTGTGGTGCACTGGTTGGAACGAGAGGAAAAAACCGGTCAGTTCATTGATCCTACGACTCCGTGGGTGTTGGAAAGAAGGAAATGTTTTATTTAACGACGCACTCAACACATTTTGTTTACGGTTATATGGCGTCAGACATAAGGACAACACAAATATTGAGAGAGAAAACCTGCTGTCGCCACTTCATGGGCTACTCTTTTCGATTAGCATCAAGGGATCTTTTATATGCAAATCCCACTCTTTTATCAGCAAATCCCACTCCAGGCACGAATCCGGAGTGGGAGGTGGGTGGGTGTTTTGGTGGTGGTGGGTCTAGAGGATCTCCTCCCCCACCCCCCCCCCCCCCCCCGTTCAAGACGATTTTTTTTTAATCACCTATTTTAAAGTGCATTCACTGTTAATATACAACTTTCAATTAAGTAGTTGCATGTGGGTTTACAAACCCAGGCGCAGATATAGGGTGGGCCGAGGGTGTTCCCGCCACGTCGAAATTATTATTAACATTATTTATTTTTTTATTTATTTTTTTTATTGCTTTTTTTATTGGGTTTTTTTAATTATTATTTTTTTTTTTTTTTTTTTTTTTTTTTTTTAATATAATTTTATTACTTATTTTAAAGTGCATTCACCTCCATTTATGTACGTCCCCACTGCAAACGATGCTGTAACCACCCCTGAACCCTCTAGGCTGATTTCGGATTATAACAGTTGTGTCAGGAAGCTTGGATTTGTTCTGTCTCCAACAGAATCGAGTGGTTGATTGTTCTCCCTGTAGACATAGCTTGCTTTTGTATGGTTGAATAACACTTTCTGAAGAACATGGATTTCTTTGAACAATAACACATATGGTTTTCTCTTCCTTGGTTGTCTAAAAAAGCTGACTCCATGCGTCAGTATGAATCTCGTGTCAGTATTCACAAGCGGATCTAGGGCGCCCCAGGGGTCCGCCCCCTCCCCCCCCCCTAAATTTTGCGACAGTTATAATTTTATTATATATTAATTTTCTTTTTTTTTCACGATCCCCTCCAAACCTCCCTCAAAGTTCCACTGGCATTCCGCCTCATATCATTGCCCCCCCCCCCCCCCAAAAAAAAAATGGATTTTCTGGATCCGCCACTGATATTACTCACATCATCTGCAACTTTTTAAAATTTTAAATTAATTTTGTTTTAATAACTATTTCTGTGTTGTATTTTATTCTGTCTATGTTGGAACGTCAATGAATCTAGTTTTGTACGTAAGATATATGTCCTCTCCTGTCCCGTCTTTGGAAAAGTGCACATTACAAATATCCCTTGCCGCTAATTAAAAAAATGTTGAGGGTTTCCTCAAAAACTATAAGTCAGAATTATTAAATGTTTAACGTCCAATAGCCGAGGGCGGGAAATATCCCAGTGGTGGGGCGAGATTTAGCTCAGTCGGTTGAGTGCTCGCTTGAGGTGTTTGCGCCGCAGAATCGAACCACATCAGTGGACGATCCATTCAGCTGATTTTTTTTTCTCGTTCCAAGCAGTGCACCACAACTGGTCAAAGTCCGTGTTTTTTTGTTTTCCTGTCTGTGTGAAAGTGCATATAAAAGATCCCTTGCTGCATTAGGAAAAATGTAGCAAGTTTCCTCTGATGACTAAGTGTCAGAATTACCAAATGTTTGACATCCAATAGCCGATGATTAATATATCAATGTGCTCTAGTGGTGTCGTTAAACAAAACAAACTCTTTTTTTAGTATCGATCGACTCCAGAATGAGATAGGAAACTCATTGACACCACAAACACTCTCGTACGAAACAGCGACAGAAGTTTGTTTTATTTAACGACGCCACTAGAGCACATTGATTTTTTTATCTTATCATCGGCTATTGGACGTCTAACATATGGTCATTGTGACATTGGTTTTTTTAGAGGAAACCCGCTATCGCCATATAGGCTACTCTTTTACGACAGGCAGCAAGCGATCTTTTATTTGCGCTTCCCACAGGCAGGATCAAACAGCGACAAAGTATCTTTTATATGCACTTTACTAAAGACAAGACATAACTTAATACAGCCTTTGATATACAAGTAGCGGGCCTCTGATTTTATATAAGGTATAACATATCGACACCTGGCCGTAAAAACAAACTGAAGGGAGGGACTATTTGCTCCCCTTACCGGCCTCGGTGGCGTCGTGGTTAGGCCATCGGTCTACAGGCTGGTAGGTACTGGGTTCGGATCCCAGTCGAGGCATGGGATTTTTAATCCAGATACCGACTCCAAACCTTGAGTGAGTGCTCCGCAAGGCTCAGTGGGTAGGTGTAAACCACTTGCACCGACCAGTGATCCATAACTGGTTCAACAAAGGCCATGGTTTGTGCTATCCTGCCTATGGGAAGAGCAAATAAAAGATCTTTTGCTGCTAATCGGAAAGAGTAGCCCAGGTAGTGGCGACAGCGGGTTTCCTCTTAAAATCTGTGTGGTCCTTAACCATATGTCTGACGCCATATAACCGTAAATAAAATGTGTTGAGTGCGTCGTTAAATAAAACATTTTCTCTCTCTCTCTCTCTCTCTCTCTCTCTCTCTCTCTCTCTCTCTCTCTCTCTCTCTCCATTTCTCACTCCCTCTCTCTTTCTCTCTCTCTCACTCTCTCTCTCTCTCTCTCTCTCTCTCTCTCTCTCTCTCTCTCTCTCTCTCTCTCTCTCTCTCTCTCTCTCTCTCTCTCTCTCTCTCTCTCTCTCTCTCTCTCTCTCTCAACACGGTTAAATAATGTATATAAACCCCGATATTGCCGCTTTAAGATATATTCACTTAGAGCTGCATAATGACAAAAATGTTAATTTTTCATGTGAAATGTAACGATTTTACCTTGAATTAAATATCCTTATCCCACCCAAAGATAAAAATATATCCCAAACAATAAGTATGACCGACAGGTTAAGAAGTGACATAACATTTTGAATTTCACAAACAACTGGCTGCAATTTTAGTTCACTGATATTTTTATGTACTTAAAGGAACATACCCCAGTTTCAGCCCATGAAAATTAGCACTAAGTTTAGTTAATCTACAAACCTGTAACACATTTGGATAAAGTTACAACAGAGTGATCGTGAGTCAGTGACTTTGAAATGATGAAATACCCTTTAAAAATAGACTAAATCTCGACTCTATAACTGTTACTTCTCAGACGCACGTGCGTTTTTAAAAATATGAGAACTGCATTTTGTGATATTACAAACACCAGGATGGCTAAAAACGCTTCGAATGTACGGAAATGGATAATCTAAAGAATAAAATCTAAGTAATGTATGATTTCAGTTCTCAAAAACGGTTCTAATAGTAAAAAATATGCCTTAGTGTTTAAAACCTAGGATTTGTCCCTTTAATAATTTTTGCATTATCAATCGTGCCGGTGATGGACAATGGATTATTACTGTACATAGTTCTGCACTACTTTTATTTCCTGTCAGGCGCAGATCCAGTGGGAGGGTGCTGGATGTGCGCATGTCAATGGTCATTTCGACATTTTCCGTTAAGTTACGAAAATTGACGAAGCCGTTACCATAAAAACGTCAGCATTTATTTTTTTTGACGTGACGTCAACAATGCTTTGGCATTTTAATTTGCTTATTGATGTCAAAGCGATAGTTCGCACATTCGTCTGAATATAATTTAGCTTCAGAAATGTGCGAACAGACCGCTGTTTGACATTTATAATCATATTTATTTTAAACGATTATGCAGATATATATATATCTGTGCATGGATCTAATACTACCTAATGATGACATCTAACTACTGTGCTGTTCTGTTCAAATATTTCCTGCAAATGTTGAGGTAAATTATTGTTTGTTTGTTTGTTTGATTGTTTCTTTAATTGTTTCTTTATAAGTAGCGATGAAGTAGGTGTGGTGCGTAGACATTGGCGTAGTCAGTATTTTATGTTGTGGAGGGGTACCCACATTGGAAGGAGGAACTCACACTCTCAGTCAGTTGTGTTATGGGAAAAAGAAGGGGTGATTGGCGGGCATTGACCCTCATGTTCCCAGCCCCCGACTACGCCAATATATATATTAATAAAGAATACTGCTCCCGAAGGACTGCAAGCATGGATCCAAGAGGAGTGGTTTGGGGGGACACCCCCCCCCCCCACCCCCATTCGTAGTGTCCCGAAAAATCCAGTATTTAGCCAATGTAAATAATGCATGTATTGTTTTAATAGCGGGGAATATGTTGTTTTCACAATGTTTAGCTTAATATTTATTTTGATGCTTACTGTACAGATAATACATGTCAGTTTAGTTTTGAATAATGTAGAAGCCCATTTTAAGAATTACTCTCACTATATTAAAAAAAATCCTGTGTCCGTTCCTTCCTGTTATGACTATATTTTTTTTTAATTCCAAAATTAGCATTCCCACCCACCCTTTTCTCCATCGCCAGCTTCACAGCTTCTCTCTCTCTCTCTCTCTCTCTCTCTCTCTCTCTCTCTCTCTCTCTCTCTCTCTCTCTCTCTCTCTCTCTCTCTCTCTCCCTCTCTCTATCTCAGGGGCCGGACGTAGCCCAGTGGTAAAGCGCTCGCTTGATGCGCGGTCAGTCTGGGATCGACCCCGTCGGTGGGCCTATTGGACTATTTCTCGTTCCATCCAGTGCACCACGACTGGTATGTCGTAGGTCGTGGTATGTGCTATGGGATGGTGCATATAAAAGATCCATTGCTGCTAATCGAATAGAGTAGCCCATGAAGTGGCAACAGCGGGTTTTCCCACTCAATATCTGTGTGGTCCTTAACCATATGTCCGACGCCATATAACCGTAAATAACATGTGTTGAGTGCGTCGTTAAATAAAACATTTCCCTCCCTCTCATTCCTTTCTTTCCTTCCTTCTTCCATTACATAACTATTATCTGAAATACGTGAGGCAATTACTATACTACATCATTGTTAGATACCCAAGAAATTCTATTCCTTACATATCCAGAAAAGAAATGGCATCAGAACTGTGTAGCTGTCATTTTAATCATTGCAGCCAGAATACTGTTCGCCCGGAACGTATTACGATATTATCGCTTACACGATTACATGGTAACTGACAGTATGCAAACAAAAATCAATACCTTCAGTTCGCAAAATGTCGAGTTGCTCACCCTGAAGGCACAACGTCATCTCACGTTGCTGTTATATAATTGACCGCATACCACATGCTCGGTTGCTGTTAATTAAATGTCTAACACACCCGTTGGTGAGAACACCATGCGCTATTTTTGGTCACAAGTGGTTCTTAACACATGTACGTGTGTTATCAAGTTCAAGACATACAACTGGTGATGACCAGGTCACCAATGCCCAATCTAGTTAAAATTAGCTCCACTATTACATGGTAGATCAGTAGAGCTAATTTTAATCGGATTGATCAATGCCATACATCCAGTGAAAAACTACACAATGAAAATCGATTAGACTGTGACGTATAGTCAACTTGACATCCGTGTGTCTGTGACGCGTAAGTTAGCTACAAGTGCAACGGCTGTAATTAACATTTAGTCAAAAAATATGTAAACATTTGCTTAAAACTTGGTTTTTGAAGATATGTAAGAAATAGAATAATACATTCGTGTCCGTTAGATACCATTTATCTCACAATTCATTGTTTAAAAACGTATCAATCTCGCTTTCGCTCGTTAGATACATTTTAAAACAACTCATTGCTAGATAAATGGTATCTAACGGCCATTCATGTATTATTCTCTATATACAATTACTTGTAATCACCAAGTAATTTTTCAAAAGGCATTTCTGTGTTACATATTAGTGTTTCAATAAATAGTAAAGAAGAAAGGAAAGTCTGTTTAACGACACCTCAGCACAATTTAAACTACGGTTATTTGATGTATAACATATGGTTATTTTGACATTTGGTAATCAGAGAGGAAGAGAAGAAATCCGCTGCCGCCACCTAGGTTACCCCTAATGATAATACAGCAAGGGGTGTTTTATATGCACTTTCCCATAGACAAGGGCGGAATATAGATGCGCGGTCGGTCTAGGATCGATCCTCGTCGGTGGACCTACTGAGCTATTTCTCGTTCCGGCCAATGCAACACGACTGGTATTTTAAAGGCCGTGGTATGTGCTATCCTATCTGTAAAATGATGCATATAAAAGATCCCTTGCTACTAATTGAAAAATATAGCGGGTTTCCTCTCTAAGACTATATATCAAAATAACCAATTGTTTGACATCCAATACTGATTATTAGTAAATCAATGTGATCTAGTGGTATCGTTAAACAAAACAAACTTTAACTTTTCACAAAGACAAGACAGTACATACCAAGGCTTTTAATGTACAAGTTATGGGGCACAAGCTGTGACGTGGAAAGATTAAATCCACTGAAGGTGAACAATCCTATGACCCACTGTACCTCAGGATTTTCAATCAAGACTGAAATTGTGGTGTGGTGCCTTTAAAAAAAAAAAATATAATAATAATAATAATATTTTCTTTCTTCCGTCAAAAAAGACGTTTCAGACTCATTAAGAATGTAATGCTTAGCTAATGAAAATACGTACCATTGTTAAACTACATTAAAATGTTTTTTAAAAAAATTAAATAAATAAATAAACATATCAACACAAAATATAAAAAAGCCCTCCACAAACAAAACCCAATCTAGTAGGTTTTAAATCGATATGCTCCAAGGGAAATAACTGTTGCCATACAGAGAAACTCTAAGTAAATAGCAGTTGTTCCCCTTCGATTATATTAGTCTTAATCATTTGTTTATTTAGAAAATTGTATTAATAGTTTTATTGATTACAAAATCATGCTGTAAAAGTGTATGTCCAGTTTTATTGCAATATAGAAGTTGAGTAGAATTATTTTTATACAAGTCAAAATTGAATTTGAAATACAAACTGTTTGATATACAAGTAAGCTACTGACGTACAAATGTAATTTATAAATACTTCAGACCCATAGAAAAGATATTTGTAAAGGCGAATGAGTCTTATGGGCATTGACGTACGGTCTTACTTACAAACATTTCTGTAGGGGCTGGGGGCAACCTGGGTTTTTCCCGAATTAAACGAAAATGCCCGAATCGGTATAACAACATTTATTCATATTAGTATTACTACCAAACAGCTATATAGGGCTGCAAACGAATCACTACGCATTTTCACACAGATTAAAGCTAATTTTGAGGGTAGAATGATGGAAATACATGGTAAAAAGGTTTCATGTTAGCTAATTTTGCCCGAATATCTCTATAATTTTTGTTCACCGCCCCCGTGTCTTGTACACTTACGCTTTTGGGGATCATTTCCCATACACATCACACCACACCACACCACTTTCCCGCGATTTCTTTTCTCTCAAAAGCGATTTCTTAGGATCTGAAGATAGAGCTCATGTCCAGTTGACCTTTTATTCGACCAATCAAAACTTTACTTGCAAAATCATGCCAGTGAATTGAAAAGAATTTAAAAACATTCGGGATTATGCCGAGGGTATACGAAATGATTCGGGTGAATTACAAAGTATGCCGGAAACTAATTGCAATACAAAATTTTATATAAAATTAGTTTCAAGACGAAACAAAAAACCGAGATGGTATAGCCATAAAATCTGTTTATACTAGTACAATCTGGAGTTTATTACTGCACTTTTCCCCTTGTTTTTCCCCAAGTTCGCCTATTGCATAAATAGTCTCCCCGATATTTTTAGAATTTGTATGCTCCCGAATAACGCTATAAAAGGCGAAGTGTATTTGGTTGATATTTAAATTGTTATTTATAGATAAAATGTCACCTGGACATGGGAGTCCACGCAATGCTGTTAGATCTACTGGTAGACCCAGTAGAGCTAATTTTAATCTGATTGCGACTAACAGAGACTTTTTAACGATTGTAATTACATATCAAATATATTTTTCTGCATAAAATAATAGTGGCTGTATATTAAACGTGTTTTTGATCGTTCAAATGTTTGTACTACGTTAAATTTCATTATATTTCCTAAAATATATGTTTTTCGTACGTACGAAATTATTTGAAGACAAAATCCAGTTTGAGCTTCTTATAAATATTAAGACGACCAGAAACACATTGAATATACAGACACTGATATTCTAAACAAGAAAATATATTTAATATGTAAGTTTAATCGTAGAAATATTTTATTAGTCAGAAACATCTTACAATGCAGCAAACTCAGAAATGTTCCTTTAATGACAGTATTGAACTAAAAACGCCATTCCTGTGCTCAGAAAAGACAAAAGTCCCCCGTCGTGCCCAAATTAGAGAGACCTAAAGCTCTGTATACCATCTGCCATCTTCCATCATTTTAGTCAGTGATGCGTTACTTCGTGAAATAGCATTTTTAAGGCGACTAAATAATGTTACGGGTCAGCTGCTGGAACAAATTACTAATATACCATGTAGTCTGTGACCTATATCTAAATGATAGTGATGACCTACATAAGATATATATATATAAACGATTGCAATGACCTATATCTACAGCTGATATAAGTCATTAGTAGAAAAGTGATATTGATTAATAATATACATATATAGTAGAGGACACTTAATACAGGTCCGTGACCAATTTACGGGGTCAAAGGTTTGAAGGTGTTTTTCATATCTTCAAAGTCTTCTGAATAACAATAGCAGGGGTGACCCTCTCAAAAGTTATATAGAGAATACTATTATATATGAGTGGCTGTTAGATACTATTTTGTCTTACAACGCGTTGTGTTGGGCGGGACGTAACCCA
The DNA here is from genome assembly GCF_016097555.1 of Gigantopelta aegis. Taxonomy (NCBI): domain Eukaryota; kingdom Metazoa; phylum Mollusca; class Gastropoda; order Neomphalida; family Peltospiridae; genus Gigantopelta; species Gigantopelta aegis. The sequence continues at coordinate 11,844,493 of NC_054713.1, read as the reverse complement.
GTGGTACAGCGCTCGCGCGATGTGCGGTCGGTGTGGGATCGATCCCCGTCAGTGGGCCCATTGGGTTATTTCTCGCTCCAGCCAGTGCACCACATCTGGTATATCAAAGGCCGTGGTTTGTACTACCCTGTCTGTGGGATGGTACATATAAACGATCCCTTGCTGCTAATCGAAAAGAGTAGCCCATGAAGTGGCGACAGTGGGTTTCCTCTCTCAATATCTGTGTGGTCCTTAACCATATGTCTGACGCCATATAACCGTAAATAAAATGTGTTGAGTGCGTCGTTAAATAAAATATGTCTTTCTTTCTTTCTTTACATCAAGTTGTTATAAAACGAGCGAAAGCGAGTAGGATACGTTTTTAAACAACGAGTTGTAAGATAAATGGTATCTAGCGGACACGGATTTCGTATTATACTTTTTATTTCTTACATATTTTTTTTTTTAAATCCCACCAAAAACATGATTTAAATAAATGTAAACGTCTTTTCAAACTAAAATATATTTACTTCAATGAAGGTATAAAGAAAGGAAGGAAATGTTTTATTTAACGACGCACTCAACACATTTTATTTACGGTTATATGGCGTCGGACATATGGTTAAGGACCACACAGATATTGAGAGAGGAAACCCGCTGTTGCCACTTCATCTTTTATATGAATCATCCCACAGACGGGATAGTACATATCACGGCCTTTGTTACACCAGTTGTGGAGTACTGGCTGGAACGAGAAATAGCCCAATGGGTCCACCGACGGGGATCGATCCTAGACCGACCGCGCATCAAGCGAACGCTTTAAAACTGGACTACGACCCGCCCTTAACTTCACCGCGTCACAGAGTAGGCCTAATCAGTTTCACGCTAACGTACACGTCACGGCACAATTTCGGGAGTCCTTATTTTATTGGATGGTATGCATGCGGTAACCTATAACAGCCAATCACATGCCTCGGAAATGATCTCCAAATATTGCACACGAGTATGAAGAGTATGCAATACCAGCCTCAAGTGCATCTACCGAACGTTTGCTAACTATTTGATTGGTTCCTGACGTTGCCATACTGGTTTACCGTGAAGCGAATAAACCAGTCTAGCGGACGTTTTTTTGTTTTTTGTTTTTTTCTGCAACGCAGCCCTGCTGGCCAGGAAATAAACAGACAACAATACGATAAAACCTTAGCGCATAACAAACGATCAAAATAGACGTTT
>NC_054713.1:11563281-11840781 GCF_016097555.1 Gigantopelta aegis | reverse complement strand
TTTAATGAATTTTGTTTTTAATTTTATTGCTACCACATAATGTTTTTATTTCATCATTATCATTACTATTATCATCATCAACATCATCATCATCATTATTATTATATTCCAAATGAAATATAGCGTCACACATTCATGCTTATGAACAAACTGATTGATCAGTTTTAAAGGGACATTCCCGAGTTTGCTGCATTGTAAGATGTGTCCGACTACTAAAATATTTCTACGATTAAACTTACATATTAAATATATTTTCTTGTTTAGAATATCAGTGTCTGTATATTCAATGTGTTTCTGGTCGTCTTAATATTTGTAAGAAGCCCAAACTGGATTTTGTTTTCAAATAATTTCGTACGTACGAAAAAACGTATTTTAGGAAATAAAATGAAATTTACGCTAGTACAAATATTAGAACGATCAGAAACACGTTTAATATACAACCACTGATATGTTATGCAGGACAATATATTTGATATGTAATTACAATCGTTAAAAAGTCTCTGTTAGTCGATAACATCTTAAAAATTGCAGCAAACTCGGGAATGTTCCTTTAAATATTTATATCTTGCTATATATATATATATATATATATATATATATATATATATATATATATATATATATATATATATATATATATATAAATAATAATACTTTTTTTTAAAAGGTTATCATTAGAGTTCTCCTTTCACTGTCTTTTATTTCATTATTTTAATAAGTGAACAATGCTCGAACTAAATGACACGAGCGTTTGAGCAACGCCCTAAACAAACAGATAGAACTCTGAAAAAAAGGTGAACTGGATAATTGCAGGCTTTAAGCGAAGCCTCGTGGCATGGATATGCAAGTTAGATACACCTTTGTTCAGCCTAAAAACGGCTTTCAAAACAAATACAGCCCTGTAATACGTTCGACATACTCGGCTTTGCTTTTATAATCTAAACGTTCGGTATGGAAGTTAACGAATGACAGACCATCTTTCCGGAATCGGGAAATGGATTTGGAAACGCGGTTGTTTGGGATTGTTGACGGTTGTCATGGAAACGTCACTAGAGCACGTTCGCGCGATGCGCCGACGCATTATTACTGGGATGAATTCCTTTGAAAAAGGTTTGTTTTCCAAACGAACTTCACTCGTCTTATGTTTTAGTTGCTATGGAGATTTCAAACAAATAATTTGTGTAAATACTTGAGTTTGCTCGATCATTAAATTGCTTGAAAATGTAACTTCGGCAAATCTATTTCGATCAATAACGTTCGTGAGATGACCGGCAGAATAGAGCCTTGCCAACAATGTTGCAAAAGAATTATTCTCCAGTTTAAAAAATAATCTATATGTATTCGATTATTAATTAGTACGAAATGGGTTTCATATTAGCTGGAGTGCTATCATGTGATGCTGTCACGTGGTGTTAATACTGTTTTATGCAGTGACCGAGAAACCCGCCATATAACTTTAAACATTAAAGCAGCGCTCTCGACTCCGTGTTCTAAAACTAAAGCAAATGAGTACAGTTACATTTTGCTTTATTGTGTGTTGTTTTCAGTTGTTTTGTGTTGTGTTGTGTTGTGTTATTTTGTTTTGTGTTGTGTTGTGTTGTGTTGCCCTGCCCCTGTCCTGCTCCGTGCTGCCTTGCCCTGCCCTCCCTGCCATGTCGTTCCCTTCCCTGCCGTTCCCTCCCTTGACTTCCCTGCCCTGCCGTTCCCTTTCCTGTCCTTCCCTACTCTATCCTGCCCTGCCCGTCCCTCCCCTGCCCTATCCTGCTGTTCAATTCCCAGCCCTTCCCTGCCCTGTCCTACCCTGCACTGCCCTACCGTTTCCTTCCCTGCCCTGTTGGTCCCTTCCTTGCTCTTTCCTGCCCAGCCATGCCAAGTCTTACCTTGTTTGTTTTCTGTTGTGTTGTGTTGCGTTGCGTTGTGTTGTATTTGTATGGGTTGCTTTGTTTTGGGTTGTTTTGTATTGTATTGTGTTGTGTTGTATTGTATTGTATTGTATTGTATTGTATTGTGTTGTGTTGTGTTGTGTTGTGTTTTGAGGACACTCGCTTGTGATGCTTTGGTCGTAAGATCAAACCCCCTTGGTGGCTGCATTCTCTGATCGGTTTTTTTCCCCCGTCCCAACCAGTGCGCTAAGGCTCGTATATCAAAAGCCGTGGCACCTGCTATTCTGTCTATGGAAAACTGCATGTAAAAAAAAAAATCTTGCTGTTAATGGAACAATGTAGCGAGTTTCCTTTCAAAACTACGTGTCACAATGACCAAATGTTTGAAATTCAATAGTTGATGGTTAATTAATTTTCAGGAGGTATTTTGTTTGGTCGTGTAGAAGGGCAACCGTTGTGCGTCCTTACCTTTACGTTTTATCTCACCACACCTTTTTACTTGTCATTGGCCAATGAGAAGTGGTTTAGCAATAAATGTAATGAATAATATACCCAGCCTTTTTGTTCTCAAGTTCACTCGCTTTGTACACGTTTATCTATGGGCCATTAGAAGAAGTAAAAATTATAAAGAAATATTTGACAAAAACAAACAAAAAACTAAATTTAAAAAAAAAGAACATATAAAGAGAGAATGAAAGAAATCAATTCCACGTGCTGTATTTCTAAAGGACACGGTCTTGTCGAACAGAGATAAAATGTGTTATCTTCGTTATCAATACTTTATAAAGAGAGAACAAAGAATAAAACAAAGAAAGAAAGAAATGTTTTATTTAACGACGCACTCAACACATTTTATTTACGGTTATATGGCGTCAGACATATGGTTAAGGACCACACAGATATCGAGAGAGGAAACCCGCTGTCGCCACTTCGTGGGCTACTCTTTTTCATTAGCAGTAAGGGATATTTTATGTGCACCATTCCACAGACAGGATAGTACATATTATCACGGCCTTTGTTACACCAGTTGTGGAGCACTGGCTGGAACGAGAAATAGCCCAATGGGTCCACCGACGGGGATCGATCCTAGACCGACCGCGCATCAAGCGAACGCTTTACCACTGGGCTACGTCGCGCCCCGAGAACGAACAATGGAGAAAACAGAACTAATTTCAATTAAATCGGCGTGTCCTTGCTATCTTCGGATATCGCCATATGCTTTGCTATAACAGAGTTAGTCTCGACAAGATTTAGCTTAGTCGGAAGAAAGCTCGCCTGTGGTGCTTGGGTTGAAGGATCGAGCCTTCACGACGAAAGCATAGGCTTCTTTTCTCCGTCCTACCTAGCGTCTCATAATTGGTATATCAAAAAGTTTGTTTTATTTAACGACACCACTAAAGCACATTGATTTATTAATCATAAGCTATTGGATGTCAAATATTTGCTAATTTTGACCTGTAGTCTTAGAGAGGAAACCCGCTACATGTTTGTTTGTTTTTGTTTTTTTCATTAGTAGCAAGGGATCTTTTATATGTACCATCCCCACGGGCAGGATAGCACATACCACGATATTTGATATATCAGTCGAGGTGCACTGGTTGGAACGCACCAAGCGAGCGCTTTACCACTGGGCTACATCCCACCCTGGTATATCAAACGCCGAAATACATTGTATGTGCTGTCCTGTCTGTGGAAATACATTGTATGTGCTGTCCTGTCTGTGGAAATACATTGTATGTGATGTCCTGTCTGTGGAAATACATTGTATATGCTGTCCTATCTGTGGAAATACATTGTATGTGTTGTCCTGTCTGTGGAAACGTGCATAAACAAGTTCATGTAGCAGGTTTCCTCTGAATACTAAGTGACGTGTCAGAATTGCCAAATATTTTACATCTAGTAGCCGATGATTAATACATCAATGTGCTCTAGTGGTGTCGTTAGACAGAACAAAAATTTGCTATAAAAGAGAAATCGTGTCGCTATATTTAGTAGATTTCTTAAAGGGATATACCCTAGTTTTTAAACACTAACGCATATTTTTTACTATTATAACCGTTTTTTATAACTTAAATCATACTTTACTTAGATTTTATTGCTTAGATTATCAATTTCCGTACATTCGAAGTGTTTGTGGTCATCCTCGTGTTTTTCATATCACAAAATGCATTTCTCATATTTTTAAAAACGCAGTTGCGTCTGAGAAGTAACACTTATGGGGTCGAGTTTTAGTCTATTTTAGAGGGTATCTCACCATTTCAAAGTCAAAGACTCATATTTTACTCAATTGTAACTTTATCCAAATGTGTTACAGGTTTTTAGACTAACTAAACTTAGTGGCGTCGTTAAATAAAACAAACTTTACGTCCCACCCCAGAGGTTACATAAAGCCCGATCATGGAAAACATAAAACGCATTTGAAGAAGAAACATGTGTGTACAGAATGTGAGATATGTATACATGTGAATTTAACAATAAACTTTATTTCAACATGCGCTTCTCATTAAAAGGCAGAAGCAGGATGTAGCTCAGTCGGTACAGCGCTCGTCTAAGGTGCTTGCGTCATAGGATCGAATCCCTTCAGTGGACCGATTCTCTAATTGGGTTTATTCTAGTACTCACGACTGATATATCAACGGTCGTGGTATGTCCTGTCCTGTCTCATGCTGCTAATGGAAAAATGTAGTGGGTTTCTTCTAACAAGGTTCAGGGGGCGAGACGTAGCCCAGTGGTACAGTGCTTGCTTGATGCGCGGTCGGTCTGGGATCGATACCCGTCGGTGGACCCATTGGGCTATTTCTCGTCACAGCCAGTGCACCACGACTGGTATATCAAAGGCCGTGGTATGTCCTACCCTGTCTGTGGGATGGTGCATATAAAAAAGATCCCTTGCTGTTAATCGGAAAGAGCAGCCCATGAAGTGGCGTCAGCAGGTTTCCTCTCTCAATATCTGTGTGGTCCTTAATCATGTCTGACGCCTTATAACCGTAAATAAAATGTGTTGAATGCGTCGTTAAATAAAACATGTCTTTCTTTCTTTCTAACAAGTTTCAAGTTTATTTATTGCCTTAAGTTTTATAACGTGTTAACAATGACCAAATGTTTGACATCCAATAGCCAATGATTGATAACTCAATGTGTTCTAGTGGTATCGTTAAACAAAACAAACTTTAACTTTTAACTTTCATTAACAGGCCAGGCTTTTAGATTTGTTTCATCTAGAGTTTTAAAAATAATAGTAACTATATAACTGTGTCATACTTTGCGTCGAATGAAAAATGGGTCAGAATCTTTGTGTTACCCTAATTAATTACCTACAATGTGTAACTTCTACTTTCAGTGGTACTAATAACCGGAAAGTTTCATTCAAAATATATGAAGATTGGAAATTTAAAACAACTAAATCCATTATCGGTCAGTCGGTCAGTCAGTTAGTCAGTCAGTGAGAACTCAATCTCTTTGACTCGTTTGCACATCATATTTTAATCAGTTATTTATTGAAAACATCAAAAGCTCTGGAATGGAATTCCCTTGTTGGTAGCTAGTACTAAAACAAAACGTAAATAATTTAACAACGTGTAGTTGAATACAGACTGTGGCGCGATCCAGTTTTGATTAAATACTTCCATGTACCTGGAACTCTACACATATTCAACCATATTATATAGGATTCTACCAGCTAAGATAAATCTCATTTCGTTATCAGAGGCGAATCTACGGGGCCAGGGGCCCGCCACTCCTAAATTTTGCGATAGTTGTAATTTTATTATATATTAATTTTTTTTTTAAATTACGATCCCCTTCCAAACCTCCCCCGAAGTTCCCTTGGCATTCCACCTCATGTCACTTGCTCACCCCGCCACTGGTTATAATCCAATGGGTTCTTTGACTGGGGTTTGGGGTTTTTTGTTTAGTTTGTTTTATTTTTTAATCTTTTAGGTGGGGGATTTTGTGGATAAATTGTTTGCCAGTTTCTGCTTCCTATTGTTGTAACCACTTTGTTCATTGTTAGTATTTTGTTTCATGTATGTGTGTTTTGTTTTCTTGTTGATTTTTTGAAGGGGTAAATTGTTTGCTTGCTTGTTTGCTTGCTTGTGTGTGTGTGTGTGTGTGTGTGTGTGTGCGTGCGTGTGTGTGTTTGTGTGTGTGTTTTGTGTGTGTTGTGTGCGTGTGCGTGTGTGTGTGTGTGCATGCGTGTGTGTGTGTTTGTGTGTATTTTATGTGTGTGCGTGTGCCTGTGTGTGTTTATTAGGTTTTTTGGGGGGTTGTATGAGAGAGTGGGGCGTGTGTGTTAGTGCACTAATAAGCATATATTAATCACAAAAAATACACAAATGATCACAAAAGATTGGCTCTATACTCTTTTATGAATTATAGTTCAAGATACACACTCATTTATACCAAGTTTATTAAAGGGAAACATGGGATATTTCACATAGCTATAATTATACTGTTTCACAGTGTATGGTGTTATTGTCAATACCTACGTTCAAAGAAACGCCACTTTCTTTTGTTAGCTTGTTCATACTTTTCTCCCATATTCCAGGCTATTTGTCCGTGTGTAAATATATATACAGCGTAATACAAACACACATTTCTGTTATCCCAGCTACTCGAAATCGTACGAAATGAATATCCATTTGATGAACTGTTCAATAGGGAAATATAATTATACTGTCCGAAACAAACTAATGCTAGTAGGTGTATTCCCCGGTTCCAGTTACAACTCTCTCTCTCTCTCTCTCTCTCTCTCTCTCTCTCTCTCTCTCTCTCTCTCTCTCTCTCTCTCTCTCTCTCTCTCTCTCTCTCTCTCTCTCTCTCTCTCTCTCTCTCTCTCTCTCTCTCTCCCCCCCCCCCCCCCCAAGTACTCATATCCAAGAAAATCACCTCAATGCACAATTCCTTTTTGAGTTGAGTATATTTTAATAGACATAATGGTTTGTTAGTCTCGGTATTTACATACTTGAAGTCCGGTCGCATTGATTATCGGATTGTCCCGTTGTGTACCAGTAACTGATACAGCGGCACAAAAGAAAAGAAAACGAGAAGAATATGAAAAAAAATATGTTACCGGGATGAAAGCATAGGCCATCAAGCGGTGTGTTTTAGGGGGTGGAATATATTTATTTTAATATAATATATATTATTTTTATTTATTTATTTATTTTGTATTCATGAGGGGGGCTTTGTAGTTCAGCGGCAGAGTGGTATATGATGATGAAATGTTTATAAAAGTTCGTTTGCCTCTTTATTGTTAGGAGTAACCAATGTAGCGGTAGCGGGTTTCTTCTCTTTTTTATCTGTTGGTGAAATGTCGAAATAACCATATGTTAAAGTTACAGACACTATTTTTCGCTATTAGAGCCTTCTTTGATAACTAAAATCATACTTTACTTGGATTTGTTTGGGGTTTTGTTTTAGATTATCCATTTACGTACAACCGAAGTGTTTCTGTGGTCATCCTGGTGTTTTTAATATGACAAAATGTATTTTTCATATTTTTTAAAAACGCACGTTCGTCTGAGAAGAAACCGTTATGGGGTTGCGTTCCAGTCTATCACAGACTCTTGTTTCACTCCGTTGTAACTTTATCCAGATGTGTTACAGGTTTGTAGATTAACTAAACTATGTGTTCATTTTTACGGGTGGAAACTAGAGTCGGCGCCTTTAAACCTGAAATATGCCGAGGTTGTCCGTCCCTTTCGGTATCCATGGTTTCAAATTATTCGATTTGCTTTTTAAAAAAAGTGCTAGTATGTAGTCAAGCGAAGCATAAATGATGCATCTATATACATCATAATAGACAGACAAACAGACAGACGGACAGCAGACAAATTCTTTATTTATATCTCACCTTGTGTACAAATTAAAATAAGATAAGAGTTCAACAGTAGTAATACAATAACGCAGCAGTAAAAGTACACAAGCCACTCCTATGGAGTTACGAGAGACTTTAAAACTATTAAAGACTATCAGAAATATTTAAAAAGCAGAAGCGGATTTAGGGGGCGGGGGGGGGGGGAGGGGACCGCCCGCCCCCCTAAATTTTGAAATAGTTATAATTTTATTATATATTTTCTCTTTTTTTACGATCCCCCTCCAAACCTCCCCCAAAATTCCTTTGGCATTCCACCTCATGTCACAGCCTACCCCCCCCCCCCCCCCCCAATGGATTTTTTGGATCCGCCACTGAAAAGTATTGTATTTACAAGAAGTAAAACTAAAAACCATAAACTATGCATATGTCTATATGTATTATAAATATTTGGTGACGAAATATAATAATAGATAATAATTATCAGAAAACTATTTTATCTTATTGTTTGATGTCAGTTATTTTTACACGGTATTTCATTAAAATTAAATTTACTAAAACAACATAAGATAACGATTAAAGAAAGATGAAGAACGAAGAAAAAACACCTAAAAATGAACGAAAGAAGAAAATGTTTTATTTAACGAAGCACTCAACACATTTTATTTAAGGCTATATGGCGTCAGACATATGGTTAAGGACCACACAGATATTAAGAGAGGAAACCCGCTGTCGCCACTTCATGGGCTACTTTTTTCGATTAGCAGCAAGGGATCTTTTATATGCATCATCCCACAGACAGGATAGTACATACCACGGCCTTTGTTACACCAGTTGTGAAGCACTGGCTGGAACGAGAAATAGCTCAATGGACCCACCGACAGGAATCGATCCTAGATCGATCGCGCATCTAGCAAGCATTGTACCACTGAGTTACGTCCCGCCCACCTAAAAATGAATGTTAGAAAGAAGAAAAGAAAGAAAAAAGAAGAAAGAAGAAAAGAAAGAAAAAGAAACAAAGAACGAAAGAGACAAAGAAGGAACGAAAAATATATATATAATGAACCCAAAAATACGTATTTCAATATAGAATTGTTTTATTTAATACAATCTTCACAAAAGGAATGTTTTTCGTACAATTTGTTTTTCTCGAGGGGAATAATTATTTCGCCTGAGAATGAATAAAATATTTAACTGCACGTGCTTGCTGGAACACAATGAGATACACATAAATATTTTCATCGTCATCTCATTGTTTTGTTGTTTTTTGTTTTGGATACTGCAAACTTTGGGCATCAGGCGTTGAATAGCTCTTTCGTCTGTCGTAGACTACTCGACAACCTGTCGTTTGTCATATGACAATTGTAGCTTTAAGTCTGTTTATTTTTAGACAGATAGCCGGTCGTCAGGACCAGTGAGTAAATATTTGCGATAGATACTACAACGATCGCACGAGAAAGCAGATCGATTCTCATTACACGACGACTGGAGAGAATACCAAAATAATATAAAGTAGCACGAATTAAAGGCGCGTTATCTAGTTCAGACAGCCTCTGCATTTACCGGCCCTAATTTAGGAACCAGCTACAAGACGTTTCGTACCCGATCTTATTCGTCCCTGGGTGTTGATGTCTTAACATATGATTATTGTGCATTTTGGTCTAGATAACAACCCCTGCAATTAAGAAAATGTCCTCGGTAAAAAAAAACCCAGCATCATGCCGTTGAAAAAATAAAATTAATATAGTACAAGGCAAAAACGTTCCGTGGAGAATTAAAATATCCATGGCAATATCCACGGAATTGCTGACTGTCGTGGGCAATTGCAGGGGTTGAGATAGTGAGAAAATAAAATAAAATAGCGATCGTCACATAAACTACTTGTGGCAAATAACAGCACGGGATGTTTTAATAGTTTCCCATAGACAGGACAATACATACCACGGTCTTTGATTTGCCACTCGTGGGGTACCGATTGGTATGAGGGGAAAGCTCACCAAAGATTCTGTTTAATGTTTTGCTAAACTACTAAGATGGCGGGACGTAGCCCAATGGTAAAACGCTCGCTCGATGCGCGGTCGGTCTTGAAACGGTCCCGATCGGTGGGCCCATTGGGCTATTTCTTGTTCCAGCCAGTGCAACACGACTGGCATATCAAAGGCCGTGGTATGTGCTATCCTGTCTGTAGGATGATGCATATAAAAGATCCCTTGCTGCTAATCAAAAAGAGTAGCCCATGAAGTGGCGACAGCGGGTCTCCTCTCTCAATATCTGTGTGGTCCTTAGCCATATGTCTAACGCCATATATAACTTTAAATAAAATGTGTTGATTGCGTCGTTAAATAAAATATTTCCTTCATACTGCTAAAATAAAAAGTTTTAAAAATTAAAATACCAGCAGGCCCAATGCTTATAAAACTTTAAAATCTAATAAACTAGTAGTCTGAGACTTCAATCTGATTAAAATTAGCTCAACTGGGTCTACCAGTAGATCTAACAGCATTGCGTGGACTCCCATGTCCAGGTGACATTTCATCTATAAATAACAATCAATATCGACCAGGTCAGGTCAGGCCATAGGGTTTTACGTGCACATTCAGAATAAGCTGTTGTAGCGGACGCCTGTCATGGGCACAAGAGCCGGCCTCGGCCGGCTCCTCCGCCCATGACAGGAAAGGGGGAGGGGGGAGAGGAGGAACCGCCTGCACTGGCAGGTGCAAGGGAGCACCAGCAGCCCGACCAAGGTCGATAGCAGGCGGGGGAGGGTGATGGTGGTGCTATGGAATTTTGAATGGAGCAAGTAATATGCCAAAGAGAAAAGGTGCGCAATTTTGATTGAGGAATTTGGGCGCAATTTTGAACGGCCGGTCAAAAGAAAAATGGCAGAGCTAATATAGGTTTTGACATTAGTTAATTAGACCTCTATGATGTTGTGGTGTCTCCCTGGGTTGCCCATAGGGCCCTTAGAAAGGGCCTGACCTCTTCTGGTCGTGGCATGACAACCCATATCGACCGTATGTATGTAAGTATGCCCAGAAATGACTGTCAGGTCAGATGTCGGGAATTAACGTGCTTATATCAATTTAATGTTCAAGCACGCTCGTTGCGAGCACGATTTCTGACTAGGGCCAGAAACTGTGCTCACAACGAGAGTGGTGGGGAGAGTGTTAGTAAAAAAAAATTAAAAATTAAAAACGTTTATACAAATGTTTAGATAAAAATACTAATTAATGGTTAAATAAACTTTATTTACAAGGAAGTTAAAAAGTGTTTATACAAAGGGTTAAAAACATATCGACCAATTACATTCGCCTTTTATAGCGTTATTCGGGAACATGCAAATTCTAAAAATATCGGGCGAGACTGTTTATGCAATCGGCGAACTTGTTGGTCTATTTCAACATTGAAAAAACAGGGGGAAAGTGTAGTAATAAACTCTGGATTGTATACTAGTATAAACAGATTTTATAGTTATACCATCACGGTTGGGGGTTTTTCGTCTTGAAACGAATTTTATATAAAATTTTATATTGCAATTTGTTTCCGGCATACTTCATAATTCACCCGAATCATTTCGTATACCCTCGGCATAATTCCGAATGTTTTCAAATTCTTTTCATATCACTGGCATGATTTTGCAAGTAAGGTTTTGATTGGTCGAATGAAAGGTCAACTGGACATGAGTTTCAACGGGCTGCTGTTAGATCCACATGTAATAGTGGAACTAATTTTAATTAGATTGCTGAGATATTAACATGACAACGTCATACACCAAAAAAAAATATATATATATGTGGGACGTCATTACAGATTGGGGTGGGGGCGGGATTTAGCTCAGTCGGTTGAGTGCTCTCGCCTGAGATGCTTGCGTCGCAGGATCGAACCACCTCTATGGATGCATTCAACTGATTGGTTTTTTTCTCGTTCCAACTAGTGCACCACAACTGTTCAAAGACCGTGGTATGTGCTTTCATGTCTTTGGGAAAGTGCATATAAACAATCTCTTGCTGCATTAGAAAAAAAGTAGCGGGTTTCCTCTGATGACTACGAGTCAAAATGACCAAATGTTTGACATCCAATAGCTGATGTATTAATGTGCTCTAGTGGCTCCGTTAAACAAAAACAAACTCATTACAAATGTGAGTCGACTCAAAAGTTTTATAAGCACGGGCCTTGGAATCGACCCTGTTTTAACACGATAATTATTATGAACGCTGGTCTCGCTCTGTTAGTCAGGAATTCTTTACAAGAGAAGAATAACATCATGTCTCTTTATTGATGGATTCCTCTCTTGTCTCTCAGAACACAGACCGATAGATGGTCTCTGAAGCCTGAAGTTCGTCTCTTGCAAAGAAGAAAGTCTGCATTCATAATTAAAACTTGGCGCGCACACACACTGACTGTGCAGCGATCATGCAACTTCTCTCTTATTATTTTATGTTTGCTCCATTGAATTATTCAAGGTAATTCAGTGCTTCACGGGGAAGGTATAGAAATCTGTTTTAATGCCGGTAATAGGGGCGTGGCTGTTTCCAACAGCAACACAGCATCATGCCATAAACGGGCATGTCAATAGCGCGTTACCAGAGGAGCGGCGTAAGAGCGTATTCGGTCATCTGGAACTCACGTGTTTAAACAAAGTAATTGAAATGAAAAGAAAAAAATGATACATTATGTACACGTGTGTTTATAGCTATAATTTCCTCTGAGAATAATAGGATTGTTTAAATGAAGAAAAGGAAAGATGAAATATCCTGTTTAAACAAAATTAATCAAACAATAAAAATGTTTTTCAAATAATATAAATAAATTTGGAACAAAAATGTACTACTTCTAATGTTTTGTTGATCAGATAAACAACTGTTTGTTGTTCTCTCTCTCTCTCTCTCTCTCTCTCTCTCTCTCTCTCTCTCTCTCTCTCTCTCTCTCTCTCTCTCTCTCTCTCTCTCTCTCTCTCTCTCTCTCTCTCTCTCTCTCTCTCTCTCTCTCTCTCTCTCTCTCTCTCTCTCTCTCTCTCTCTCTCATTCATCTCATAACATGGTGAGACAAAACTGTGAGTTTATTAAAACTATAGATGTGTTGTGCTTGTATTTTGTATGCGTTTACATTCTGGATCGAGACTGTGAGTTTATTAAAACTATAGATGTGTTTGTATTTCGCACTCATAAATACTGTTATAATATGGTGATACGAAACTGCGGTATAATTCTTAAACATTTAAAAACTGCAAGCGTGGGATTCGTAAAGAATGCTGAATGGCTATGTTTTTCACTTCTCAGTGAACGCTGCAGACGGGGTTTTTTGGGGTTACTTGAACACAAAAGTGGCAGGTTTGAAACGTAGGTGTCTCGCGGTGTTTGAGGCAGTCATGAAAGGTAGATTGCTATTTGCTCAAGGCAGGGTTGTGTCTAGTTAAATACTACACGATAATAGAGGCAGGTGGACATTGTTGAACCTTCGGACGAATTTTCTGACAAGTTGTCGGTGGCGGTTTGCTTTTGAAGATGGGGAGGGTTCGAAGAGTTAAGGGGGGGGGGGCATTATCGAGAGATGACAAAACACCCATGGTCTTCAGAAAAGAAAGTTAAAATTAACGTTTAAAAAATTCATAAATATCTCAAAAGAAAGCAATATTGTTTTTTTCAAATTATATAGCTTTGCATCAGTGTTACTACATGTATGTTCTTATCTTATTTAAAAATAAAGCTAAAAGCGATATGTTAAACAAAAGGTATAGACAATCATTTCACTCGGGACATAACCGGCCTCGGTGTCGTCGTGGCAGGCCATCGGTCTACAGGCTGGTAGGTACTGGGTTCGGATCCCAGTCAAGTCATGGGTTTTTTAATCCAGATACCGACTCCAAACCCTGAGTGAGTGCTCCGCAAGGCTCAATGGGTAGGTGGAAACCACTTGCACCGACGAGTGATCCATAACTGGTTCAACAAAGGCCATGGTTTGTGCTATCCTGCCTGTGAAAAGCGCAAATAAAAGATCCCTTGCTGCTAATCGGAAGAGTAGCCCATATAGTGGCGACAGCGGGTTTCCTCTCAAAATCTGTGTGGTCCTTAACCATATGTCTGACGCCATATAACCGTAAATAAAATGTGTTGAGTGCGTCGTTAAATAAAACATTTCTTTCTTTCACTCGGGACATAAACACGATATGAAAGGGAAATTCGGTTAATATCCTATAAATGTTGTAAATGTTAAATAATAATTTGACATTTATTTTTCATTTATTTCATTGTTTATATGCAACTGAGAATCAAACACTAAATAGGTCAACGCAACCTCGTTAAATATTGAAGTTTGTGTATACCACAAATCAAAACAGTGGCATATTCACAATCAAAAGTGCAATTATTTTGACTGGTTTCCAACATATTCTATCATATCGCATTCATTAGCCTAGTGGTAAGGTGCACGCCTGATAAACGGTCGGTCTCGGATCGATCCCCGTCGGTGGCCCCGTTGAACTATTTTTCGTTCCAGCCAGGGCACCACGACTGATATATCAAAGGCCGTGGTATGTGCTATACTCTCACTTTAAAAATCTATCATAAAACGTTTTGGAAACTTTAATGAGTCATCGAATGCTACAACTCTGATAAAAAAAGATTCTTTACTACAAATGGGAAAATGTAGCAGGTTTCCTCTCTATGACTGTGTCCAAATGACCATATTTTTGGCATCCAATAGCCGATGATTAATAAATCAATGTACTCTAGTGGTGTCGTTAAACAAAACAAAAAAAATTCATTTGACATTAAGCAACAACAAAAAAGTCAGTCCAGAAAGCAACCGTGAATGCTCGGGATACGTTCAGTCAACCGCTTGTCGCTAACGTTCGATATACTGGTTTTTACGTTTAACCACTTCGGGGTCTAGTTAAAATAATTTGCAAACGTTTAGCAAAAAATGGTTGGCTGAACTCATGCATTGGATGAATTCAGCCAGAACAGACAGAACAGAACTTTATTACGCTCAGGCCGATCACAAAAACGTTCGTCGAAGTGGTTTATATGCTCAATATGGTTCATACGCATAAACCAAATGATAACATCGGGACACGTTAAATAGTTCTGGAACGTTAGTGTCGCTCACTATCGCTGAATACGGGGCAGGGTTAAGTTCAGTCAGCTAACGCTCACTAGACCTGTTTTTATGCAACACTGTAAAACGAATTACCTTTCAAGAACCATATAAAATAGTTTTCGGGCGTTTAGCCAAGTTCAGCCAGCAAACGTTTCGCTAACGTTCGCGAACTATTTGACTGGTTCTTGAACTGGTCATTCGGTTTAACGTGAAGCGCGTAAACCAGTCTTGCGGACGTTTCCTGCTCGATCTGGCTGAACTCTGTTCTGGCGTCCTGAACACGCTCATGGTGACATCTCCACACCCTTTTTCAGAGCACCGAACCTTTCAAACAAAATTAGTTAGTAGTTTTCCACACAAACAGCTTTGAATGTATTTATTGGTCTGTTGATCTAGACGCACCATATACCTAGTGCATGTTTGAAAAGCAAATAAGTTGATCCAAAAGATTTGTCAGTTGGAAGTTGTGGCTGGTTCTTTTTTTATGCATGTCAAGTGTTTCTTTTCGACATACATAAAGGGAGGTAAATAAAGGGAGGTAAATATTCCCGTTACTCGCCCAGTAATGGAATGCTCTGTTAACAAAATTAAAATTAGTCCTCTTTTTTTGTAGTTATAGGGTGGGTGGGAGATTAACTAAATAAACAAAGCTATTCTTATTTTCCGAAACAATTATTCAACGAGATTACTAGTTCTATATAGTGGGTGGCCCAAAAGAATCAGATAATCCTAATAAATATAGAATTATTATAAAGGTATCGGGGCCCCGTTCCAAGAAGCGATCTTAGCCCTAAGATCACCGTAACTGCACAGCTAACATATGCACTTACGGTGATCTTAGCGCCCAGGACTGTAAATTTGATATTTCACACCCATTACTATATGAATATTTGTCACCTTTTGTGAAAATTGTAGGCCCATCTAGGTCAAATATTGTTAAAATAGCAACAGATTAAGAATTGTAAGTTTTACAAAATGCGACGCCAAGATAAATGACTTCCAAAAAAAACTATAACCCTACTAAATATGGAGAAAAAGTATGAAGAAAGTAATTTTAATATTTTACACTTATTATTATATGTATATGGATATTTTCCATATTAGTGAAAATTGTAGGCCCATTGGTTATTGTTAAAATAGCAACCGATTCAAAATTGTAAGTAAAAAAACCATGCAGGAGAAGGGAGCGGGGTATCCGAAATAGTTAAAACTTAAAGTTGCCATCTCACCTCTCCATCCTCTAATATTTCACTAATGCAAAATACTAACACAACTACAGTTTTAATTTCTTTCTCTCTCTCTCTCTCTCTCTCTCTCTCTCTCTCTCTCTCTCTCTCTCTCTCTCTCTCTCTCTCTCTCTCTCTCTCTCTCTCTCGCTCGCTCGCTCTCGCTCTCTCTCTCTCTCTCTCTCTGTCTCTCTGTCTCTCTCTCTCTCTCTTTTATCTTCTTTGACGTATTTAAATGAATGATGTTCAACAGAAGTCACAATATGAATTGTAGGTTGTTTTTATGAACTCCAACGTACAAAATTAATTTATGATTATTAAACAAAACTTTTGGTAATGATCATGTCACCCGGGTCTTCCAGTAGAATTTATATTTCGTCAGAGAACTTCACGGCGTGTGAACAGGATCAGGGCCCGTGTTTATAAAACATTTACAGTCGAGTCAGTATCCAATGACGTCACACGCATACAATTATTTCTATGGCATTGTCATGCCATTAGTGTCTCAGACTCTATGTTAGAGTCTCGAGTCTAGACTCTAAACGTTTTATAAGGCCTGTTCTCCCTTAGTCTGACGTCCATTGGTAAAGAACATATCCATAAGACATATATACTGATGAAAAGAAATAAAGGATCACATAGATAGCAACAAGAAATAATGACTGCATCAAAAATCAATTCATATTGTCAGAAGTTGACTGGGAACATGCAGGCAGCACAGTCAACACTATAGACATTCAATCCCACATTACAACTTTGTATGAAATACAGACATTACTATGCTAGTTGTGAATTAAATTTGGTCTACAATTTGATGTGTTCCCTTATTTCTTTCCATCATTATATTATACACGTATGCACGTAGTGATATGTATAGCTGTCAATCTATACCCATTACAACTTCGTTCCACATTCTAGGCAACAATTAAAATACATTGTATCTGGTTACTCGTAAAATATTATAATTGTAGTGACACTAATTCGTTTGATTGGCAGGTCGTTATTTAACAAGATACTATTCTATGCTGAAAATTATCACGTACAGATTGAAGGGCAGTCTGACTTCTCGTTTTAGGTATGGGCACAGTTGACAATATTTTGTCTTACATTCATTAATTACTCATTTTGTTAATAACCGGCCTCGGTGGCGCAGTGGTTAAGCCATCGGACTACAAAATATAAAACGGAACAGGATTTAGGTCATAGTCGTACGGGCTACCATTTTTTGTAGATGGACAGGCTGGCTTTTGCCTGAATTAAACGAAAATGCCCGAATCTCGATAACACCATTTATTCATATTAACATTACTATCATGCTGGACCCCGTTCCACGAAGCGATCTTAGCCCTAAGATTACCTTAGGGCTAAGATCGCTTCGTGGAACGGGGCCCAGCTCTATAGGGCTAGACACGAATCACTACGCATTTTTACATGGATTAAAACTCATTTTGAGGGTAGAATGATGGAAATACATGCTAAAAAGGTTTCAGGTTAGCACATTTTCCACGAATATCTGTATCATTTTTGCACGAATTTGAGTTTAGATTCGTACGCTTATGCTCGACGTAAATAGGATAGAACATGTTTGTCGAGAAATGAATCATGTTTACTGGTACATGGGTATATCATATTATGTCAGACACGCGGTCACGGTTCTGTTTTGAACAGATCTTTTCAACCCTGGTTTATACCCTTCCCTCCCCCCCCCCCCCCCCCCCAAACATATATTAATTGTTAACATATTATGCTGATAACAGATATCTCTTTCATAACTGAGGGGGAAAAACTTACAGACGTTTTTGTAAAAAAATTATTTATTTTTTATCAGAGTTGTAGCATTCGATGACTCAGTAAAGTTTCCAAAACGTTTTATGATAGAAATTTGAAGTGACAGAAATTAGTTTTTTCAACACTACGACGTAATTTCCACTATTAAAACGTTTTTGTAATTTGAATTAGACATTCCTTCTATATTGTTGTTGGACTATTCATTTCCGTACATTCAAAGTGTATCTTGTCATCAGTGTGTTTGTAATACTTCGAAATGCGGGGGGGTTATAAATTTAAAAATGCATGTACCTCTGAGAGGTAGTACGGTCACTATGGAGACGAGCTTTAATTGTCTATTTTTAGAAGGTATTTCGTCATTGTTTTGCTTGGTTGGGGGGGGGGGTCCTTTCTTGTTTTGTTTTTTAATCTTCCACTTCTTCTCGTTTTTCCTTTTTGTTGTTGTTTGTTGTTTTTAGGGAAGGGTTTGCTGTTGTTGCTGTTCTTGTTTGTTTGATTTTCGTATTTGTTTATGTTGTTTTCTTTTTTTAATATGCAGACACATTTATGCACACACACACACACACACACACACACACACACAGAGAGAGAGAGAGAGAGAGAGAGAGAGAGAGAGAGAGAGAGAGAGAGAGAGAGAGACACACACACACACACACACACACACACACACAAACATAGAATCAGACACACAAACTGACATGCAGAAACACCGACATACAGAGCAAACGTGTTCGTTCACACCAATAGTTTCTGTTTTCGACTGTCCTTCCATCCGTTCGTTAAATTAATTGGTTGGTTGTAATTTTTTATTCATTCTCCGATCAAAACGTCCCTCCATCATACCAAGTATTGTCGATACATCATTGTCACACATTTACCTGCTGCAGAGTTGACGTTTTATTATATGCGCCGAGATTCGCTCCGCTAATGGGCAAAATAGCATGTTGCTTAATTCATGTGACATTTTACGATCGTTTGTGGTTCGTTACCCTGACAAACTCAGTATCACAGCGGCAAGCGGCGTCATTTATAACCGTTCGTCTGATCCATATCAATTCCCACTGCAAATAATATTAACATTTGACAATAAAACTGATATTAAAAATTAAAAAACCATGTATAATGTATTAACCATTGGTGTAGCCATGGTTTTATGGGGGGGGGGGGGGGGGGTCACCGAAACAAATATTTAACCTAGTACGTCTTGTTAGGATTGAAGGAAAAATTATGAGGTCCCCGACCCCGAACTTTTACACGAAACTCTCTGAAAAAAACAACCCATGCAATGTATCAACCACTGGCGTAACCATTTTTGTTTAGGGGGGTACCTAAATAAACATTTATCATAGTACTAAGTCTTATTAAGATTGAAAGTGGGAATTGCCATTGCCACAACCCCACCCCTGATCTTTAACACGGAACTGTGAAAATAATCAGGATTTTATACGGGGGTGAGAGGTGGGGGGGGGGGGGGGGGGGCTGAGTTATCGGTGGTGTTATGGTTAAGCCGAAAATAAGTTGAAATGGATTAACAAGACGATTCATACCCGATCTTGTTTGTTCCTGGGTGTTGGTGTCTTAGCATATATATTATTGACGTGAAATTTGCTTGAAGCCATTTGGATACAAGTATGAAAATAAGATGAGATAAGATGAAAATGAAATGAAAATAAAATGACACCTAAACAAACCCTTATTATAGTGAGTCTTGTTAGAAAGGAAAGGAAAGGGGAAAAAGATGACCCCCATTGACACCACCCTACCCGCGAAAAAACCATGCAGTGTATCGATCGACCACTGGCGTAACCATGGTTTTAAAGGCAGAAGTGTGGGGAGGAGCTAAACAAACCCTTATCCTTGTAATCTTTTTAGGAATAAAGGGGAGAAAGATCACACACACACACACACACACACACACACACACACACACACACACACACACACACACACACCACTGCCACCATCCCACCCCCGAACTCGAAACACCAGACTCTCTGATTTGGTACGATGTAACTAGCTGCGTCATGAATCAAGTTTGGCAGACAGGGTGTGTACCCACTGCAGACGATTAGTGAATATCAACATCGATGATTCAGTGCACGTCATTAAACAATTATAGGTTTTTAAAGCTGAGGTTTCGCTTAACCACTAATTATTTTTTAACATCCTTGACTAATATAAAATACAAACACACCTACAACTTTAATAAAACCATGTGTTGTCTTCACCGACGACGGTTAGCTTTAATTAGCTTCATACATTGGTGGTGTGTGATCATCTTGGACCGACGCGAAAATATAATAATAATAATATTATTATTATTATGTGGTAGACGCAGTGGCGTAGCCAGGGAGGGCCACGGGGCCATGCCCCGCTACCCCTCCCCCACTTCCATCAAACTACTTTTTTTTATAAAAAATATTAAATTTTATAAAATCATACATACATACATGCACACATGCACACACACATACATACATACATACATACATACATACATACATACATACATACATACATATACATACATACATACATAGTGTGGGTTGCCCCATTCCCAATAGTGAGTCCCCCCCCCCCCCCCTCCAATAGTGGGTTCGCCACCCCCAGTATAAAATCCTGGCTACGCCAGTGAATAGACGAAATGTGATGGAATCGTTCCACCCTAAATTTATTTAAAAGTTTTATCGATATGTTGAGCTTTGTCTGACATTTTAATACACTTACCTGTGATATTTATATTTCTGCACAGCTCTTTACATTGGTTTTTTTAATTTAACTTTTTAATTTTTATATGTATTTCAATCGTCAATTCATTCATATATTTATTTGAGCTGTTTTTATATTGATGTCAGTCGTCAATTCATTCATATATTTATTTGAGCTGTTTTTTATATTGATGTCAATAGTCAATTCATTCGCATATTTAATTTGAGCGGTTTTTATATTGATGTCAATGTCACGACGGATGAAAACCTCACGGATGACCCCGGATAGTGGTCTATCTGCGGTCCCTTACGGATGCAACACGGTTTAATTATAGTTTTCGACGGATAAACAAAGGATTATTAAGGATAGGGGTTAGCTGACAACGGGGAGCGCAACGGGGAGCGCTACGGGTCGATACGAATCGCTAAGGATCGGTACAGTTTAGTACGGACCACAACGGATTGTCACGAATGAAGCCCGGATCGTATCCGTGGCTAACCCGGCGTCTTGATCCTTGACAGTGTGACCGGGGCTTAAGTACGGATAAGTACTTACGGTTTATTTCGGATTAGAACGGATTATTACGTTCTACTACGGATCATTAAGGATGTACTACGATTGTTCGATCCGTGATGAATTTTTGGACATGTTCAAAATTTTCACGGACATACATGTACTACAACGATTGATCAGGGATTTAATACGGACAGCTACAGACCACAACGGATTGTCACGAATGATGCCGGATCGTTTTCGTGGCTAACCTAGCGTCTTGATCCTTGACAGTGTAACCGGGGCTTAACTACGGATACGTACTTACGGTTTATGTGACGGAACATGCTCTTAATTTTGTTTTCGCCTGTGGCGATATTAATTGTTTTAGGGGGCCGTGTGCAGTTCCAATATGCACTTAAGCCCAGTTGGGCACTTTGTTACGTAATACCTCTGCGCGACGGTGGTCGAGCTGTACCCTCTAATACACACCCGGACCAGGTGCGCGGGCCATGTGGTCAGTAGTTACGTAATACCTCCGCTAGTTCGGTACGATCGGGGTATTGCTGGAGAACTAGGCGACGACCAGTCTAGGCTTCTAAGAAAAATATGCCTGCTTGGTCGCTGTGGAAATATCTCTTGTAGGTATTCGGTGCCGCCTTGTACCCCCAGGCGATATTCGGCTTTTATAATAAATAGCTAGGGTTTTAGAGATATCGGGGAGAAACATATTGGAAGGCTTCCAGGGAACGCGTCCGTTTGGACTTGGTAAATATTATTTCTGCTCTGTTGTATAACCTTGATGTGATTGATGCGACTTTAAATATTTTAATACTGTATTATACCAATATTATTTAGATGGTGCTGCCGGTAATCTGACGCAGTAAACTGTAGGCTCACTGTTCTAATATATATAAAGCTTAACCAGTCATCCTAGAGGACCTAGGTAAACTGTAGGTTATTGTCTTTATTGTGATAGGTACCAGTATTAATTTTGTGTTACAAGGTTATTGAATGAGTAGTTAAGGGTTAATTAAAAATTAACCAGTTAGGAATAGAGTTGTAATTCCTTTATTAATTAAGTTCCCATGGAAGCGTTTCTCAATTATCACACGTGTGGGTGTTGTGTCACGGTGAAGTGATTAGAATATTGTGTAAACTAGACACCTAGAGATTAACTAATTAAGTGATCAGTTCTGGGTTGTTATTATATTGTTGTTGTTAATTAACTACTGCGGCAGTACATTTGTCAGCGTAGTATTAATACACATTCCAAAGTGTATTGTGTTTTTGTTGTGTTTTCTAGTGAACTAACGTGCTATATTATATATACTTTATATAAGATCGTATCTCTGATCATACCTAGACGAACCACGCGGGTATATGCTGCCCGATACAGAGAGATCTAATAGATATACAGTTAGGAGAGATATTTGGATACTCGTGTTTCGTTCAGTTACGGGTATTATAGGATCCCCGTGTCAGTTTATTTCGGATTAGAACGGATTATTACGTTCTACTACGGATCATTAAGGACGTACTATGAGTGTTGATGATGATGATAACTAGTTTAACGTGTCCATATACCACTAGGGTTTTGAACACGGCCATCCCGAGTCCGATCTCCGATAAGATCGGTGGCCTGACTCGGGATGGAGGGGGGGGGGGGGGGGGGCGTGGGGGTTGAAAATGGGCAGAATTTTGAAAATAGCAATTAGTAAAAAAGGTTAATAGAATAAAAATAAAAAAAATAATAAAGGTTACAAGCCAAAAATAAAAAAGAACTGACTGCTCGGCCGAATATTTATATAGTTTGGAGCATTTTAGAAGGACAGTCCAAAATTAAATCAGAGAAAGAAGAGAGGATCGGACTATTTAATAATATTTTAAAAAAGAAGTAATTTCGACATAAAATTTTGAACGCAGATCTAAAAGTCCGATCGATATGTTCACGCGAGTGGCCTCGTTAAGGCCGTTTGGGTGCACAGCTTAAAGGGACGAGATGGGTTGCATCCCGTCAAAAAAACCCCTAGATTGACAGTCGATAGACGTTGAAGGTGTAGTGCTGTGCTGAAATACAGATCTTGAGAAGCTGGATCCGTCTGAACGAGAGAGAGTATCAGACTAGGGTATAGTCCAGTCGTCATGGGTTGGTATAGAGGTGCGGACGGGCCCGAGGATACGAGATGGTATTACTATAAAGCAAGGTAAAGTCTAGAAAAAGAGCAGCAGGGGCCGACCCCGCTTCCTATTTCTTCTTAGAGTGGGGCGGTCAATCTTCCAGTGCTGCTAGGACAGGCTCGGACATGTAGAGACTAAACGCGAACAACCGTGGCGTTCTGCAGAATGGCCGTCATACGAGTCACGAAAAAACCCAGTCGACAGTCAGACGGAGAAATGACGAGGAGGCAAGGAATGTCGCTAAAAAAGAATCCAACCTGGTGGTGCAGGCTGTCGAAACGAGAAGCGTTCCAGCGTTCAATCAGTTCCAATGGCCGCATATATCCCAGTAGAAAACTTCATTTCGCTGACAAAAACAACGAAATGAAGGACCCCCAAGTCGAGCACACGAAAGCACGTGCAGTGTGCACAAGCGAAACAAACACGTCTTACCGCGTGGAGCTCCAGACTGGGAATGCTATGATTGTTCGATCCGTGATGAATTTCTGGACATGTTCAAAATTTTCACGGACATACATGTACTACTACGATTGATCAGGGATTTAATACGGACAGCTACGGACCACAACGGATTGTCACGAATGATGCTGGATGGTATCCGTGGCTAACCCGGCGTCCTGATCCTTGACAGTGTGGTCAGGGCTTTACAGAAGAAACCCGCGAAATTTTCTGTTAGTAGCAACCGATGTTTTATATGCACCATTCCACAGACAGGATAGCACATACCACGGCCTTTGATATGCCAGTCGTTGTGCACTGGATGGGACGAGAAATTGCCCAATGGCTCCACCGACGGGGATCGATCCCAGACCTACCGCGCATCAGGCGGGCGCTTTACCACTGGACTACGTCCCGCTCGTCATCTAATACAGATACTGTTTCTTCCGTTTCCACTGTTCTTAGTCTTGGTCTTCTATTTTGAATTCCAAAATGTGCTTCAAAGAGTAGGCCTACTTCAGGCTCTTGTAAAAATTAAAATCTACATCTGTAAGGAAAGAAAACCAACTCCTTCTATACAAATGATGTGGAGCGAGTAAAGTGAACAGATATTATAATAATTTAATAATTATGACACACACGCACACACATACGCACACAGCAATAATAATAATAATAATAATAATAATAATAATAATAATAAAATTGGTTGAAGGAGAAACAACATTTCGATAACTGATTTACTATACCTCCGCATGTGTGCAGACGACAGTAAATGTGTTTGCAAACGATGGTAAAATAAATAACTAAAAATGTAGTATTGTTACATATACATGTATATATATATATTTGTTGGGGTTTTTTTGTTGTTTTTTGTAGGAAAAGATTTAGCTTTCAGTATTTAGATTATAAATAGAAATAGGAGTAGAAATAGTGGTGTTGATTGTAGTCCACAGAACAGGTAGGCCTAACCGAGTGATAGACCCATGCATCCCGATACGATCCTAATTTGATGTTTGGTCTAACTTCTGGAAATGTTATTGAACTTTATGTCATGTATAATCATGTACGTTATAACAACGTGTGATACATATCGATACATAGGACTTCGCCCTATGCTTGTAAATGTGTATCAAAGTACTGATGGTATCGCTAACGATCTCGGCCGATGTTCTCAGGTACAAAATACAAAATAGTAACCAAACACTATTGTACATACAGATATTATGTTTACTTCAAACTGATCTTCATGTAAAGACGATGTCATCTTCTAAATTCAGCATGTCAACTTTTACTTCTGCGTTTACATGTGATGTCAAACTTTGAGCATGCTAAGTTGTAGGTTTTCGCGTGTGAATGAATGAACGAATTAATTAATTAATTAATTAATTAATTAATGTTTAACGCCACCCCAGCACGAAAATGCATCTGCTATTGGGTATCCAACTATGGTAATGCAAACAAATAACGTGATGATCAACATCAATATAAAAATTCTAGATTTAAATAAAAACAGTGTAAAGAACTGTGCAAAATTACAAATATCACAGATAGATAATGAATTTTACTTCAAATTTCAATTGTATCTCGGCTCATATAGTCTTATAAAGGACTTACCCTTTTCACAAGTTGGTCCATGTGCCCCCTTTTCCCCTTACCCCCCCCCCCCAATATATATATATATATATATATATATATATATATATATATATATATATATATATATATATATATATATATATATATATATTTCGTGGCTCCGCCCCTGATCAGATTTTTAAATTGTACAATCACTAAGTGCTGTCTGTTTATATCTGCAATTTGGTTTTACGAAGGCATGTTCTGTAATAAATAATTATTTTATGAAACGTGAATAAAGAATATCTTTTGAAAAAAGATTAATCGCCATTAATCATATTTAACTGACAGCTAGCATTTTTATGTCATAAAAAAAAACCCAGTCTAAATTCGTTTATGTCAAAATCATTACTTACATAATGCAGTTATAAAATATAATTTTATAGTGATTAACTTTGTTTATGGATGTGTAATTACTGTCAGTACGTATTAATAAAACATAATTATATTTTACTTAGGGTATATCAGACCTATTGGCATGTTTGGTGGTGGGGTCTGAACCCAGAGGCGGATCTAAAGAAGGGCTCCAGGGACCCGGGCCCCCTCTAAATTTTGTGACAGTTATAATTTTATTATATATTAATTTTAATTTGTTTACGATCCTATCCAAACCTCCACCAAAGTTCCATTGGCATTCCGCCTCATGTCATTGCCCCCCCCCCCCCCCCCCAAATGGATCTTCTGGATCCGCCACTTGAACCACCTGACATTATCTGTTTTATTACTGTCAGACAGCGACCACTTAACCTCGTAACTTACTACTGATATTATGCGACTAATAATGCTAGCTAAGACTACCAACTGCCAGTAGAAAGTTGGCCAACTCGACGGTTGCCTTGTAATTTACCCGACTTTCGACGGGTGCGCTCAGATTAACAACTAATGGATTGGTTATACGACGAGAATCAAGTTGTAAGAACGCTCAGTCTCGTAACTGGACAGTCGTAGAAGACTGAAGTCATGACAGCAGAAAGTTGGCCAACTTTCTGCTGGAAGCTGGTAGTCTGAGACTAGTATAAAGGTCTTTTTTTCTTCCTTTTTAATTTTTTTGTTGTTGTTGGGGTTTTTTGTTGGGTTTTTTGTTGTTTTGGGTTTTTTGGGGGGGTTTTGGGGGGAGGGTAACGACACCACAAGAAAGAAAAAATGTTTTGTTTAACGACGCTCTCAATACATTTTAATTACGGTTATAATATGGAGTAGGGCATCTGGTTAAGAACCACAGAGAAAATTAGAGAGGAAACCCGCTGCCGCCACTTCATAGATTACTCTTTTTGATTAATTAGAAGTACACGATCTTCTATATGCGCCATCACACAGACTTGACAGTACATGCCACGGCTTTTGTTACACCAACACAAATCTACTATTGTGTATCAATCAAAGGCATATGACTATCAACATCAAGTGACAGCTATGAAGGATATAATGAAGCATATTAACATTAAAAACAAAAAACAAAAATAAATAAAATCTTCAAAAGCACGGTAGAAATCGATCACTAAATGTGACGTACAAGTTAATCTGAAATTGACTGGACTGTGACGCATAATACAAGTTAATCTGAAATTGACTTGTCTGTGACGCACAATACAAGTTAACCTGAAATTGACTTGTCTGTGACGCACAATACAAGTTACCTAAAATTGACTGTCTGTGACGCACAATACAAGTTAACTTTAAGTTTTCGCTCATTAGATACGTTTTAAAACAACTCGTGAGATAAATGGTATCTAACGACTGCTCGTGTAGTACTATCTATTTAAAATTTCCATTAGATACTGAATATGTGATGAATTCGCCATTCTCAAGGAAACCTAGTGGCGGATCCAGAAAATCCATATAGGGGGCCCAATGGCATGAGGTGGAATGCCAAGGGAACTTTGGGGGAAGTTTGGAGGGGGATCGTAAAAAAATGAAAATTAATATATAATAAAATTATAATTGTCGCAAAATTTAGGGAGGAGGCCGGGCACCCCCCCCCCCCCCCCCCAGATCTGCCTCTGAAACCGATGATAATGTTTGCAATCCCTGATCCAACATGCGGAACAGCGCTAGCAACACGCAAGGGCGGTAATTCACGCAGAAAAAACGGATGCGTTTAATAAAAAAAACCTATAAAAAAACCCAGCATATCGGCTTTCCGAAATCAATTACTGGGTACATCTGTAAGAGTGAAGACATGTCAAGTCTGCATTACTGGACCACATACTCAGGCGAAATAATCAAACTGGTGTTTTGTCAATCGCAATTTGTTCATCTCGAGTGCAATATTGATTCTGCATACATCGCAATTGCCACTTGCGTTTCCTAGGTTACGGGACATAACAGATGCGTGGACGAACAATAATTTGCCACGTCTAATGGAGGAGTACCCATGGGTGTACTCATACAGAAGGAGGTGGTGGTTGCGTGGCAGGCAGGACCGTATACCTAGCAAGCTGGGGTAGGGGTGGTTGCTCCTCCCAAAATACAAATTGTTTTAAAGTGGGGGGTTTTATGTTAAAGGCGCAGACCTTAGTTTCAACTCGTAAAAAATCGACACTAAGTTTAGTTAATCTACAAACCTGTAACACAGAGTGAAACAAGAGTCTGTGACGTAAAAACCGGAAAATATCCTTAAAAAAGTAGACTAGAACTCGAATCAATAACCGCTTCTTCTCAGACGCACATGCGTTTTTAAAAATGTGAAAAATACATTTTGTATTATTAGAAACAACAGGATGACCAAAAACACGTTGGTTCTATGGAAATGGATAATCTAAACAATAAAATATAAGTAATGTTTGATTTCAGTGATCATAAACGACTCTAATAGTGAAAAACATGCCTTAGTGTTTAAAAACTAGGGTCTGTCCCTTTAAAAGCGTTAAATTTGTTTACCAGAAAAATTTCTTTATTTCATTTTTGTTTACCGTCATCCTCGCCAACCCAAGTTATTGGGAACCAAATTCACTAAACATGGTAACTTTGCGTTGTCTCCTTCTGGCCTGTACATTGATATTATTATTATTATTAATTGTTGTTTTTGTTCGTGTTCTTGATGTTATATAATTTTTATCTCTGTTTGCTGACATTTGGTATTGGGCAATACATTGAATTGAGTTTATGGTTAGGAGTAACAACGTTTACAAGTATTTAGTATCTATATAGTTCGCGCAGGGGCGGAACGTAGCCCAGTGGTTAAGAGCTCACTTGATGCGCGGTCGGTGTGGGATCGATCCCCGTCGGTGGGCCCATTAGGCTATTTCTCGTTCCAGCTAGTGCACCACGACTAGTATATCAAAGGCCGTGGTGTGTGTTATCCTGTCTGTGGGACAATGCAAATAAAAGATCCTTTTCTACTAACGGAACATTGTAGCGGGTTTCCTCTCTATAACTACATCAAAATGACCATATATTTGACATCCAATGGTCAATGATTAAAAAATCAATGTGCTCTAGTGCTGTTGTTAAACAAAACAAACTTTAACTTCGTCTGGTTTGTACATCGATATTATTGTTATTATTAATTGTTGTTGTTGTTGTTATTGATGTTATATTATTTCTATCTCTGTTTGCTGACACCAGATTGTTTGGTATTGGTCAATAAATGGTTAGGAGTAACTACGTTTACAAGTATTTAGTGTCTAGTTCGCGGTGATAATTACATCTGTGTGGAATGTGGGTCACAGTGAAGACAAAAATCGTGATTCGTGTGTACTAAATTCTCTAATGGAAAGAAATAATGGATCACACCTACACTAACAGGAAAGAGTGTCTGCAACCCTCATCCATAGAATGTCAGGAAGTTACCAGTGTTACTGGCATTCAACCTCACATTACTGGCATTCAACCTCACATTACTGACATTCAACCTCACATTACTGGCATTCAACCTCACATTACTGGCATTGAACCTCACATTACTGACATTCAACCTCACATTACTGACATTCAACCTCACATTACTGACATTATGAGCGGAGTGCTTGCTCGAGGTGCTTGCGTCGCAGGATCGAACCACCTCGGTGGATCCATTCAGCTGATTGGCTTTTTTTTCTCGTTCCAACCAGTGCACCACAACTGGACAAAGGCCGTGGTATGTCATATCCTGTCTTTGGGAAAGTGGATATAAAAGATCCCTTGCTGCATTATGAAAAAAATGTAGCGGGTTTCCTCAGTTGACTATAAGTCAGAATTACCAAATGTTTGACATCCAATAGCCGATAATTAATTAATCAATGTGCTCCAGTGGTGTCGTTAAACAAAACAAAACAAAATACTAACATTATATGATTATATGATATTTGACTCATCAAAGGCGTCGAAAGATGTCATCAACTGGAGGGGGTATTTACATATTATTTAAATTTTATGTAACCAAAATTAAAAATTTTTTTTTTTTAAAAACCACTAGAGCACATTGATTATTAATCATCGGCCATTGGTTGTTAAACATTTAGTTGTTTTTTTTAGTTATAGTCATAGAGAGGAAACCCGCTATATTTTTCCATTAGTAGCAAAGAATCTTTTATATGCACAATCCCACATACAGGATATACCAATCGTGGTGCACTGACTGGAACGAGAAATAGCCCCATGGGTCCACCGACGGGGATCGATCCCAGACCGACCGTGCATCAGGCGAGCGCTTTACCACTAGGCTACGACCCGACCCGCCGTGTTACTGATATTCAGTCTCAAATTACTGACACTCAGTTTCACATTACTGACATTCGGTTCCACATTACTGACATTCAGTTCCACATTACTGACATTCAATCCCACGTTACTGACATTCATTCCATATTGCATCTTTGTACTTTAAACAGACATTGGTCTATTTCTCGCTCTAGCCAGTGAATCACGACTGGTATATTAAAGACCATGGTACGAGCTATCCTGTCTGTGGGATGATGCATATAAAAAAGTCCTTGCTACTAATAGAAAAAATGTAGCGGGTTTCCTCTCTAAGGCTGCACGCCAAAATTACCAAATGTCTGAGATCCATCAGCCTATGATTAGTAAATCAATCTGCTCTAGTGGTGTCGTAAAACAAAACAAACTTTAACTATATATATGGTCTGCAATATCAAATGGGTTTTTTTTCAATATATATTTCGAACTGTATTATTTGTACTGTTTGTAATTATAGCTTTCGCGGGGGGGGGGGGGGTTAGTCTATTTTCGTTTATGTGCAAAACTAGGTTACTAAATTCACGATAAAAATTAAATCCATAATATACTTATTAATTACAGTGAGTTGAAATATATATATAACTCATTTTCTTTCATCTTTACCGTTATCCATGCTTCGTAATTACGTAATTTTCTGCGTGAAAGAGATATGGAACAAAACAATAACGTCGACGTAAAGTAACGGTATTCTATTAATTTGACGTCTGGCTTTTACCTGGAAAATACGAAAAAGGACCTTTTTGGCTTTAAAAGTGTTATTTCTATCTAACTGGAGAAGATATATCACTGCACCTGAATTCCTTATATCCAGTTAGGATCAATATATGTACCGAGAGAAAGAAATAAAGGTGGCGCCACACGATACGAGTGCTTCGTACCTGATAGCCGATTGTATACTACAGTGAAACCTCTCAAAACCGGACCCCTCTGTTAACCAGAATTCCCCCAAAACGGAACATTTTTCACGTTTTTTGTTTTTTTAAATTAGTACAGAAATTAACCTCTATAAACCGCAAACCTATTTAAATCGGACATTGTATTTGGCCCCTAGTGTGTCCGGTTTAGAGGGGTTTCACTGTAGTATCTATATGTTTGTCTTGTCACAATCGGCTATTCTCGTGGCTATTATCGGACGAAAAACTCGTATCGTGTGACGTCGCATTTAGGGAACACTGTATGACATTGTAGACCACAATTTCAGTCACTATTAACGTCGTAATATCTGTACAAAGCACTAGCGTAGGAAGCGCGGGGGGAGGGGGGGGGCAAGGGGGCATGTGCCCCCCTCCACTTTTCAGATATTTTGCTTTATATTTGCTTTATAATAGTGTAAAAGTGTGTAAATATAAAAGTGTGCCCCCCCCCCCCACACACACACACACTTTTTGGCACCTTCCTACGCTACTGCTTTCGAAAGTATATATAAAGATGTTATGTGGGACTGAATGTCAGTAGCTGTACAGTTCAGGCCCTTTTAAGGGCCCCTATGGGCAACCTAGGGAGACATGTCAGCATCATAGGTCCAATTAACGAGCTACTCTCGGCCTACTAAATTCCAAACCTATAGGCTACCAGGGGCGGATCCAGGAATTTTAGCAGGGGGGGTCCAGTCTTGAGCCTTTGAAGGCCCCCCCCCCCCCCCCCCCCCCCCCCCCCGATAGGAAATTTTCATATTTGAAGATAGCTTTAGATGGATTTGAAGAATATTCCCGTTATCAAAATCCTGCTTGTTCAAACACCCAGGCCATGTCTGAAATGTCTTAGGATCGAACATAACTGTTTGTTTTATTTATTCTTTTTAATGAAATTAATTTTGTGTCACGAGCAGGGGGGGGGGGGTCCAGACCCCTCGACCCCCCCCCCCTGGATTCGCGTCTGGCTACGTAGTTCCCAACTTTTTCCTTTCGATCGACCTTTCAAAATTGCGTCTAAATTCCTTCATCGAAATGCGCACCCATTCTCTTTGGCTTAATCCTACGGGACATTCCAAATTCCATAACACCATACCACCCTCCGCCTGATACCGGCTACGGTTGGACTGCTGGTGCTCCCTTGCACCTGCCAGTACAGGCGGTTCCCCCCTCCTACCCACCCCACCTTTCTTGTCCTGGACGGAGGAGCCGGCATCTGTGCCCACGACAGGCGTGCGCTACAACAGCTTGCTCTGAATGTGCACGTTAAACACTTTGGTCTTCGTCTTGAATGTCAGTAATGTTAGATTGAATGTCGGTAATACGGTTAACTTCCTGACACTATGGATGACGTACCGGCCTCGGTGGCGTCGTGGTTAGGTCATCGGTCTACAGGCTGGTAGGTACTGGGTTCGGATCCCAGTCGAGGCATGGATACCGACTTCAAACTCTGAGTGAGTGATCCGCAAGACTCAGTGGGTAGGTGTAAACCACTTGCACCGACCAGTGATCCATAACTGGTTCAACAAAGGCCATGGTTTGTGCTATCCTGCCTGTGGGAAGCGCAAATAAAAGATCCCTTGCTGCCTGTCGTAAAAGAGTAACCTATGTGGCGACAGCGGGTTTCCTCTTAAAAACAGTGTCAGAATGACCATATGTTTGACGTCCAATAGCCGATGATAAGATAAAAAAAATCAATGTGATCTAGTGGCGTCATTAATTAAAACAAACTTTACTGTACTTATGGTGAGGGTTTTGGTTGCAGTCACTAAATCCTGTTAGTGTTGGTGTGATCCTTTATTTCTTTCCATCAGTATATCTGATTCTTGACGCATGGAAGGCGTCGAAAGATGTCACCAATTGGGAGTGGGG
The DNA here is from genome assembly GCF_016097555.1 of Gigantopelta aegis. Lineage (NCBI taxonomy): Eukaryota > Metazoa > Mollusca > Gastropoda > Neomphalida > Peltospiridae > Gigantopelta > Gigantopelta aegis. Next base: position 11,808,053 of record NC_054713.1, on the reverse strand, counting down.
TTACATATTATTTAACCAAAGACAGACAAAGAATGAAAAGAAAACTATCTTTGAGGGAAAACACGTTTGTTAACTTGAATTATAACATGTTTGGCAAGTCCTACAGGTTGTGCGACAACTTTACAAGAAAACAAATTGATGGCACGTCATGTGTATTCACACTTCATGATACAACAAACCTAATAGGGTATTAAAACGTGGCCGCCCTATACAGACTGCTGCTTAGTGCAGGTTAACGTGTTATATTAGATGATATGGTGTGGGGGCACAATCCATGAATATTTATTTATATAGAATAGGACAAAAAACGTACATTTTCGTCCTCAAGTTGCGGGGAAGGGCTCAATGGCGTAGTCAGGATTTGTTATTGGTTGGGTGGGGGGGGGGGGGGGGGGGGGAGGGGGGCATTTTATGGAGCGACAGAAAAATATATAACAAAGTGTAATGGAGGAGCTGTCCTACATTGGAGAGGCGTGCGGTTGATTAAACAATGTGCTGAGGTGCCGTTAAACAAACATTCGTTTTCTTCAATATTTGTCGTTTCAGCCAGTGCACCACGACTGGTATATCAAACGCCGTGGTATGTGCTATCCTGTATGTGGGATGGTGCATATAAAAGACCCCTTGCTATTAATGAAAAGTTTCCTGCCATGGACGGAGGAGACGGCAGAAGTCGACACCTGCACCCATGCCAGGCGTGCGCTACAATAGCATGCTCTGAATGTGCATGTAAAACCTTAGATGACCTGAACTGACCTAATGAAAAAATGTAGCGGGTTTCCTCTATAAGACTATATGTCAAAACTACCAAATGTTTGACATTCAATAGCCGATAGATGATTAATAAATCAATGTGCTCTAGTGGTGTCGTTAAATAAACATTCCTCTTCTTTACTATTTGAGTATATGCGCTAGTAAGCACATCTATCTTTCGTAGTTCTACTAAACGACCCCGCGCCAGTAGCTGTTGTCTGCCTCCGGAGCGCGCGCGCTATGCCGTCTGGTCGCGTTATGAGACGAAACCTGCCTCTCACCTGTAATCATAAAGGGCGAATCATATTCAGCGACTGGTGAGTAAGCAGTTTAGTATTAACATATCCAAGCGAAATTTCTTACCTAGCTGTATCAATTTACTTTTTAATTAACCAGTTAAAGTTTTTTGTTATTTAACTACACAAGCCATATTTGTACCTTTATTTATATAAAGAGTACTTAGGACAAAATTAAAAGTTAGTTTGTTTTCTTTAACGACACCACTAGAGCTAAACTGGATGTCAAACATTTGGTAATTTTAACCTATAGTCTTAGAGAGGAAACCAGCTAAATGTTTTCCATTAGTAGCAAGGGATTTTTATGTGCACTTTCCTACAGACAAGATAGCACATACCGCGATCTATGATATGTACCAGTCGTGGTGGACTGCCTGGAACGAGAAATAACTCAATAGGCTCACCAAAAGTCTGTGAGATGGGGCATATAAAAGACCACTTGCTGCCAGTCGAAAAGAGAGTAGGTCACGATGTGATGACAGCGGATTTCTTCTCTTATTATACATTATATATACCCGTTTTTCGCACCATATCCTACTACTGAATAGGAGCAATATATATTTTATATGCACTTTCCCATAAATCAGAACTCGTGCCCAGGATGGACGTGCCTGAACCTTCATTGGATATGGGCACGTTAATAGTTTTCCTTCGTTCCTTCCTTCCCACAGATTGGACAGCACATATCACGGTTTTTAATACATAAGTGCCAGTGCACCACGACTGGTATATCAACGGCAAAAGTATGTGTATCATGTCTATGGAAAGGTGCATATAAATAATCCCTTGCTACTAATGAAAAAAAAATGCAGCGGGTTTCTTCTCTAAGAATATATATGTCAAAATTACCAAATGTTTGATATCCAATATTCGATGCTTAATAAATCAATGTGCTCTAGTGATGTAGTTGTCTAGGATCGATCAGCGCCGGTGGACCCATTGGGTTATTTCTCGTTTCAGCCAGTGCTCCACAACTGGTGTAACAAAGGCCGTGGAATGTACTATCCTGTCTGTGGGATGGTGCATATAAAAGATCCCTTGCTGCTAATCGAAAATAGCAGCCCATGAAGTGGCGACAGCGGGTTTCCTCTCTCAATATATGTGTGGTTTTTAACCATATGTCCGGCGCCATAAAACCGTAAATAAAATGTGTTGAGTGCGTCGTTAAATAGAACATTTCCTTCCTTCTTCTCTAAGACTATATGTCAAAATTACCAAATGTTTGGCATCTAATAGTCGATGCTTAATAAAACAATGTGCTCTAGTGATGTAGTTGAACAAAACAAACGTTTAACTTTAATACATACGTCGTGGACATTGCTTGGGTCTGGGTGTGTGGTGTGTGGGTGGAGTGGGTGGGTGGCTATTGGCAAACAACCAATCTACCTAAATTATCAATGCGGTATGTTTGGTGTTTTTTGTCATAAAATGCATGGTTTGCGATCGTTATCTGCATACTATCACGAAACAGGTTTGTAATACATGTACCATGACTTGACGATTTTATTTTATGAAGGTTTAAAAAAAAAAAACACCTCCCATTGTCGCTTTACTTGCAGTGTGTACCATGCATACAAAGACCGCTAAATATAAGCGCATTTATAAACGCCCCGCATTATGTTGACATCAGATGCATGCATTCAGACGTAATGGGGCAAGTCACCCGAGTAGGCGCACAGTGCATGCACACTATCAGTTTTCTTTGGAGGGCGAGGTGGGACATGCCGGTGTGTGGGCAGATGGAGGTTCGGCGGGGAGTGGGATCAAACCCACTCCCTGTTCAAAGCGACTTTTCTTTTCTTTTAAATATATTTTCCGGGTGACCATGACCCGAATCCCCCTAGAAAATTCGCTCGCAAATGTCTAGACCCCTAGGGATCATGTGATCAATGATTGTTTAAAATATCCTTTGGACTTGATCTTGTACGCTTAACTTTCCCTCCCGACCATTGTTTAACATATGGTTATTTTGACAGTTGGTCAATACAGAGACAGAGACGAAGCCCGCTGCCGCCATATTAGCTTTTCTAACCGCAAAAGCAGCAAGGGACCTTTCTTAAGCAGTTTGCCACACAGGACTGGACATACCATAACATTTTATGTACCATTGCACGTGGGAAGTAATGATAGGGATGGACGTGTTTGAAAGTTCAGTGGGTGTAATCTTGTAGTTTTGGTTGGCTGGTTGGATGGTTGGTTAGTTGGTAGTACAAAGATTTTAAAAGTTGTAAATTCGTATCATTTAAATAATAACATTGATCATAGAAAAACATATGTACAATTTAAAAAATAAAATCCACAAAACCTTCACAATCTGCTTTCTTACCCTCCCCCCGCCCCCCCCCCCCCCCCCGAAAAAACAACAGCAGCAACAACAAAACCTGATTAATCCTATCTTAAACAATAAAAAAAAACATCGGTACTATACTAACGAAAATTAAGTTTAGCAGTTTGGTAAATGTGCTTAAATAAAAGAAAACTCATGACTTACAAAGTGAAATCAGACACTGGGTTTAATTAAGTAACAGCAGGGCCGTACCCTGATCAAAATCCAAGGGGGCACTACTTTTTATAAACAAATGAAACACTATACAAATTAAACTCTGAGATGTGTATGCTATTTTCTGGAGTAAAAAAAAGAAAAGTGAGATTCTTAGGGGGGCAACTGCCTCCCCCTGCCCCCCCCCCCCCCCCCCCCGGAGGGTACGGCCCTGAACAGAAGATTGTCAATACAACATACAAAATGAAATTCGTAACTGTCACATCACTGAATGTAGCTTGGGGGTGCATGTACATTATAATAGTACCAAATTGTAATATATATATATATATATATATATATATATATATATATATATATATATATATATATATATATATATTGTCAAATATTATACTATCTTTAATTGTTTAGATAACTAACACAGTGTGTGCCATGCCCTTAATTTAAATTATGTTTCTAAATCGGTTCACAACTTGTGAATAAATAAAACAAAAAACTGTGTAACAGGGCTCGAAATAGCGGCCTGCAAAAAAAAGAAGCGAAAAGCAGGTAATGTTTCAGAATAGAAATTCATCTACTAAAACTACCAAAATATCGCAGGTTATGGGTTTTTTTCAAGAGACAGATTTACCTACGATTATCTTATCTGCTAATTAACTTGTAATTCTGTTGTATTTTAATGCTCTAAAATACATTTAGGATGTCCAATTTTCCACACACTATCCTAGCAAGAGTACTCTGACGGTAAGAAAGAAGGAAGGACGGAAATGTTTTATTTAACGACGCACTCAACACATTTCATTTACGGTTATATGGCGGTAAGAGAGCTAGACGGACATTTGGACAGTTAGAGAGCGTTGGTAACTGTCCAATTGTCCGTCTAGCTCTCTTACTGTGAGAGTACTCGGGCTAACACTATCCCAAACACTTCCATCACAAGTGCTGTTGTATTTGTAGAAAGCCATATTTTTTTCTGAGCAGGACATATCTTTTTTATCCTACTATTTAAAAAAAATAATAATATAAGGCCATATTTTACAGCTTCTGATTTCGAGCCCCGTGGAATGTAATGATACATGAAAGTAACTTTTCACAAAAGCCATTTGAATGGTGTATTACAACAGGCCATATTCGTCGAAAACGTTAAATGACGACAAACGCATGATGGTCCCAGATTTAAGTTTTCCACTTTTGGACGAACAAAGGCAGGCGGTTCTATCCTGTCCACCGCTCGGCCTAGTTATTAAATCATGTGTAAAAAAACGTGTATTTAGGACCATATGTGTTATTATATTATCTATTCTGCCACCTTTTTGTCGGATATAAAGCGGCCTTGGATACCAACATTAATGACCTCCTTAAACGTAGTAAAGTAATCGAGACTCCAAAAGTTTGTAAAAGGGGTTGATAAGGCAGAACGGGGCTTTCATATGAAACATTGTTGTTTGTTTGACCGTTTGGTTGTTTTTAAGGGGCTCTTTTTGTCATTGATAAAAGGGTGTACCTCATTAAATGTATTAAGAGTCACAATGACACAGATAACGAATAATGGCCAGGTAAAAACTGCCAGTGTCAAAGCGATAAAGATAAAAATGGTTCAAACGAAAACAACCAAGGCAGGCCTGTTGGTAATAACTTTCCGAGTGTGTAGAAAGATTTGATATTCGTATAAAATAATGATTGATAATGGCCCAAAATGAATGTGACGTCTTTTTGGGGTAATGGGGCGTGCTGTCCGGGGACGAATTTGAAAGTGTATTTCAATATTTTTTAAATATATATATATATATAATTTCCTCACACCTGCTCTGTGTGGACAGGCATATTTCAAAATACTCATTTTGGTGTCTGGTGGAATTAGAAACCCTGCCCATGTATTCATTTTAAAGGGACATTCCTGAGTTTGCTGCATTGTAAGATGTTTCCAACTAATAAAATATTTCTACGATTAAACTTACATATTAAATATATTTTCTTGTTTAAAATATCAGTGTATGTATATTCAATGTGTTTCTGGTCGTCTTAATATTTGTAATAAGCCCAAACTGGATTTTGTCTTCAATAATTTTGTACGTACGAAAAAAAATTTTTTTAGAAAATAAAATTAAAATTAACCTAGTACAAATATTAGAACGATCACAAACACGTTTAATACACAGCCGCTAATATTGTATGCAAATACTGTATGCAAAAAAATATTTAAAATATGTAATTACAATCGTTAAAAAGTCTCTGTTGGTCGATAACATCTTAAAAATTGCAGCAAACTCAGGAATGTCCCTTTAAGCCATTCACATTAGGAAGTAAAGTAATAACGTTTTGTATGAGACAGGAGGAGCTGCATTAATACTATGCATAACAAATTCATTAATTAGGCCTAACCCATTTTGACGTAGTGAAGTTTAAATAGTTTTGGTGTTGAACACTCATAGAAATCAAAGATGCCAGCTTGTTTTGGGTTTTTTGTTGGGGGTTTTTACATGTACGAAAGGCAAAAATCTAGTTTGAGTTGCTAATTTGAATTTTGGGGTCTGGTATTAGCCACTTTTGAAACATGCCCGGACAACAGCAATGAAAGCTAAACATATTGTTTAATGGTCATATATAACAAACAGAATATATAAAAATGTATAGCGTTTTCTTCTTTTAATTCGCTAACTGCCTACATATTGAGGCCAGCAGTAGCAAAGAACGATCTCTGCAATTTCACCCCTCAACTGCTCATCTCCGCCTACATAATTTTTTTCTCTTGTTTTAAGTTGCTACCCACAACTGCTCCCTTCTCCACAAGATATAAAAATGGCACCGACGGCAATTGCCGTAGCTGCGATATGAATTGCCGTAGGTCAGAAGTTTTACCAATGGCAGTTTTTTGCTGATTGATAAACATTATTGCCAACGGTTGAAGTGAAACATTTTTAGTTTTATTATTATTATTATTATTATTATTATTATTATTTGCTGCGAAAGTCACTGATTTACAGTTGCCATAGGCATGCTCAAAATTGCCGTAGGTGAACGTTTTACCTTCGGAAAATACCTTTGAAAATTGCCGTAGGAATTTTTTTTTTTAAGTTTTAGCCTGCTGTACATATCGGCTTGCTAGAGACTGAAGAAAGACTTGGTGATCCATTATATGTTTCAGGGTCTGTGTGTATATAACAGATGTAACCCGTGCTTAACACGGGGAGATTGAGATGGAGTATGGCGGCCTTACACCGAGGTGTTCACGCACCACATGACCTCCTATCCGTGTAGATAGTCAGCCCTCATTAGCCAATGCTATATATACGGCGGCAATGTATATAGCCACTTCTGTGTTAAATGAGGTATTTTATATTAAGTGAGGTTGTATTTGCGTCCATTAAGGTCGTATTTATGGAATTCATCTTTTTAAATTAATGTATTAATTTATTTTTACATGTATTTATTCTTTTTTTTTTTTTTTATTTAATTAATTTATTTATTGTTGTTGTTTTGGGGGGGCTGTTGTTTGTTGTTGTTATTGGTGGGGGGGGGAGTTTGGGGTTTTTTTGGGGGGGTTCCTTTTTTTGAGAATGGCCAATACAGCACAAATCCCCTTGTTTTCTTCGGGATAAAATTAAAATTTTGAATAAAAGTCAGTATCTATCTGTGATGTTTGTATTTGTATTTTTGCACAGTTCTTTACACTGTGTTTTTATTTAAATCTTGAATTTTTATATTGATGTTGATCATCACTTTATTTGTTTGCATTACCATAGTTTGACACCCAATAGCCGATGTATTTTTCGTGCTGGGGTGTTGTTAAACATTCATTCATTCATTCATTCATTCATTTTGTTGTTGTTGTTGTTTGTTTGGGTTTCTTGGGGGTTTTGTTGGGGGGGGGGGGTGTTGTCGTTGTTGTTCTTTAGAAGATCTCTCTCATGTCCTATAAACAAATCGGAATAGCTGCCTTTAACGTATTCATCCATGTTTTACATAGATTTTCAAGAATGTTTGCTAACAGCATGGTTGCTTTTCATGTGCGCATATGGCACAGTTATTTAAAGATAGCTGACCTAGATAGCTAACAGGTAACATAACATAACATCGATTTCGCTGCGAAGTCTGGGGAGACTATTAACAAATCATTCTGCGTAATAAAAAATAAATACTGAATGAAGTAAAACATTTACCCCTGGGGTAATATTTTATATTGAAATTCCCTTTATTACTTTCAGATTTGCTAAGAGATTTATATTTTTACCCATTAAGAACCCGGACAATGACTGTTTTATATTGGGGTGGGGGTGGCGGTGGGGGTGGGTGGTAGAAGATAAAAAGCGGCATAAACTTAACGGATCCATTTCATTTCAAATTGTTAAGGGGTTTATTGTTTATATAAATTTTGCTGACAGTCAAATTCATAATCTGTGTAGATAAAGTGTGCTGATAACAACATGCGTGTATGTGCCTCAGATAAGTATGTTATTTACAGAAACTGATAAACTTCAAACCAAGCACGTCCTCGGATGTATACAGTACTTAAACCTTTACTGTGGGAAAGAACCGGGAGGGAGTGGAGTTTAATGACACAGATAACTATAGAGGTATCACCGTAGTTAGCTAGTTAGACAAACGTTTTACTTCTGTCTTAAATGATAGATGATGCGCGGTCGGTTTATGATCGATCCCCGTCGGTGGGCCTATTGGGCTACTTCTCGTTCCAGCCAGTGCACCACGACTGGTACATTAAATATCGTGGTATGTGCTATCCTGTTTGAGGGGTGATGCATAAAAAAGATCCCTTGCTACTAATGGAAAATGTAGCGGGTTTTCTTTCTAAGATTATATGTCAAAATTAAATGAATTAAACGAGGTGTGGAGGGGAAATTGCTTGCGGTCATATCGTTTGTAGGGTGTACACCATCAATCAAATCACATTGACGGCAATAGTAACATATGTGGCTAAATTGCTACACACAGCATTTCAATCGACATGGATGTAAATACTACCACCCATCACCCTTATAGTAAATCAGTAAAAAATAAATGGGGCAGACAGAAAGACAGATATTTTCATTTAAGTCTCTCCATTGTGTAAACAGGTTTATGCTGCTCGTTTTAGACATAACAGGTAGCGTCTACGACTACCCTACAGTTCCGAACAAAAACTGTCGTTCTATTTTTAGTATGACATCGTACATGTTTGAATGAATGAATGAATGAATGTTTAACGTCACCCCAGCACAAAAATACACATCGGCTATTGGGTGTCAGAAAGGTTTGTACGTGTTTGAAGCACAGTAGTAACTGGCACATTGACATTAATTCAAATTAAATTACATGAATTTACTGGCAAGATGAAACAACAGTTTACAGACAAGACACCCTGTCACAGTGATCACTAATGGCAGGACCGGTAGCGTTAACTGTGGAATGAAAAGTTGGGTGTATACACTGTACCTCGAACTTTGATCCGCTGAAATACTATTTAGTGTACTGCCACCTGTAGGCCAGTGTAAAATGCTGTGTGAAATATAACAATGTACTTTCAGGGGTTTTTTTTAAAGTTTTTTTTATTTAACGACACCACTAGAGCACATTGATTTATTAATCATCGGCTATTGGATGTCAAACACTTGGTAATTTTGACATATAGTCTTAGAGAGGAAACCTGCTACATGTTCCCATTAGTAACAAGGGATACGAAGATTGTTTGTAAGTAATTCAAAGTGGGTTAATCTCTTTAAGTCTGTTACAAACGTATCAACAAATGAATTAATAATATATGGAGATTATTTCATTACGGGAAAAGCCACCCAAATTCTAAATACGTTTTGGAGAGATACATTACTTTGTTGGGTAAAGATAGAAAATAAACATAATCCTGAAAGTGTAAACGATATTTTATGTACTAAAATCTGGCATAATAGTGAAATACTTATAGATCGAAAACCATTTATATATAAAAAGTATGCCAGCAAAGGTATTATTTTCATAAGTGACCTATTCGATGAACAAGGTGATATTTTGTCTTATGGTAAATTTATAAATATATATCATACAACAACAAATTTCTTGTACTATGTTTCACTGGTAAAAGCAGTAAAATCATACCTTAAAAATGTAGATACTTTGAAAGATGACAGTTTCACAGCAATAAATAAACCCATTCTTCCATTTAAACTAAAACTATTGTTTAAAAGCCAACGAGGATGTAAAGATATGTACGATATAATAAACTTCAAATCAGTAACGCCAAAATCACAAATTAAATACACGAATCAAGGATTTATTTTTACACCAAGTGATTGGGAACAGTATATTTTTTACCTTTCCAATGCGTGAACGATTCAACTTTATTATGGTTCCAATACAGATTATTTCAAAGAATTTTAGCTACTAATACATTTTTACATATGATTCGCTACGTCGATTCGAATATGTGCAATTTATGTAGTAATTATCCTGAAACCATATCACATTTATTTGTAGAGTGTAATGAGACCAAAAACTTATGGGATTCGGTACAAGCCTGGATATTAACTAAGACTGGGAATATAATTACTTTTAATAAAAATAATATCATGTTTGGTTTCATAAATAATGAAAAAGATAACTTTCTTAATTGGCTAATTAATATAAAATACTATATTTACTGTTCAAAAATACAGAAAAAATGCTTAGAAATCACTGCCATTAAAAACATATTGCACAAAAAATTTGAAATAGAAAGATATATTCTATTTAAAAAATGCAATTATGAAAAATTTATTAAAGAATGGTCCCCATGGCTCAACCTCTTTAATGAGTGAGTGATAGTAATATAGATATAATTAATTATTAAGAAAATATAATGTATACATATATACATGTAGCAATATATATTGTGACTGATTTAGTGCGTGGCTTGTTTGGAGATCGCAGAGTTTCATGTCTTATTTAATTCAAAACAACTTCTTTCCTTCTTCTTATGCCATCTATATCTGTCTTGTATTTTTCTTATTTTTCTTCTTCTTCTTCTTCTTCTTCTAAATCCTTTTCTGATTCTCATCCTTCTTATTCGATATTTTCTCTGTTCCCGTTTAAATCTCGGATCATAACAATAGTTATATTATAGATCACTGTCCATGTTCATCTGTATGCATGAGTTGAACTTCACCCTGAATCAGTTTCTATTAGTTTTTGTTATTTTTAACACAGTTTGTTGCTGCTTAGACCATGGATACAAATGTAAAGCAGTGATTCGGGGCTCCCAAACCCGACACTGCTATATGATCTGGGACAATAAATATGTATTAAAAACAAAAAACAAAAAAACAAGGGATCTTTTATATGGACCATCCCACAGACTTGATAGCACATACCACAGCCTTTGATATACCAGTCGTGGTGATCTGGCTGACCAATGGGCCCATCGACGGGGATCGATCCTAAACCGCTCCGCCAGTGTAAGATGTTTTCTGAAATATAACAATGTACTTTCAGATGATTGTCATATGTAGGACTGCATTGCTATAATATACATTATATAAAATAGTTATAAACTTGTGTAACTGTATGTATTGCAAAACGCTTGGGGCGAGGCGTAGCTCAGTGGTACTGCGCTCGCATGATGCGCGATCGATCTAGGATCGATTCCCGTCGATGGGCCCATTGGGCTATTTCTCGTTTCAGCCAGTGTTCCACATCTGGTGTAACAAAGGCCGAGGTATGTACTACCCTGTCTGTGGGATGGTGCATATAAAAGAACCCTTGCTGCTAATCGAAAGAATAGCCCATGAAGTGGCGACAGCGGGTTTCCTCTCTCACTATTTGTGTGGTCCAACGCCATATAACCATAAATAAAATGTGCTGAGTGCGTCGTTAAATAAAACATTTTCTTCCTTCCTTCCTTCCAAAACTTTTATTAACGTTTTAAATCTAAATAATGTTTCTGACACTGCAATGTATGTATTACCAATGCTAAACTTTTCAACTTCAACATTTTAATTACTCAATGTTTTCTAAATTGCTATTTAACATTACCACCAGTGTGACAAATGTCACTGACCGCTGAATGATAAAGTAGCACTGGGTTGAAATAGGTTTGTTTTACCGTGTATTGGTTATATTTCTGAAATGGTTATTTTAGGGTAGGTTCGGAAAAAGGGTGATAATACTCAAACGCTACCACGATTCCAATGTTATCACCTATTTTTTAACCCTAGATATGCAATCCTTGCTAAAAAGTACTATTAGCTTTATTCCCAAAAATAATACCGATAAACACTATTGGCTTATGGACTATATATCGGATACGAATTGCATTTGGAGGTAATTAAATTAATATTATCATGTTAATCACTGCGAAATGCAATTTTTATCTGATAACTGTCCATATATTGAAATACAAATATTAAATATATGTTTTATGAATGTATGCTGATGATAGGATACGTTTAGCAGAAAAACTCGAGGGATTGCAAAATATGCTCACATTCTTATCAACTTATTCCTTAAAATGGGATTTAACTGTAAATACGGATAAGATAAAGATAGTTATTTTACGAAACGGAGGGGTAATCCGAAATAATGAAAAATAACGAAAATCAATTTGAAGTTGTTAATGAGCTTAATTATATTGGTTAATTATTTTTCTATAATGGCAAGTTAACCCGTACACAGCAATGGTCTGCAGAACTAGGTCAAAAACACATTCTGCAATATTTGGTATTTGAAAAAAGAATGGTTTCAGGTTTCAATATCTTTCAATCAAATTATCTGTATTCGATATATATGTAAATAGTATTTTAAATTACGGTTGTGAAATACGGGGTTTTCATACGGCGAAAGATAACAATTTTGGTTTTACAGTTTTGTAAAAACAAAAGACCTTTGAAAACGTAAAGGACGAATTTAATACTGGGGCGTTTTCGGATGCAAATAGTGAGGACATTAACAATTTTAAATTTTGGATAAAGCTATGTTAAACACTAATAATTATATTTTATGAGCACTTTAAGTGGAAATGTCTCTATCTCAAAATACATGTAGTTAGTTTTTGATGAATGTCTGACAGAAACGAAGCAGGATTGGTTTCAATTAGATATGAAATTTAGAGATGTTGATAATTATATTTTGAATGAATGAATGTTTAACGACACCCCAGCACGAAAAATACATCGGCTATTGGGTGTCAAACTATGGTACTGCAAACAAATGATGATCAACATCAATATAAAAAGATTTAAATAAAAACACAGTGTAAAGAATTGTGCAAAAATACAAATATCACAGATAGATACTGACTTTTAATCAAAATTTCTATTTGTGCTGTATTGGCCATTCTCAAAGAGAATGTTACATCCCTACACCACGGTGAGGTTACAGCACGCGCAGGGGTAATTATATTTTTACCACTATAAAAGAAATCCATGCTAGAATGCTATAGCAGAATAAAAACAACATCAAAACGAAGTCGTTATCAATATTTAATAAACGAAAGTTAAGTTGCAAACCTAGTTGAAACAAAACAACACAAAAACGAAAAACAAACAAACAAACAAACAACAGCAACAACAATCAAACAAAACAACAACGACATTTTTTTTTAAGAGTTAGCAAAGATTAGTATGTGTTTATAATTTAAATTTCTAACACACCCGTTCGTGAGAACACCATGCGTTATTTCTGATAACACCTGGTTGTTTACACATGTACGTGTGTTAACAATTTCAAGACATACGACTGGTTGCTCCTAGGTGATGACCAGGTCACCAATGCCATACATTCAATGCAAAACTATACGATGGAAATCGATTACATTGTGACGTATATAGTTAAACTGACAATAATGGGCCTGTGATGCGTAAGTTAGCTACAAGTGCAACGGCTGTAAATAACTTTTAGTCGAAAAAGATGTTAAAATTCGATTAAAACCTAGTTTTTTGAGGATATGTAAGAAATAGAATAATATATTCGTGTCCGTTACATACCATTTATCTCACAACTTGTTGTTTAAAAACGTATCAAATTCGTTTTCGCTCGTTAGATATATATACATTTTAAAACAACTCGTTGTGAGATAAATGGTATCTAACGGCTACTCATGTATTATTCTCTATATAGAATATGATACAAATTAACTAGTGAACGATGATATGAAAGACAAACGAGTTCGTTAAAACAGCTGGTGTGTTTGTATTTTGCATTAGTAAACAATATTAGGAAATGAGAAGGCAGCGTTGCAGATGTAATTTTTTATTTTTATTATTAACAAAATAAATTGTAAACCACACGGCCATATATGAACAATAGTTATTAACAGATGTTAAAGGAACAGACCCTAGTTTTTAAACACTACAGCATATTGTTCACTGTTAGAGCCGTTTATGATCACTGAAATCAAACATTGTGTATATTTTATTGTTTAGATTATGCATTTCCGTAGAACCCACGTGTTTCTGGTCATCCTGGTGTTTCTAATACCAATTTCTTTTTTTGCATTTTTCGTATTTTTAAAAACGCACGTGCATCTAAGAAATAGCGGTTTATTGATTCGAGTTCTGGTCTGTTTTTAAGGATATTTCCCGTTTTAACGTTACAGACTCTTGTAACTTTATCCAAATGAGTTACGGGTTTGTAAATTAACTAAAATTAGTGTCCATTTTTTACGGTTTAAAACTAGGATCTGCGCCTTTAATCTCATTCTCAGCAATAATATATTATTATTAAAGGGGGGGGGGGGGGGAGAAGATAATTCAATTAACTCTCCCTTCTTTCTTTCTTTCTTTTCTTTTCTTTTTACTTTTCCTTTTTTTTTTCTTTTTTCTTTTTTTTAACTCACGGAAACTAATGTGATAGTGATGGACATTCGTGTTGACTTAGACAAAGTTCGTTCGAGTTTACTTCAACAGTGTTAAAAGGTCAAATGTAGAACGAAAAAATGACGACTTAGCAGGCATTTTAGAAAAAAAAGTACTGTACCAACGTATTTAACTTTATGGGTTATGAATACAAGACACTAATTACACACTGACACTCCCACCCCACCCAAATAAGAAACACTATTTGATACAAAGTAACATACATAACTCGGTTTTTTCCCGTCCCAACACGTGCACCATGACTGGTATATCAAAGGCCGTGGTTGTACATGAGTGTCTTGTTTGTGGGAAAGTGCCTATAAAAGATCCCTTGCTGCCAATGGAATTGTTTTAGCACGTTTCCGCTAAAGACTTTATGTCAGAATTACCAAATGTTTGACATCCAATAGTCAATGATGAATAAATCAATGTGTTCTAGTGGTGTCGTTAAACAAAAAAAAACCTTTAACATACGCACATATTTACACATGTCTACACATACGCACACAAACAAAACATATAGTATAAAACACACAAATGGTTAAATGAATATTAAATTTGATCCTATCGATTACATGTGTCATTTTACTTATTATTATAATAACTTAGTAATTTCACACATTGTATTCATGAACTTTTGAAAACAGAATACATACACACACGCTTACCACCCCCACCCCCATCCCCCCACACACATACACACCATCACACTCACACACGCACCATCACACACACACGCACACCATCACACATACACTTACACTCAGACATACACACACACACACATCATCATCACACACACACCACACACACACACATCATCATCATCACACACACACCATCACACACCATCACACACACCACACACACACATACACACCATCACTCACACACACACCATCACACATACGCTTACACTCAGACATACACACACACACATCATCATCACACACATCATCACACACACCACACACACACACATCATCATCATCACACACACACACATCATCACACACACACTTACACTCAGACATACACACACACACATCATCATCACACACATCATCACACACACCACACACACACACATCATCATCACACACACACATCATCACACACACCACACACACACACATCATCATCATCACACACATCATCACACACACACACACCACACACACACACACACCATCACACACACATACACACCATCACACACACACCACACACACACATACACACCACACACACACATACACACCATCACACACACATACACACCACACACACACATACACACCACACACACACATACACACCATCACACACATACACACCACACACACATACACACCACACACACACACATACACACCATCACACACATACATACCACACACACACACACCACACACACACATACACACCATCACACACACACACACCATCACACACACTTACACTCAGACATACACAAACACAGACATCATCATCACACACACCACACACACACACATCATCATCATCACACACACACACATCATCACACACACCACACACACACACATCATCATCATCACACACATATCATCACACACACACACACACCACACACACACACCATCACACACACACACATACACACCATCACACACACACACCACACACACACATACACACCACACACACACACCATCACACACACATACACACCACACACACACATACACACCACACACACACATACACACCATCACACACATACACACCACACTAACACACACACCACACACACACATACACACCATCACACACACACACCATCACACACATACTTACACTCAGACATACACACACATCATCATCACACACATCATCACACACACCACACACACACACATCATCATCATCACACACACACACATCATCACACACACCACACACACACACACCACACACACTACACACACCACAAATATATATACGCCTACAAAGTATAATTGTTCGGTACTCCATTTTACACATATACACCGAGGTCGTTAACCTATATACAGTTGAAATAATTATCACGATTTTCACTTTCCAGTTTTAAATGTGAACTAAACTGGTTTTAGATTCCTACGTTGACTAAGGTCGTACTTTCGGTAGATGGAATTTCGTGATTCATTTAAATGGCGCGAAATAGATGTTGAACTTCTGGGCGTTGCGAGTACGGTGTAGACCTATACCTACAGAGTGTCCTGGTTACTAGAATGCAAATTGCTTTGTTACCGTGTTTGCAGGTATTAACGGGACGTGGTTTATCAGGTTTTTCGGGCTAAATCTGAAATGGAATTTCCCTCTTGGTTTCCCTGACTTACATTTTAAAAAGGACATCAGACACTTGTTACAGTGGCATGGTGTTTGCGGAGACGGGTGGGCGGAGAGAGAAAGTGAAAGAAAGAAGAAAGAATGAAAGAAAGAAAGAAAATAGACAGACAGATAGATAGATAGATAGATAGATAGATAGATAGATAGATAGATAGATAGATAGATAGATAGATAGATAGAAAATAAATAAATACTTAATACAAGTGCAAGCCTTTGTAATTATAAATTAAAAATTACATTTTTATCAATTTTCTTCATTTTTTTAATGAAGGCTACTTCAATGGCAATTTTTTTTTTAACTGTACAAGCCCCATAAATATGTTTTGGTTGAAAAAGACGTTTATATTTCCTTTACACTTTAGGACAGAACACACTACTTTTGATATACCAGTCGTGGGGTATTGGTTGGGACGGGGAAAAAAACAACCAGAGAATGAATTTACCATAGGAATTCGATCCTTCGACTCAAACACTTCAGGCAAGCCCTTGTTTTACACTTTTCAAGCTAACAAAAACAGACAACAATAAATTAAAAAGAACGTTATGCTAGGATCAGAGTGTCAACTGCCAGCAGGACGTTGGCTAACTTTGTGCTCTCACGACTTCTGCGACTGTCCAGTTGTTAGTCTGAGCGCTCTTACAACTCGATTCTCGCCGTATAACCCATTAGTTGTCAATCTAAGCGCACCCGTCGTAAATCGGGAGTTGGGGGAAATTACAACACAACCATCGATTTGGCCAACTTCGTCGTAATAGTTGACAGTCTGAGCCTAGCATTATGCTAGGCTCAAACTACCAATTGCCAGCAAAACGCTGTCCAACTCGACGGTTGTGTTGTAATTTCCCCCAACTCCCGACTTACGAGTTGTAAGAGCTCTCAGACTAGCAACTGGGCAGTCGTAGAAATCGTGACAGCAGAAAGTTGGCTAACTTTGTGCTGGCAGTTGATAGTCTTAGCCTAACATTAGTTAACACTCATGAAAAGTGGACAGTGATGGATTGGTTTCGTCCATGACGAAATCATTAACGATGTATGAAAAGTGGTGTCTATTGTAATTATGTAATAAAATATTATAAATAATGAATTTTCAATTTCAGGCAATGGATTTTCACATGATAGTCAAGTCAATGGATGACATTTTCCTTGGGATGAAAAGCCACTGTACCGGAGCAGACGACGTATAGCCGACGTATAGCCGACGATGGCCACGTACCTATATATAACACGACCTACACATGAAAGGAAGATGTCGGTGAAAAAACTTCACATCCTAATGTTGATTTTTCTTTTCCTAGTGCAGAATAGGTCGTTAAACTTATGCTGGGCTTAGAGTGAATATTTCTGTGTTAACCGAAATATTTAGACTGTTGTTATATAGGTGTGAAAAACATGTTTCCGGAACCATAAGCCTAATTATTTAGAAAAAAAAGAAAAAAAGTGCCGACCTTTTTTGTTTTAGTTTTTTCTTCAGTGTAGGCCTATTATTATTTTTATTTTATATTTTGTAAACTATTATTATTATCTTTTCGTTTCTCTTTTATCCCTTGTTGTTTTGTTTTTGTTTTTGTTTGGGGGTTGTTGTTTTGTTTTTGTTTTTGTTTGGGTGTTGTTGTTTTGTTTTTGTTTTTTGTTGTTGTTTTTGTGGGGGTTTTTGGTGCTTTTGGGGGGGGGGGGGCAGAGTAAAAATTAGTAGGCCTATTATTTAAAAATTGAAACAAACAAAATGCCCGACAGATCCTACCGATCTTTTTTTTTCGGCATGTCCTCGGAAACACTTTTTTTATTTTTTATTTAAAGGTTTTAGGGAATTCTTTAAGTGTATGTGGTGGTGGTGTGTGCGTGTGATGTTTTGATGCACTAGTGTAATTGTGTGTGTGTGTGTGTGTGTGTGTGTGTGTGCGCCCCCACCCCCACTTTTCTACGCCACTGTAATATTATAATAAGATATGACCCCGTGTTTATAAACCTTAAAGTCTAGACTTTAATAAGGTCCAGACTTTAACGTAATGGCAACGCCATTCAAATAGCATTACGTTAAAGTCTGGACTTTATTAAAGTCTAGACTAAGTTTTGTAAGCACGGGCCCAACTATCAAAGTAAACCATAGTATGATAGTTATTTCTTGTAGATCTGGGCCTCTGCTTATAAATTTAATTTAAAAGTTATAAAACTTTTAGATTTCAGACTCAACGTCTAATGACGTCACACTCATACAATTTGTATGGCGTTGTCATAACATTAGTGTCTCAAACTCTATTAGAGTCTTGGGTCTAGACTTTAATTTAGTTTAAAAGTTTTATAAGCACATATTTTTTTACTGTATTGTATTTTTATTTTAAAATTATTATTAAATATTATATTGTCATCTATTTCTAGAGATACCTTTAAATTTTCCAAGTTTCGTCACGGGACGTAAAGTCTATATCTTTTAGCTATGACGTTTTATTTTACCACTGCCATTGAACTGTCCAATTGCAATTGACCTTTTTAAAAGTGTTCGGCAGGCCCCAATGTTTTGATATTTCCAAGGTGTCGTTGCTAAATAAGCGCTGCATAATTTACCTCGAGTGTCGCTGTTACGGCAACAACAAAGCAATCAATACGTACACACATTTAAACAAATCGCGAGCTAAATTGGTTTTTATAGGTCACAACGTGCAGATCATATACGCCTAACATGGAAGAATAAGTTTTGGTGATCGACTTGTCGTATTGACCATTGAGTAATCGCCGGTAAGATCAAACATGGCGGACACCAAAACATTGACATGTGCTACTCGGCAGTCGTCTGCGACAGAGGAAGAACAGAGCGGTGAAAATAGTGCAGTGGCGTTCACAGTTGACTGGGGAGCAGAAAAATGCAACAGAGAGAAAGAAAATCTGCAGGAATGTTTCTTGAAGTTTAAAAGGGAACGACAGGTAGTGTCTAAGACTAAAGCGTGCCCTACAAGTTCAACAGCTTGCTCTGAATGTGCACGTAGAGCCCTATGACCTGACCAGTGTCTAAAACGAATAGTGTCAACTGTCGCACGCATTGGGTGACTGCCACTGACGTTTCTGGGTATCAGTGCAGGCCCCTAGTAAGAATATCTAGAATGTGTGTGGATGGGTTTTTGTTTTTTTTTTTTTGGGGGAAGGGGGGTAGTTCATCAAGATTAACCTCGAATGCATGTAGGGGGTGGGTGGGTGCAACCTCTAGTGGGAGGGTCACAGCCTCTTATAGTGGGTTGGGGTGCGGGGGTGGGTGGGTACAATCAGGTCAAGTCCTAGGATTTAATGTGCACATTCAGAACAACACATCTATCATGGGTGCAGGTGTCAACTCTCGCATATTATAAGCCATATTTTTTTTACAGCTGGGCAGTACAATGTATTGAAATTTGAGGTTCGGTATCAGTATTTTTGGGGTGATTTACTTCGGTATCGGTACAGTATTCAGTATAGACACAATACCGATACCGATATCGAGCGGTATTTTCTGTATACTTGGCTTTAAATGAATGCCTGAGTTACAGCTCACCCACTAATTTCATCTAAATAAAATTAAATTCCATACACAAGGCTCTCATCTGATTTATACCCAACCCATTTTGTGTTTGTCAGATATAGTGATAGTGCTTTACTAAATGGCAGGAAACATTTGTCAATACTGAAATTTCAGTATTTTGAAATTTGCTTGGTACGGTAAAACGATATTAACATGATACCGAACAGTATATGCGGTATACCGCCCAGCTCTAATTATTTGACATTCAGTAGCCGATGATTAATACATCAATCTTTAACTTTATGAAATAAAACAATGAAATATTGGTAGTATTTTTCTGATGGTGACGGCAACAGCTTTTACATTAAGATTTCGTGTTTACAACTTTTTCTCACAAACTGTTTATACGTCCTAGGTCAGCGAAACATGGTTTATAGTTGCACTTATGAATGTTCATCACATTGTACCAAAAACATTTTCGGTAGGCAAGATATGTAATTTCCACAGAGTTCTTGTTTAATTATCAGACCGGCCTCGGTGGCGTAGTGGTAGGCCATCGGTCTACAGGCTGGTAGGTACTGGGTTCGGATCCCAGTCGAGGCATGGTATTTTTAATCCAGATACCGACTCCAAACCCTGAGTGAGTGCTCCGCAAGGCTCATTGAGTAGGTGTAAACCACTTGAACCGACTAGTGATCAATCCCCGTCGTTGGGCCCATTGGGCTATTTCTCGTTCCAGCCAGTGCACCACAACTGTTATATCAAAGGCCGTGGTACAATGTATGTGTTATCCTGTCTTTGGGATGGTGCATATAAAAGATCTATTGCTGCTAATCGAAAAGAGTAGCCCATGAAGTGGCGACAGCAGGATTCCTCTCTTAATATCTGTGTGGTCCTTAACCATATGTCTGACGCCATATAACCGTAAATAAAATGTGTTAAGTGTGTCGTTAAATAAACCATTTCTTTCTTTCTTTCCTGAATAAGCCTTTTTTTGGTGAATTTATTATTTGATATATTTTTTTTAACATTTATTTATTCAATAAATGAATTGATTTGGAAAAATATATTTCAATATTGCCAGTTTCAATTTCAGTTCGTATTTGAGATTTTGCCAATGACAGCTTAAGCCTTGAGTATGCACAGAGTGGGTATCCATTGAACATTTTCTGAAGTATCACGTTTGAAATCATGATACAAGCTAAATGCAGATTATTATGTACACAAGGCTGAAAGACTGCCTAAAATTACGACCGATTATTATTTTTATGTGTGTTCATGTACCAGTAGAGGCACTTGACATTATTTATTTACCTGCTACTACTGGAGTTGAGAAACGATCCACTTCTTATAAGTTGTACTTAGTGTTGCTGTGCTAGGATGTCTGTTCTGTTCCGTTTCGTTCCCGTTCCCGTTCCTGTTTCCGTTCCGGTTTCCGTTCCATTCTGTTCTGTTCTGTCCTGTCCTGTTTCTATTCTATTCTATTCTGTTGTATTCTTATTCTATTCTATTCTATTCTATTCTTATTCTATTCTATTCTATTCTATTCTATTCTATTCTATTCTATTCTATTCTATTCTATTCTATTCTATTCTATTCTATTCTATTCTATTCTATTCCATTCCATTCCATTCCATTCCATTCCATTCTTATTTCTATTCTTATTTCTATTCTATTCTATTCTATTATTATTCTTATTCTATTCTCTTCTTATTCTCTTCTTATTCTTATTCTATTCTCTTCTTATTCTCTTCTTATTCTTATTCTATTCTTATTCTTATTCTCTTCTTGTTCTGTTCTATTCTTATTCCTATTCTTATTCTATTCTTTTCTTTTCTTTTCTTATGCTACACTACACTACACCACACCATACGACACCACACCACACCACACTATACTACACTACACCACACCATACGACACCACACCACACCACACTATACTACACTACACTACACTACACCACACCATACGACACCACACCACACTATACTACACTACACCACACCATACGACACCACACCACACTATACTACACTACACTACACCACACCATACGGCACCACACCACACCACACTATACTACACTACACCACACCATACGACACCACACCACACCACACTATACTACACTACACTACACCACACCATACGACACCACACCACACTATACTACACTACACCACACCATACGACACCACATCACACCACACTATACTACACTACACTACACCACACCATACGACACCACACCACACCACACTATACTACACTACACCACACCATACGACACCACACCACACCACACTATACTACACTACACTACACCACACCATACGACACCACACCACACCACACTATACTACACTACACCACACCATACGACACCACACCACACCACACTATACTACACTACACCACACCATACGACACCACACCACACCACACTATACTACACTACACTACACCACACCATACGACACCACACCACACTATACTACACTACACCACACCATACAACACCACACCACACCACACTATACTACACTACACTACACCACACCATACGACACCACACCACACCACACTATACTACACTACACCACACCATACGACACCACACCACACCACACTATACTACACTAGTACCTACAAGTCTTAATGCTGATGACTTAGCCAGTCATTCGAGGTGGGAGCCAGTATTGGGATGTGAACCCAGTACCTGCCAACCTTAGTGCTGATGGCTTAACTACTACATTACTGAATTCAGCAATTTGCATTCATTGCACATGTGACCGGCCTCGGTGGCGTCGTGGCAGGCCATCGGTCTACAGGCTGGTAGGTACTGGGTTCGGATCCCAGTCGAGGCATGGGATTTTTAATCCAGATACCGACTCCAAACCCTGAGTGAGTGCTCCGCAAGGCTAAATGGGTAGGTGTAAACCACTTGCACCGACCAGTGATCCATAACTGGTTCAACAAAGGCCATGGTTTGTGCTATCCTGCCTGTGGGAAGTGCAAATAAAAGATCCCTTGCTGCTAATCGGAAGAGTAGCCCATGTAGTGGCGACAGCGGGTTTCCTCTCAAAATCTGTGTGGTCCTTAACCATATGTCTGACGCCATATAACCGTAAATAAAATGTGTTGAGTGCGTCGTTAAATAAAACACTTCTTTCTTTTTCATTGCACATGTGTTATGTTGCAACAATAAAGATGAGATTACGGCAGTAAAACACAGTCGTAATAATCAAATCTTTTATTGCATCACAAAATGACTACAGATTTACTACAATATGGGTTAAACTGAGAATATAACAAGTTAATCACATAGGTTATCGGCTTTGTTCTGTTTTCGTAAGAATGGAGAATTCCTTGAAGCTTTCCGGGCGGAATTCCACATTCTGTCTAAACATTTAATAAAGCCAATATTCTAAATCATTAACTGGTTGTTATCTCTATCCTGTAATCTATAAAAAAAAAATCAGGAAAAATACTATTATTCCAGTTTACTTCAGCTATAATTTTGTATTTGTATTGTATTGCAATTACGTAAGTTAAGTGAACGATTTTGTCACATTCAGGGAATATTTTGTTCAGTGTCGTATGACAATTAATTACACAAATTTGAGAGATTGCTACACAGTTTTAAGACAGAAGTTGCTAGAAATATTGCTAATCAAGTTTGAAAACAAAATGTTCCTGGATGTATCTATGGATATGAGAGTGGGACATAGCTTGATGCACGATCAGTTTAGGATCGATCCCCGTCGGTGGGCCCATTGGGCTATTTATCATTCTAGCCAGTGCACCACGACTGGTATATATCAAAGGCTGTGGTATGTTTTATCCTGTCTGTGGGATGGTGTATATAAAAGATCCCTTGCTACTAATAGAGAAATGTAGCGGGTTTTCTCTAAGAGTATATGTCAAAATTGACATCTAATAGCCAATGATTAATAAATTAATGTGCTCTGGTGGTGTAGTTAAACAAAACAAAGTTTTTAACTATGGAGTGGTGGGATTTAGCTCAGTTGGTTGAGTGCTCGCTTGAGGTGCTTGCGTCGCAGGATCAAACCACCTCAGTGGATCCATTCAGCTCATTGTTTTTTCTTTTTTGTTCCAACCAGTGCACCACAACTGGACAAAAGGCAATGTATGTGCTTTCCTGTCTGTGGGAAAGTACATATAAAAGATCCGTTACTGCATTAGGAAAAATGTAGCGGGTTTCCTCTGATGACTACAAGTCATAATTACCACATGTTTGACATCCAATAGCCAGTGATTAATAAATTAATGTGCTCTAGTGTCGTTAAACAAAACAAACTTTGTGACTATGGCTGTAATGTGCATGTGTATGTGAAATCATAAATCATATTTTTGCTAGGAGCTGGATATAACTTTGCTTTATCGATCCCGTCATCATAATCTGCCAATTGATACAACTCGTGGAAGCAGAAATAAAAGAATCCTTCATACATTGTATGTGTCCATGTGGGACAGGGCTATTCCACCCGAGGGTACATAATTTGTAATTCATGTTATGTACCCGAGAGTGGAATAGCCCTGTCCACCATGGATACATAATGGAGGATTATTTTTCTCCCATCCAGTAGATGAAAAATAAACATTTTGGGAAAACATGAAAAACCTACTTTTTTTTTTTTATCTTACAATAAAATAATCATAACCATTGAAAAGATCGTACCCGAAAATGGTATATATACTAAAAGTATAAACCGAAAATGATAGTATAATTTTATTATGACAGCAGTTTTCCTTGTTTTTATGAAATATAAAAAGCATTTCTTGCGTTATTTTGCCGTTTACGTGATGTCACCCAATGTTAATATCAGCTCAAACATCAGAAGTAACGTGGTCATGCAAGGCCGATTTATTCTGCATGGGCTGATGTTCGTGGGATACACCTGTCTTGCACGGCTAGGGATGGGAGAAAAAATAGGTTGATTGTTAGAAACTGTGCATAGTAATTAATCAGCATTTTTAGGAGTGGGCTTCATTTTCTGTAACTACATGTACATGTACATGTTCAGGATTAATTTTGTCAGATTTTCTCATTTTTTGTGTGAAACAATCACAATTTGCATATGTTATAATAATAATAATATTACCGGGTAGGTATTCATTTTATTTTATTTTGTTAATATATTTTAATTTTTTGAGAATACCTGGTATGTCATTTCAGTTGAAATCCAGGCCTGTAGGAACCAAGTTTGGTGGGGCCTGTGCACCCACCTGGGGGGGGGGGGGGGGGGGGGGGAATGTATGTTTTATTTTTTACCCTACTCTACAAATAAAGACAAAAATACAGCTTTTACCACCCCCGCACACACCACCATTAGAGGCTGTGAGCCACCCACTAATTGTGGTCCCACCCCACTCCAAATATCATTCACATGGGCCTGCATGGTTCCGCTCCCCCCACCCCACCACCATTAAAGGCTGTGATCCACCCACTAGGATTGTTACCCCACTCCAAATATCATTTACATGGGCCTGCATGGTTCTCCTTCCTCCACCCCACCACCATTAGAGGCTGTGATCTACCCACTAATTGTGGCCCCACCCCACTCCAAATATCATTCACATGGGCCTGCATGGTTCCGCTCCCCCCACCCCACCACCATTAAAGGCTGTGATCCACCCACTAGGATTGTAACCCCACTCCAAATATCATTCACATGGGCCTGCATGAGTGTTGTGTTTTTTTTGTCTCTGAAAGTTGTTTTTTATTGTTGTCTTTTGAGAATATAATTTTAGTTATACCTCTATTCTGTCAAAGTTTGAATATTTCTGAGAATATGTAATTTTAGCTATACCTCTATTCTGTCAAAGTCTGAATATTTCTGAGAATATGTAATTTTAGCTATACCTCTATTCTGTCAAAGTCTGAATATTTCTGAGAATATGTAATTTTAGCTATACCTCTATTCCGTCAAAGTCTGAATATTTCTGAGAATATGTAATTTTAATTATACTTCTATTCTGTCAAAGTCTGAATATTTCTGAGAATATGTAATTTTAGCTATACCTCTATTCTGTCAAAGTCTGAATATTTCTGAGAATATGTAATTTTAGCTATACCTCTATTCCGTCAAAGTCTGAATATTTCTGAGAATATGTAATTTTAATTATACTTCTATTCTGTCAAAGTCTGAATATTTCTGAGAATATGTAATTTTAGCTATACCTCTAATTCTGTCAAAGTCTGAATATTTCTGAGAATATGTAATTTTAGCTACATGTATACAAATGTACCTCTCTTCTGTCAAAGTCTGAATATTTCTGAGAATATGTCATGTTAGCTATACCTCTATTCTGTCAAAGTCTGAATATTTCTGAGAATATGTAATTTTAGCTATACAATGTACCTCTATTCTGTCAAAGTCTGAATGTTTCTGAGAGTATGTAATTTTAGCTATACCTCTATTCTGTCAAAGTCTGAATATTTCTAAGAATATGTCATGTTAGCTGCCGGTATTAATTACCCTTTCTCTGTGAAACAGTCTAAGTTGTTGAGATTACTGTAGTACACAATACAGTGAAACCTCTCAAAACCGGACCCTCTTTAAACCGGACCCTCTTTTAAACCGGAATTCCCTCTTTAAACCGGAATTCCCTAAAAAAAACAGACATTTTTCATGGTCCTTTTTTTGCAAATTGGTACAGAACTTAATCTATCTAAACTAGATAACTCCTAAAAGTCGGACTTTTTGTCTGGGTAAGCAAGGGTGTCCGGTTTAGAGGGGTTTAAAGGGACAGACCCTAGTTTTTAAACACTAAGGCATCATTTTCACCTAGACTCTAGTTTCAACCCGTAACAGTGGACACTAAGTTTGGTTAATTTACAAACCTGTAACAAATTTGGATACAACAGGGTGAAACAAGAGTCTGTGATGTTGAAACGCAACTCATTAACAATTACTTCTCAGACGCACATGCATTTTTAAAAATATTTTTAAAATGCATTTTGTGGTATTAGAAACACCAGGATAACCAGAAACACTTCGGTTGTATGGAAATGCATAATTTAAACAACTTTGGTTGTATGGAAATGCATAATCTAAACAATAAAATATAAATAATGTTTGATTTCATTGATCATAAACAGCTCTAATAGTGAAAAATATGCCTTAGTGTTTAAAAACTAGGGTCTGTCCCTTTAACTGTATATCATTTTAGGTTACATGCATGAATCTCATTTTCTATGAAACAGCTACACATGGTCTTCGTTTTCTGAGAATATGATAGGTTTTCCACCTTTCTATCAATACGCGAATCAATACTTGACACTTTTTTTTTTGTTGCACAGAATGACAAACACATGTACCTGTGGCCAATCTCCAACTTATGCAAATACTCTGTACCTTTTTTATTGAATGAATAAGTCTTCCTTTAAGAAGGCCTGCTTTCGAGAGGGTCAATAAAAACACTAGCGCTATATAACTTTCTTTTGTCCTGTGAATAGATAACGCTGCTATCACCCGGGGCCGTGCTGTCATAAGTTCCCAACTGGCCGTATACACTATATGTAGCAGGCTGATGACATTGTTTAACACTGGCCTTGTTCAAGAACAATGGACAACGAGAGATTTCAATTCTTGTGTTCAGGACAGACGAGATTGTGAGGGGCTGCCCTTACGATTGTCCCCCAGAATAAAAGGCAAGAAATTCCAATTTTGTGTTTGTATGGTCGGCTTTCAGGTCTCCCCAACGATTAGTGCTGTGATATTGATAAACACTTTGTAGAGTGAAAATCAATTTCCTTTGTCACCGTCCAGTCGCGGGATCTAAAGTAAAATTGATTGCTTAAATTCAACCCTTGTTGAATTTGTCTTCCATGTTATGGCCTGCAGGGGGAAGGACGCGTAGTCCAGTGGTAAAGTGCTTGCCTGATGTGTGGGTCGGTCTAGGATCAGTCCCTGACAGTGGGCCCATTGGGCTACGTCTCATTCCAGCCATTGCTCCACAACTGGTATAACAAGGTAGGAAATGTTTCATTTAACGACGCACTCAACACATTTTATTTACGGTTATATGGCGTCGGACATATGGTTAAGGGCTACACAGATATTGAGAGAGGAAACTCGCTGTCGCCACTTCATGGGCTACTCTTTTGGATTAGCAACAAGTGATCTTTTATATGCACCATCCCACAAACAGGGTAGTACATACCACAGCCTTTGCTACACCAGTTGTGGAGCACTGGCTGGAACGAGAAATAGCCCAATGGGTCCACTGACAGGGATCGATCCTAGACCGACCACGTACCAAGTGAACGCTTTACCACTGAGCTACATCCCACCCCTTGGTGTAACAAAAGCTGAAGTATATAAATACTGCTTGTCTGATAGTGATCAGGCAGGATGTCGCCCAATTCTAAAGCACTAGCCTTATGCGTGGTGATGGGTCTAGGATCAATCCCAATCGGTACGCCCATTGGGCTATTTCTACTTCCAACCAGTGCCCACATTTTGAAAGTTGATTAACTTAGCATTACAATATTGTAAACTTGTCATAGGCTATGGCGTGTGTTGTAGCACTTAACATCATAGCCTTCTATGGTTTTTCAATATCGTAGAGCTATGATAGCTTTAAATATCAGTAGCCAGGTATAACAAAGGCCATGGTATGTACTATCCTGTGTTTTGAATGCTGCAAATATAGTGGAACTCCTCTAAACCGGACACCCTACGGACCAAGTAAAAAGTCCGGTTATAAGAGGTACCTGGTTTAGATAGGTTCTCTTCTGTACGTATATTTAAAAAGGGGCCGCAAAAAACGTCCAGTTTGAAGAGAATTCCAATTTACAGAGGGTCCGGTTTTGAGAGGTTTCAATGTATAAAATTTCCCTTCCTGCTATTGGAAAGAGTAGCCCATTGCATTGTAGCAGCAAGTTTCCTCTCTCATTATCTGTGTGATACTTAACCATAAGTCAAACGTCATATAACCGTAATTAAAATGTTTAAAGAGTGTGTTATTAAATAAAACATTTCTTCCTTCCTTCCAATATTAGGCCAGAGGTGGGATATATACAGGTAGCTTGCCTGAGATGAAGTGGATTATAGAATCAATCCCCCTTAGTGGATCTATCAGGGTTTTTGCCTGTTCCATCCAGTGTTTCACTGCTACTGTAACACTGTAGTAAATGCTGTTATGTCTGTGGAGAAGGTGTAAATAAAAGGGTTCCGAGTTCTGCAGAAATTTATAAAATATGAAATTGTTCATATATTCTGTATTTTGTTGCGTGGGAGCTTTTTTATTTTATTATATCCAATATCAACTCCCAAGTAACCATAAAATAAATAATTTGACATTATTTGCAAATAAAAAAAATCCATTTCTAATAAATGCACTGCCCGTTTTTATTATTATATAATGCTAATTTAGGAGTCTCCTTCTAACCCTCTCCGGATGTGATTATTTGTAAAAATCTATATCCATCACTAACATTTTACAATTTACACTTATTTTATTACACAGAAGGAATTTCGTTCCTATTGACAAGCCCGATAGGCGTTTCCAGTAAATACTAAAATTATACACACGTATTCTGTCAGTGTCTTCCGTGATGCATGACAGTTTTCTATTCACCTCCGGTTTTCATATTCACCCACGTCACTCAGTTTTAATAGAAATGACTCATGCAATATAGCTCTTCAACTGGCTGTTATCGTGCTTTAAAAAAAAAGGTTTTTCTGGCGAATCGGGTTCTACTTCCTGAACTGCCTTTGAAAATGTCTTGACGTCCACACTAACCTGCCAGCTCATGTACCTGTACAGGTATACACACACACTTACACACATACACATTCCACTATCGGTAATAAAAAGTAGAAGTTTTTACTATTTTTGAGAAGGTCTCACGCACTGTCGGCCCGTAAGAAAGGCGTACCACTCAAAGTAGTTTTATTTATCACTGGTGGTCAAACAAACGTTACATGAGTGAGGTCCTTGTTGTCATATTTTTGCCATAATTCAAAGATAATGGGGCCAATGTTTAGTGTTCCTTGATCACTTTTATTGCATTGGGTTAAGTGGGTCTCTAAAAGCTGTTGAGTCCTATTGTGCACCAGGGTTTGAAATTAAACAGGTTAGAATCTTTAATGGTTTATTGCAGCTGGTTATAATCAAGATAGTTTTGATAATCTTTTGCACCATAGTGTAAAAGATCTCTTATCTCTATAGTTGAATTTATTTATTTTTTAAAATCAAAGAATATATAATGCTACAAGTTAATTACTATTATGTCATTATGTGTGTGTGTGACGTGTGTGTGTATATGTGTGTACAGCTATTTCTCGTTCCAGCCAGCTAGTGCACCACAACTGGTATATCAAAGGCTGTGGTATGTGCTATTCTGTCTGTGGGATGATGCATATAAAAGATCCCTTGCTACTAATAGAAAAAAATGTAGCGGGTTTCCTCTCTTAAGACTATATGTTAAATTACCAAATGTTTGACATGCAATAGCCAATGATTAATAAATCTGTGTGCTCAAGTGTTGTTGTTAAAGAAAACAAAACAGTCTAACAGCTGTTACCGGGGTAAGTGTTATTAAAAAAAATGAATGAATGAATGTTTAACGACACCCCAGCACGAAAAATACGTCGGCTATTGGGTGTCAAACTATGGTAATGGAAATAAATAAAGTGATGATCAACATCAATATAAAAATTCAACGTTTAAACAAAAACAGTGTAAAGAACTGTGCAAAAATACAAATACAAATATCACCGAATTTTACGGACACCGAATCTTACTCTAAACTTCAATTTGTGCTGTATTGGCCATTCTCAAAGAGAATGTTACACCCCTGCACCACGGTGAGGTTACAGCACGCGCAGGGGTAAGTGTTATTATGCCTCAGCTTTTGAAATGAAACAGGTTAAAGAATCTTTATGGGTTTATTGCAGTTGGTCAATTAAAATAGTTTGGATAATTTTGGCACCATAGTGTAAAAGATCTCTTATCTATGTAGTTAAAAAAATATATATCAAAGAATATAATGCTACAGGTTATTCCAGTTACATGTAGATGTGTCTTGGTATTTTTGTGTATGTGTGTGAGGTGTGTGTGTGTGAGGTGTGTGTGTGTGTGTGTGTGTGTGTGTGTGTGTGTGTGAGGTGTGTGTGTGTGTGAGGTGTGTGTGTGTGAGGTGTGTGTGTGTGTGTGTGTGTGAGGTGTGTGTGTGTGTGTGTGAGGTGTGTGTGTGTGAGGTGTGTGTGTGTGAGGTGTGAGGTGTGTGAGGTGTGTGTGTGTGTGTGTGTGTGTGAGGTGGTGTGTGTGTGTGTGAGGTGTGTGTGTGTGAGGTGTGTGTGTGTGAGGTGTGTGAGGTGTGTGTGTGAGTGTGTGTGTGTGTGTGTGTGTGGTGTGTGTGTGTGTGTGAGAGGTGTGTGAGGTGTGTGTGTGAGGTGTGTGAGTGTGTGTGTGTGTGTGTGTGTGTGAGGTGTGTGTGTGTGTGTGTGAGAGGTGTGTGTGAGGTGTGTGTGTGTGAGGTGTGTGTGTGTGTGTGAGGTGTGTGTGTGTGTGTGTGTGTGTGTGTGTGAGGTGTGTGTGTGAGGTGTGTGTGTGAGGTGTGTGTGTGTGTGGTGTGTGTGTGTGTGTGTGAGGTGTGAGGTGTGTGTGTGAGGTGTGTGTGTGAGGTGTGTGTGTGTGTGAGGTGTGTGAGGTGTGAGGTGTGTGTGTGTGAGAGGTGGTGTGTGTGTGTGAGGTGGTGTGTGTGTGTGTGAGGTGTGTGTGTGTGTGTGTGTGTGAGAGAGGTGTGTGAGGTGTGTGTGTGAGGTGTGTGTGTGTGAGGTGTGTGAGGTGTGTGTGTGTGTGTGTGGTGGTGTGTGTGTGAGGTGTGTGTGTGTGTGTGTGTGAGGTGTGTGTGTGTGTGAGGTGTGAGGTGTGTGAGGTGTGTGTGTGAGGTGTGTGTGTGTGTGTGTGTGTGTGTGAGTGTGTGTGTGTGTGTGTGTGAGGTGTGTGTGTGTGTGAGGTGTGTGTGTGTGAGGTGTGTGAGGTGTGTGTGTGTGTGAGGTGTGTGAGGTGTGTGTGTGAGGTGTGTGTGAGGTGTGTGTGTGTGAGGTGTGTGTGTGTGTGTGTGTGAGGTGTGTGTGTGAGGTGTGAGGTGTGTGTGTGTGTGAGGTGTGTGTGTGTGAGGTGTGTGTGAGGTGTGTGTGTGTGTGTGAGGTGTGAGGTGTGTGTGTGTGTGAGGTGTGTGTGTGTGTGTGTGTGTGTGTGTGTGTGTGTGTGTGTGTGTGTGAGGTATGTGAGGTGTGTGAGAGGTGTGTGTGGGTGTACATAATCAGGTTTTCTGCCAGAGGGTAAAACAGGTATGGCGCCATACCCCAAAATATTTACAGAATCTTTTTTTTAAGTTTACCTTTTGACAAAATTAATTACTCTTTATCGTTAATGTATGATTTTCTTAACTCTTACTCTAAATGTAACCCATTTTCTTTCAGGAGGAGGCCCCCCATACCCCCTGTTGACTGTGGTTGCATTCAATTCTAGAGTACCATACCCAAAAATTTCTTTCTGGCAGAAACACTGCTAATCTTTAAATATTTTAGTAACTAAGAACAGGGAATGAACATTAAAGCTATAATTATGTCTTTCCCATTCTATTGCAAACCACAAATACAAGTACAGTTTTCAG
The DNA here is from genome assembly GCF_016097555.1 of Gigantopelta aegis. Classification (NCBI taxonomy): domain Eukaryota; kingdom Metazoa; phylum Mollusca; class Gastropoda; order Neomphalida; family Peltospiridae; genus Gigantopelta; species Gigantopelta aegis. Next base: position 11,775,168 of record NC_054713.1, on the reverse strand, counting down.
GACTTGCTACATGTATGCCATAACGCTATAATTAATTTATTACATACCTATTCAATCTTACTATAGTGATAAAGACATTTTGAAACCGTGTGATAAATTTATTTTGTATCACACATATGTGCGAACATACATGTATGTGTGATCTGGACAGGAACTTTTAAATGGGGAATTCCCTTTTTATTTTTACAGAATACTAGTTAAGAGGGGTGGAAGTCTTCAAAGTATGTGACATAATTAATATATCACATCATGATAATTGCTTTATACAGTAAAATGTCATGATGTTGTTAGATTATGTCACATATATCACAGGCGTAGGAGGTGCCAAAAAATGGGGGGGGGGGGGGGGGGGGGCACACACACATATATAAATACCTGTACATGTAAAAATATATAAAAACCATTGCTGCTGCTACAAAGTGGAAGGGGGGTGGGGGTGGGGGTGCTCGTTTAATTACCTCATTCTTTTTAACATTTTATTATGATTTCTTTTCTCATTTTATTCATCACATTGTTTTTGCCTTTACCTTAGTTTGACACCCAATAACCGATGTATTTTTCATGCTGGGGTGTCATTTTTCATGCTGGGGTGTCGTTAAACATTCATTCATTTATTCATTCATTCCTCTCTTCTTCTTTTTTCTTAGCTGAACTATTCTTGTCATTGTTAATATATTATATTTTTAAAATATTTCTTCTTCTACACATATGCCTGATTTATCTTTGACTACAATTTGTCATTACACTGATCTACTCTCCACTTTTCTGACACTGATGTAATTTAATGTACTTAATAATTTTCTATATATAGCAGTTCCGAAGAAAGTCGATCAATAACGCAAACAGGTTAGTAATCTTTTCAGTTTATCTCGCACAAATGTGTCCTGTGTTTATTTGTTTGTGTATCCATAAACAAAAACAGATCCCGCTGAAGCATGTTGGGACGATGTTAACACAGGTTTCTCCTCTCTTTTCTCTGTGTGTGTTTTTTTTTTTGGGGGGGTGGGGTTCTCTATGGTTCTGTACTGGCGTATATATATATATATATACATTGATTGCTACATTACACAAGTCTGTTCAGGGCTTTGACAAGCTGTAAGCATCCCGGCAGTCATTAAAACACAGTGGCATGGTTTTCTGAATTGGATTCCACGAGTGACGCTGGACGTTTACTTTGTTCCCATGGAAACAGGTACATCAGACCGTGGAATGACACTAAAGTTTATCTGTGTATCCAGGTAACCAACGTTATAAAGCCGGCGAATGCAGAGGGGACCGTACTGTCACGCCTGTAGCTTTTATATTTTCAGTCGTCACTTTGCGGGACTACACATATGTATATATATATATAGGCCGACGAGATGGTGAAATGTTTCTCTTCTTCAGATTTTTTGTACTGTTTCAACACCAGTGTGTGTGTGTATACTGTGCTGTGTTCGAGATAGGATTGATGTGGGGGTGGGTAGGGGTCGGTGAGGTGAGTAGGGGGAGGGTGCAGTGTAGAAATGTGAGCGCATGTCTTCGTTGCGAGATGACAGCTAGATTAGATGAAACTAAATATTGACTGACAGGCGATGAGAGGCGAGACAGTCCAGGCTTGTTCATCTTCGTTTATACTGAGTCGTCGGCGTCGCAGAGACCGGTCGCTCTACATGACCCATAAACGTGTACCGGTTCTCGTTTCTGTTTGCGGCAGGAGCGCCTGCTCGCTTCACTTCATGGCACGTTCCCGGTAAAACAGGTCCTGCTTTTTTGAAAACTGTTTCTTTCTTCTTCTTTTTTTTCCTTTTTTTTTTTTGTTGTTTTTTTGTTTTTTCCTTTTTTATCTCCCCGAAAGATGGGATGTAAAGGAAACTGTACAGAGAAGTGGTACAACAAGTCAGTTGAGGAAACTGTAGCGACCTCTGGGGGTCGCACATGGTTCGGTTGTGTCGTTATCATTGTTATACCACGGGGCGAAATAGCCAGCTGTGTTTAAAGCTTCCTTTTATCACTGGTCCGATGAATTTGAGGTGCGGTTACATGGCGATTGGAGAAAGTCCTGTGTACACAGCGTACAGTAAAAAGCACAGAGTTGAGGGTAGGCATTGGCTGTCGTCGTCTGTGCCGGTACGAGGGTGGACCTCTCACTGACTGTTAGTCACACGGCGTGTTATATCGTGTTATATACCGGACTCGGACTAAACTCCACACACTCTGGAGGTCGGTGGGCCGGTGATTGGGACGTACTGTGGAGCAACGGCCAGCTATTCTGTTTGTATTTATAATGGCATTTAATTTTAGTGGAGAGAGAGGAGAGAAAAAAAAAGAGGACAAAAAACTAACTGAGAGCTAAAGGTGAAGATTGGTATTTAACCTCGGTGGAGAGAGAGGGTAAGAAGGAAAAATGAATCTAAAAGATAAAGGTGAAGATAGGTATTTAACTTTAGTTGAGACAGAGAAGGAGGGGAAAAGGAACTTGAGCTAAAGGTGAAGATTGGTATTTAACTTTAGTTGAGAGAGAGAAGGAGGGGAAAAGGAACTTGCTAAAGGTGAAGATTGGTATTTAACTTCAGTGGAGAGAAAGAAAGAAACAAAGGAGAAAAAACTGCTGAGATCTAAAGGTGCATATTGGTATTTCACTTTAGTGGAGAGAGAGAGGAGGGGAAAAGGTGAAAGAACCTGAGATCTAAAGGTGAAGATAGGTATTTCACTTTAGTGGAGAGAGAAAGAAGGAGGGAAACAGGGACAAACGAACCTAAAAGCTAAAGGTGAAGATTGGTACATGTATTTCACTTTAGTGGAGAGAGAGAGAAAGAGAGAGAAAAACAAAACAGAAGGAGAAACAAACATGAGAGCTAAAAGGTGAAGACTGTAATTTTTCACAGGAAGGTGGACATGCTTCGGTTGTCCGTGTCAATACCAGTAAAGGTAGTCATCTTGTTTATTGCTTTCGAGTCCATGGCCCACTGCAAATTGGATTGAACAACGAGCCTGCTAGGATATCTCGCCACGGCTGGCTGGTCTCGGTGTTCGCCCAGGCGGAACACTTTACCTCACCTTTGTCACAGTGCACATTTTATACGCGGGCTGTGAAACTTATAGTGTCGTTTGTTCGGGCGGCCACGGTGACAGACCGCGTGAGTTTTACCTGGCCCTACAGTGTTGTGCCATAATTACGTCGGACTCGTTAAGACTTTTAACTGCTTTACGTTACACATTAACTACTGCACGCCGCTTTTCGGGAGACGTTTTTACTACAACAGGTAGCCGGCACCATGGAGAAATGGAAATTTTGCTTTTATTGTCATGCAAATGACGTACGTTCTTTACAATAATGCTTTTGCATAGCTGAGGACTTTTACCATTCAAGCTTTGTTTTTGCACTGTGTGGCTCTAAACATTTTTTTTCTCTGCTGATTTTTTTTTTTTTTTAATATATAATTTTATTTGTTTATATATATATATATATATAAAAAAAAATTATTATTATTATTTTATTTTTTTTAACCTCACCGTACTTTTTGCTTGTCTGCTGAAATTCACACCCTGCCAGTCAGCTGGACTGAATCTCGTGAGCGGGAATAATGGCCCCGCATTTTTCGTCACTGGTGCGTGTTTTTTGTTGTTATAAAATCGGACCAGCGACGACACACATGTGACTGTGTTTTGCCAGGCTCTGGTGACATCTTACCTAACAGCATTAGACGACCTGTGGAGTCTGCACCCTCTAATACTGTCAGGTAAAGATGTCGGTAGAGTTTGTTTGTCGACTTTTTTAACACAGACTCGTCCGGGAAAATATCTGCGTGATCGGGACCATCCAGCTTTCTACCGCTACACGTTCGCAGTCGTTTCACTCAGCACATTCTTGTATAGTTCATTTGCACACTTCACCAGAGGTAGCCGTATGTATTGCTTTTATGTTCAACATTTGAAAGTGAAAAAAAATCTATAGTGCGTTAAAACAAAAACAGAAACTAAAATCTTTTTTTAAGGTAAGTTTAATGTAATTTGTTATTTCTGGTAAACAAAATTTTTAAACATTGTTTAGAGAAATAAACTTATTGTAAAGCAATATGTTGAGATTTTAGTCTTAAAAGTTAACTTGAATTATAAAGTAATTGTTTTAAAGATATATTTGTAATTTGTTGTTTTTGGTAAAAGATTTTTTTTTTAAATTGGTTTGAGAATAAAATTATGCATGGTTAAGCAATCTGTTGTGATTTTAATCCTAATTTTAATTATAATGTAATTATTTTTAAAAAATAGTGTTCAGCAATATAATCATTGTTAAAAAAAAAAGGTCTTGGGAAATTTCTGGTAATCATAATAAAAGATATTTTTTCCATGAAATAAGAGAAATATTTAAATTCGAAGATTTGTGTTAAATTTACTTTTAAAATAAAATTTCACCCCTATAGCAGTGTAGTGTTAGTAATATTTTTCACTGGTTATGATTTCATTATGTATGTTTAGTAAAACTAATATTTGTGCTAGAAAATGCATATACTAGAATTTATCTGTAGATATTGCAGAAATTACTAAGTTAAGTTTAGAACAAGTTTTTATGATTATTTATTTTTATTAATTTATTTATGTACCTAGTTACTTACGTGTGTTAAAGTCTTAACATTTTAGTGACGGGTTTCTTCTCTGACTATCTGTAGACCATGCATCACAGTTACCATATGTTTAACATCTACATGTAACAGCTGCTTATTATGAAATACGCTTACGTGTCATTCATTTCAACTTATTTCCATGCTGATATCCAATTAAGATTATAGCATGCTGTCCTGGGCACACACCTCATCTGAGCTGTCTGTCCAGGACAGTGGGTTAGCTGTTAGTTGGTTAGTGGTTGGTGAGAGAGAAGAGGGTGTAGTGGTCTTACACCTACCCAATAAGTCTCGCGCTGGGTGGGAGTTGGTACCAGGCTGCGAACCCTGTACCTACCAGCCTTATGTCCGATGGCTTAACCACGACACCATCGAGGCCGTGTCATTAAACAAACATTCTTGGGTTTTTAATCATCACAATTATTTATTATATATGTACATGTATGTGAAATTTTTCAAGGAAAATATCAAGATTTGTACGAACTTTGACCATCACATGAGCTTTACATACAGGTAGCTGTTGAAATTTTATAGTTTATAAACTAGCTACAGGTATATAATTGTCAATATATAAATATATATATATCATATTTGGTTCATGAAATGCTTGAATGCACTGACTAATGTCATCATGTTAATTTATCTACTGTTTCCGTTTCCCTGCAAGAAAACAAATTCCTTTTAAAAAACCCAGTGAATTTATAATCATATTTTTAATTTATTAAATAACAATAGTTTGCTTAATAACAAACATTTTATTGTTAGTAAAGTTAAATATTGGAGCTGTCTAAATTGTTTTGGTTAAAATAGTACATTTTATTTAACAAACTATTTTGCTTCTAAATTTCACATTTCACATTTCAAAAAGTGAATTAAAATTAAATGTGATACTTTTGAATATATATATATTTATAAAGGTCTGAAAAAACATCATTCTTTGTAGTAACATTGTGTACATTTTTGTTGTATAAATTTGGTTACACACCTAATTCTTTATAATTAATGTATACATTACATGTATATGTGTACATTTTGGTTGTGTAAAATTTTATTACACACCCAATTCTTCATAATTAAAGTAAGATGTAAATTTTGGCTGTATAAATTTGGACACACCTAATTCTTTATAATTAAATTAATTTGTAAATTTTGACCATGTAAAATTTGGTCACACACCTAATTCTTTATTATTAATGTAATATGTAAATTTTAGCTGTATAAACTTTGACACTAATTTTTAATAATTAAAATAATGTGTAAATAATGTATTTTTTTACACATACCTAATTCTTTATAATTACAATAATGTGTACATTTTGGCAGTGTAAAATTTTGTCTCATGGCTAATTCTTTATAATTAAAATAATATGTAAATTTTGTCACACCTAATTCCTTATAGTTAAAATAATATGTAAATTTTGTCACACCTAATTCTTTATAGTTAAAATAATATGTAAATTTTGTCACACCTAATTCCTTATAGTTAAAATAATATGTAAAATTTTGTCACACCTAATTCCTTATAGTTAAAATAATATGTACATTTTGGCTGTGTAAAATTTAGTCACTAATTCTAGAGTAAATTTTGGCTGTATAAAATGTTGCAACACAACTGATTCTTTATAATTAAAGTAATATGTAAATTGAGGCTGTGTGAAGTTTTATCTCACACCATATGGTTGATGAGTCAGGCCATACAAAAAAGCTAAGCATTCTGGGTTTTTTTTTAAAATGACTAATGGGGTTTTTTTTATTTAATTATTAATGAGAAACATTCAGAGGTGATATCTCATAATTGATTAATATTGGTTCGGTGAGAAGAATCATTGGGCTGGAACATTTATTGTTCTGTGACAAAAAGCCCAGAACGAAACGGTGGTGCACATCTTAACTTAGTTTGTGATGGAAAATAAAGGAATGTTTGCATAATGACTCACAAGCATATTGTTTAATTAACAGCTGCTTCTTTAGATGTACCTGTATGTGTCAAACACATGGTAACTAGGCAACGTACACGTAGTTTACAGAATCAGAGAAGAAACCCATCATTCCAATACAAACAACTCCTTCCAGTTTATAACAAAAGTCTTTATATGACCCATTTTCGCTGTTAGATGGGATAGCAAGTACCATAAATGTTAATGTTACATGTAGTCACGGGGGGGGGGGGGGGGGGGGGGGAGTTGTTGGAACAGGACATGACAAGGGTCTGTGAAGAGGGATTGTTCCCTTTTCGTAGGCAATTGCATCTCAGGTGGGTTAGTTTGTCAATCCTGCCTAGTAATGAGGCGGCTATATCTAGAACAATGAAAACCTTGTTACATGGTTTTTAATCATCATTCATGATACAAATAAAGTCATGTCTTAAAACCATATGGTAAAATTTTCAACATTTTGTCAACCAACTGTTGACATCTTCAGGAGAAAACTAAATGTAAAAGTAGGAATGAATGTAACATTTAAAATGGTAAAAATATCCCCCTCCCCCGCCCTCTTCATATATTGTTAGGTTTAGAGTTAGGGTTAGGGTTAGTTTTTGGGGTTATGGTGAGGCTCCCTCCTTACACATGGGGGTAACAAGTGGAAATATTTCCTTTAAAACCAGGACCCTGTTGTTAACTTATTTAGGTTAGTTTAATATTTTCCTTTTAATTATTAGTGCACAAATACAAAACCGATTCCGTTCTTGGTTTTGAATATTTCTGTTAACCATGGTTAAGCTAACGCGCACAATTGGCCCCGTGATTTAATAAAAAAAACCCAGCATAAATGAAAAATGTATGTTAATAGAATAACCACCAGATATGTGGGCTAGAAGGAATACTTATAATTCTTAAAAGGAAAATGTCTTCACCTGATGCATATGTGTATATGTGATGTTAGATTCAAACGGTTGTCAAGTGACGGTAATATTGATGGTGGTTAAAGGTGACAGTTTGTTTTAACAGTTTTGTTTTTTTGTAGATTTGGTAGGTGATGACATGGGGAAATAGTTTTGATATTATTTAATTTTTGTGTCTAAAGCTAGCTCGAAAAGTTTCATAGGTAATGTTACCGTTACTGTGATTATATTGCTGAATATCATTATTTTGTAAGTATTCTATTAAAACTAGTTTTTTTTAGACAAAATGTCTTTCATAAGAGTCAGTTTAGATCCTTTTTTTAAGACAAAACAGCTACATGCATGTAAAAAAAAAAGAAGAAGATATTTCTAAACGAAAATTGTAAGAAATAATCAGTTTGTTGAGATTATAGCTTAAAAGAAAATATTTTTCAATTTGTTCTACTAACTTAGTGACGGATAAAAAAAAAAGGTTTTTTTGTTTTTTTAACTGATATTGATATCATTGAATAAAAAATCGTTTGATTTAGTGTGCAGAATTTTTTTGTTTTTTAATATACATTTTTTTTTAAATTGTTTGAATTTACTTTTAATATTAAAAATTTAATTTAATATTAAAAATTTAATTTAATATGTAACATTAAATTTAATATGAAAAATTTAATTTAATATAAAAAGTTAAATTAATGAAGTGTGCAAATGTTCTGTCAAGACAGACTGAGAGAGAGAAGGAGATCAAGAAACGAATACAAGGATTTATTTCTTTATTTTTCTGCTGTGTCATAGTGAGACACAATATCCAGGAATACCTGTCATCACAGTGTACCCAGTGACCAGACCTACGAAGTTAATTTTCCTTTTTCCCGACCAGCCTATAATTCAGCCTTGTTTGGGCTTAATTTCCGCGTCTCATCATAATCAGAGTCATCATCATGGAACATGCATATATGCAGAGGCCCATCTTGGGATCGTCACATCAGACAAAAAAAATAAAAAATAATAATAATAAAATAAAAATCAGCTTAATGACTTTGACTCCATAACCAGGTGTGGCGTTTCCGTGGTGACTGGCTGGGCAGGTAGATATGTCCACCTGTCCGCCAGGTCGTTTTCGGTAAAGGCCCACCTCATTCAACAAGATTAATGAGTCTGCCGCCCGACAAGGAAAAATGTGTGATCGGTCATCAAGGCTGGTCACTTTGTTCCCTGTACCTGACCCATTTGGTTGCTACTGGATACCTGTAATGGAGTTCAAGCATGGTGGGATTTTAAAACATGCTTTTGTGTTGACGACCAGACGACCAGATGACCAGATGGATGGACATGGATTGTGTGTGTGTGTGGCGTATCGGCTAAAAATAACACCGTTCAGTGTGTGGACAGTGTAAGATCAAAGAGTTGATTTGCCTTTAATTGCTTGTTGTTGTGGTGCGAGGTTAATAAATAAATTAAATAAAAGTGTTATGGCTTTATCATCTGTGTGTGTGTGTGTGTGTATGGGTGGGGGGGGGTGTGTTATCTGCCCTTTGATCGCTCTTGTTTGTTGTGGTGTGTTTAATCATTTGGTAGATTAAGATAGAGACTTACAGTTATTGTCCTATACCTCTCATCTAGACACCCCCCCCCCCCACCCCACACTCCTCCCCATCTCATACATCATTAAACCAAAAATGTTTGTTTTGTTTAATGACACCACTTGAGCACCTCGATTATTAATCGTCGGCTGTTGGATGTCAAACATTTAGTAATTTTGACAAGTCTTAGAGAGGTAACCCTCCTACATTTGTCCATTAATAGCAAGGGATGTTTTATATGCACCATCCCACCGACAGGATAGCACATACCACAGCATTTTCAACATACACTTCCTGCTTTCTTTTGACTAAATGTTGACGGGCTTTGACATATCAGTCATGATGCAATAGCTAGGTGAGAAATAAAAATAAATAAAAAAGTTTGTTTTGTTTAACGACACCACTAAAGCACATTGATTTATTAATCATTGGCTATTGGATGTCAAACATATGGTCATTTTGACACAGTCATAGAGATGAAACCCGCTACGTTTTTCCATTAGTAGCAAGGGATCTTTTATATGCACCATCTCACAGACAGGATAGCACATACCACAGCCTTTGATATACCAGTTATGGTGCACTGGCTAGAGTAAGAAATAGCCCAATTAGGCCCACCAACAGAGCGCGAAATAGTCCAATGGTGCACCAACAGTGATTGATCTTAGATCGACCATGCATCAGCCGAGTGCCTTACAATGGTTTGTGTTGGAAATTGCATATATGAAAGATCCCTGGCCACTATTTGACAACATTTAGCAGGTTTCCTTTGAAGACGTGTCAGAATGCTTGACATCCCATAGCCAGCAATTAGTAAATCAGTGTGCTCTAGTTGTGTGCTTAAACAAAACAAATTTTAACTTTAATTTGAAAAGAATTGTGAAATTAAGGGGGCAGGTGTCCCTTACATGTTGGTATTTCAATTCAGTTCTTTATTCCCGTAAATTGGAAGTGTGTCACATACATGGGGAGGGTCTATGAACTTTGGTTAAAACAGTTATAAGTGACTGTGTTTGGTTAAACCACTTACAGAGACCGAGTTTGTTACCATCATTAGATGTTTCAGACTAATACAGCCTCTTTAATGACTAAAATTGTACATGCAGGGTTCATAGCGGTCTTAACTTCTTTTTTTTTTTTAGGTCTTTGAAATTCTTTGAATTTTAATAAAAGTCACAAATTATAGCCAAAGCAATTATGATATCTTTTACAGCTGTATGCACTTGATATTTTCCAGTTACAAGGTTTAATCTGTCATCATGTTAACCATAGTTTGACACCAAATAGCCGATGTATTTTTGGTGCTGGGGTGTCATTAAACATTCATTCATTCATTCTGTCATGATGTATGTAAAAAAAAAGCTCAATTTTTTGCCATGGACAGCAAAGTAAATGTACTGATTTGGTATTTTTATCACATTCTATTGTCTTTGACTGCTGTATGAAAGTCTTTGAAAATGACAGGTAAAAGTCTTTGAAAGTCTTTGAAAATGACAGGTAAAAGTCTTTGAAAGTCTTTGAATTTGTTTGGTCTTTGAGGCTATGAACCCTGACATGTTCTTGTTTAGAATATCAATGTCTGTGTAACACGGGGCTTGAACTTAAGAATTTGTCTCCCATGGTCATTTTAAAAAGAAATTCCAATGGTGAAAGAGCCCACTGACTGCAGTTTTGAGTCTGCCGTTTTAAAAAAGTGACATTTACAGCAAATACACATGATTAAAGGGTTATTTTGCTGTATGTAGACATATTTCAAACATACGAATGTTGGCAGATAATGTACACTAGGTGTATACACTTTGCCATTGTTGAGGATTTTTACCAGTGGCACAAAAGTGCCGTCAGTGATGCTCTCCACCTACAGCAATTCATATCACAATGGCAGCAATGCTGTCAGCGCCGTTGTTAAGTTTGATCCCTGTAACATATAATTAGAAAGTAAAATCCATTTTGGGTAACTACAAACATTAGGACAAGCAGAAACACTCATTTATACATACAGGCATCCAGCCAGTACACCACGACTGGTACATCAAAGGCCGTGGTATGTGCTATCCTGTCTGTGGGATGGTGCATATAAAAGATCCCTTGCTGCTAATCGAAAAGAGTAGCCCATGAAGTGGCGACAGCGGGTTTCCTCTCGCAATATCTGTGTGGTCCTTAACCATATGTCTGATGCCATATAACCGTAAATAAAATGTGTTGAGTGCATCGTTAAATAAAACATTTCCTTCCTCTCGTATACATACAGGCAATGATATTGTAAGCAAGAAAATGTGTTTAATGTGCAGTGTTAGTAATTGAAAACACTGTTGATTGGAAATGTGTTACAGTCACAGCAACCCCAAGATACTCTAGCCACAAGTTAAAAGTGTGTTTTGTTTAACGACTCCACTAGAGTACATTGATTAATTAAGTGTCGGCTACAGGATGTCAAACATTTGATAAATCTAGTAGATATATATGTGAAGTCTTTAGAGGAACCCTGCTACATGTTTTGGTTAGCAGCAATGAATCTTCTATATGCATTTTTTCCACAGACAGCACAGTACATACCATTCTCTTTCATATACCAGTAGTGGGGCATTCATTGGGATGGAAAAAAAACAAATCAGAGAATGGGTTTACCAAGGTGATTCAATTCTACTAACCAAGCATTTTAATTGAGCTGACTTATTGTTTGTTTTGTTTAATGGCACCACTTGAGCACATTGGGTAATTCTGACATAGAGTCACAGCAAGGGATTTTTATATGCACATTCCCACAGACAGGAAAGCACATTTTGTCCAGTTGTGCTGCATGGTTATAATGAGGAAAAAAAACAAATCATCTGAATGGATTCTCCGAGGTGGTTCGAAATTGAGCTGACTGAACCATGGTCACACATATTATTTATGAAACATGGTCCTCCTAGAGCAAGGGGTGGGACGTAGCCTAGTGGTAAAGTGTTTGCATGATGCACAGTCAGTTTAGGATCGATCCCCGTTGGTGGACCCTTTGGGCTCTTTCTCGCTCCAGCCAGTGTACCAAGACTGGTACAACAAAGGCCATGGTATGTGCTATCTTGTATGTGGGATGGTGCACATAAAAGATACCTTGCTGCTAATCAAAAAGAGTAGCCCATGAAATGGTGACAGTGGGTTTCCTCTCTCAATATCTGTGTGGTCTTTAACAATATGTCCGACGCTATATAACCATAAATAAAATGTGTCGTTAAATAAAACATTTCCTTTCCTTACCTACAGCAGTATAAGGGTGGTGGAGGGTTGGGGGCGTGATATATTTTAGTCAGACCGGCTTCGGGGGCGGCGTGGTTAGGCCATCGGTCTACAGGCTGGTAGGTACTGGTTTCGGATCCCAGTCGAGACATGGGATTTCCAGATACCGACTCCAAACCCTGAGTAAGTGCTCCGCAAGGCTCAATGGGTAGGTGTAAACCACTTGCACCGACCAGTGATCCATAACTGGTTCAACAAAGGCCATGGTTTGTGCTATCCTGCCTGTGGGAAGCACAAATAAAAGATCCCTTGCTGCTAATCGGAAAGAGTAGCCCATGTAGTGGCGACAGCAGGTTTCCTCTCACAATCTGTGTGGTCCTTGATCATATGTCTGATGCCATATAACCATAAATAAAATGTGTTGAGTGCGTCGTTAAATAAAACATTTCTTTCTCTTTTTTTCCTCTAAAAAAACCTGTCAGAATGATCATATGTTTGACATTCAATACCCCATGATAAGATAAAAAATCAATGTGCTCTAGTGGTGTCATTAAATAAAACAAACTTTTTATTTTAGTCAGAAGAGTTTGCCATTATCAGTTTTCTTATTATTATTCCAATCAGTGCCCCATGACTTGTTATATCAAATATTGTACATACTGGCCTGCATCACTGAGAAAGGGTATATGATTAATTAAAGACCCATTTCTGCTATTGGGAAAAAATGTAGCAGGTTTCCTTGACGACAATATATGCCAGAATTACCAAATGTTCGACATCCAATAGCTCATTAGCTGATGATTACTAAATCAATGTGCTCTAGTAGTGTCAGTAAACAAGACAAACTTAAAAAGTGAATAGCTATCATCATTTCAATTAATGTTCCTGCTTATATCCAATTAACGGTAAGGTTCAAGCACGCTATCCTGGCCACACATCTCAGCTATCTGGGCTGTTTGTCCAGGACATTGGCTTAGTTGTTAATTGTTAGTGGTTAGTGAGGGAGAAAAGGTAGTCGTGGCCTTGCACCTACCCATTGAGTCGTTAAAACTCCCTCTGGGTGTGACCCGGTACTGGGATGTGAACCCAGTACCTATGGTACCAGAGTCTTAAAGGTGGAATGGTTTTACAAGTTCTGAGCGATTGTGGTCGATTTATGGGTATTGATTTACTGTCTTGTTATGGTTGTCGGGGTAAGCTGGTCAGTCCCATGAAACATGTCCATACCTGAGTGAGGTAAACTGGACATTTGCTTAATTTGACACTGCATGCTAAAAGGGACCATATGTACAGTGGGTCACTTGTGAAATAAAATGAAAGGGAACGTGAGTACATGTACATATGTTTAATGACACCTCAGAGACATTTTTAAACTAAGGTTATTTGGTGTCTAAAATATGTTTCTGTTGTCGAGACAAACAGAGAGGAAATCTGCTGCTGTTATAAAGGTTATACTAATTAATGTTTTTTGTTTAATGACACCAGTAGAGCACATGGCTTAATTAATCATCAGCTGTTGGACCTGCTATGCAGGAATGTGCAGGACTTTGATATAGCTGTTGTGGAGCAGTGGTTGGGATGGGGTGGGGTGGGTGGGACCCAGTGAGTCTGCTGACGTGATTTAATCCAATAGGTGATGATTAATTAATCAATGTGCTCTAGTCGTGTTGTTAAACAAAAGAAAACTTTAACAAACTTTTTTTCTCTCAGCTATCTAGGCTTTTTGTCCAAAATGGGTGTTAATGGTTAGATGTTATATAGTGGTTAATATATAGAAGGAAGGAAGGAAATGTTTTATTTAACAACGCACTCAACACATTTTATTGAGAGATATTGAGAGAGAAATCCCGCTGTCGCCATTTCATGGGCTACTCTTTTCGATTAGCAGCAAGGGATCATCAGGACAGCACATACCACAGCCTTTGTTATACCAGTCGTGGTGCACTGGCTCCTAGAACTCGAGTGCCTCAGGCAAGCTCTTTACCGACTGAGCCTAAATCCTTTTATTAAATCAGCATTTGCTGCCTCCATGCATCCTGTCAATGCTTCTTGGCTATATGGGGCAGGATTTAGCTCAGTTGGTCGGGTGGTCACTTGACGTGCTTGCGGGCAGGATCGAACCACCTCAATGGATACATTCAACTGATTGGGGGGTTTCTCCTTTCAACAAGTGCACCACCAATTACTGGTCGTGGTATGTGCTTTCCTGTCTGTAACAGATTTCCTAAGATGACTACGTGTCAGGATTACCAAATGTTTGACATCCAATAGCTGATGATTAATTATTCAGTGTGATCAATCTAGGCTGTCTGTCCAAAACCGGTGTTAATGGCTAGATGATACACAGTGGTTAGTAGACAACATACAAGGAGGTGTGGATTCATGAAAAATAATTCACAAGCCCCATTGTGGCGATTTAATTACTTTTCATGTAGGCCAGTGGGCATGATGCACAGGCAGTCTGGGATTGATCCCTGTCGGTGGGTCTATTTGGCTATTTCTCATTCCAGCCAGTGCTCTGCAACTGGTACATCAAAGGCTGTGGTATGTACATTCCTGTCTGTGGGATGGTGCATATTAAAGATCATTGCTTCTAATGGAAATATGTAGCAGGTTTCCTCTCTAAGACTATGTCAAAATGACTATATGTTTAACATCCAATAGCCGATGATTACCAATCAATGTGCTCTAGTGGTGTCATTAAACAAAAACTTCTTCTTAATTACTTTTCAGAATCCACAATTACAAGTACATTCTTCAACTTGACCCATTATGCATTAAAGCTTTTACGTGACTGCTAAATTAAGTTATTTTTTGGGGGGGTTTTAAAATAAAACTATTGGTTAAAATGGCAAACAATATTTACAAAACTAATAACCCAAAATAATAGTATACATGTACTTTTGGACTAAAACTTAAACAACTTGGACAACAAATCCACAGCAGTGGATGGCTGGCATTATAAGCATGATACACATGTTTGTTGTTTGTTTGTTTTGTTTTTATGACACCACTATAGAACACATTGATTATTTAATCATCGGCTATTGGATGTCAAACATTTGTTTTTTTTCACATATAGTCTTAGAGAGGAAACCCGCGACATTTTTCCATTAGTAGCAAGGAATCTTTTATATGCACCATCCCACAGACAGGATAATACATACCACAGCCTTTGATGTACCAGTCATGGTGCACTGGCTGGAACAAGAAATAGACCAAATGGGCCCATTGACGGGTATCGATCCGATACACATGTTTGCTAAATATGTGTAATCACTCGCTTCCGATTTTGTTTCCGCCATTCATTGAATTCCACCACAATATACATTACTATCAGGTTTATAAGACTCAAGTTACATGGTTATTCGATGATGCAGATGTATGGTCTCGTGGGCTTAAGTTTCATACTTGTGTACAAGTTTGGGTTCGAATCCCTGACCTGAATTCTTAAGAAGTTCAAATTGAATTGTTTCTCAGGTGTGGATTCTTGTACCAGTCATGAGGTATACCTTTATCAATAAAACCTACAAAATTTTCCAGTAGACGGGATATTACCCAGTACATAACATGTCCTTTCGATGTACCAGTTATGAGGTATACCTCTATCAATAAAATCCAGGAAATTTTCCAGTAGATGGGATAGTATATACCCTGTCCTTTTGATGTACCAGTCATGAGGTATACCTCTATCAATAAAATCCAGTAGATGGGATAGTATATACCCTGTCCTTTTGATGTACCAGTCATGAGGTATACCTCTATCAATAAAATCCAGGAAATTTTCCAGTAGATGGGACAGTATATACCCTGTCCTTTTGATGTACCAGTCATGAGGTATACCTCTATCAATAAAATCCAGTAAATTTTCCAGTAGATGGGATAGTACATACCCTGTCCTTTTGATTTATCAGTCATGAGGTATACCTCTATCAATAAAACCTAGGACATTTTCCAGTGGATAGGATAGTACATACCATGTCTTTTTGATATACCAGTCATGAGGTACCAGTTGTACCAATTATTGAGCATTAATACTCATTGTCAGTGGAAGCCGGTACCAGGATGTGAACCCGGTAGCTTTAAGGCTTAAGCTCTGAATCACTCGTGCACATGCTAGTTTTAAGATTTTCTTACACTCCTGTTGGTGTGAACATCATTCGTTATTCGTCATACCAATTAACACACATGGGTGATAACAATTTAAAGACATATGACTGGCTGCTCCTAGGTGATAACTAGGTTTCCACTGCCATACCATATCCAGTGGAAAGGAAAAAGCACAATCAAAATTGATTTCTCTGTGACATGTAAATTAACAGAAGAATGTGTTGAATAAGGTATACTTTAAATAAGGTATACTTTAATCGTATGACGTCCAAAGGAGGGTTCCTGTAAAGTCTGGAGGGTTCCTGTAAAGTCTCTGAAGGGTTCCTACAAAGTCTGGAAGGTTCCTGTACAATCTGTGGAGAGTTCCTGTAAAGTCTGTGGAGGGTTCCTGTAAAGTGTGTAGGGTTCCTGTAAAGTCTGTGGAGGGTTCCTGTAAATCTGTGGAGGGTTCCTGTAAAGTTTGTAGGGTTCCTGTAAAGACTGGAGGGTTCCTGTAAAGTCTGTGGAGGGTTCCTGTAAAGTCTGGAGGGTTCCTGTAAAATATGTGGAGGGTTCCTGTAAAGTTTGTATAGGGTTCCTGTAAAGTCTGTGGAGGGTTCCTGTAAAGTCTGTGGAGGGTTCCCAGCTCATCCCAGGTGTTGTCTCGATGGAATTAAAGTCGGGCGACCCTGAAGGCCACTTCATGACATTGATGCCCACATTTCTTCGGTAATCTCTTGTCAAATTGACAGTGTGGTGTCTGGCATTGTCATGCTGAAAGATCAGGCCTGGACCATGAGGTGCCATTGGTGGCACAAGTTCCTGGGCTAGCACCCGGTTGCGGTATGCAGCAGCATTGAGGTTGCCATGGAAGACAACAAGTCGAGAATGGCCAGTCCCACAGAAAGCACTCCAAACCATAACACTTCCGCCTCCAAATATGTCAACTTCATTGACACAACGCTGAGCATGACATTCACCACGTTGCCTCCAAACCCTCTGTCTGCCATCAGCATATCGCAGTGTGAGTCCATCGCAACAGACAGGATAGTACATACCATGGCCTTTGTTACACCAGTTGTGGAGCACTGACTGGAACAAGAGATAGCCCAATTGGTCCACCGACGGGAATCGATCCTAAACTGACCATACATCAAGCTAATGCTTTACTACTGGGCTACGTCCCACCACCTGTTTGTGGGGAAATCTCTTTCTGCTATTGGAAAGTCATAGCTGTATCTCAATTACTGTTTGTCATCCAATAGCCAATGATTGATAAATCAGTGTGCTCTAGTGGTGTCATTAAACATCTTTGTATACACCTAACTTTGATGGTCATATTATGGTGTTGTCAGTCCATCTGTTCGTCCGTCCGTAACCTATTTAAAGGCATATGACTGGCTGCTCCTAGATGATGATGACCAGGTTTCCACTGCCATACCATATCCAATGGAAATGAAAAAAGCTCAATCAAAATTGATTTCTCTGTGACATGTAAATTAACCTGAAATTGATTTGTGTGTGGTGCAAACTTTAACTATATGTACAAGTGCTAGGGCCATAAATAGTTCTTAGTTGGAAAAGACATTTAAATTTATTTAAAACATTAAAAAAAATAAAAATTGAGGATATTTAACAAATAGAATACTAAGACGTGTTAGATACCATTTATCTTACAACTCGTTTCAAAATGTAGCCAACATTTTTTTTTCACTTAGTTGGAAAAGTCAATTAAATTTATCAATTGGTTTTGTTTTTTGTTTTTTTGAGGATATGTAAGAAACAGATGCTGCATTCATGTCTACATGTATTAGATGCCATTTATCTTACAACTCGTTTAAAAATGTATCCAACTTTTTTTCACTTGTTATATATATGTTTTAAAACAACTCGTTATAAGATTAATGGTATCTAACGGCCACTCATGTAACCTTCTCTCTATGCCCATTAGGTTATTTCTCACTCTATCCAGTGCACTACGACTGGTGTATAAAAGGCTGTGATATGTGCTATCCTGTCTGTTGGATGGTACATATAAATGATCTTTGCTACTAATGGAAAAATGTAGCGGTTTCCTTTCTAAGACTATATTTCAAAATGACCAAAGGTTTGACATCCAATAGCCGATGATTAATAAATCAATTTGCTCTAGTGGTGTCATTAAACAAAACAAACTTTCTTTCCTTTCTATATAATCCCATTATGTTGGACTGTATCTGTATTTTAATTTGGTATTTCAGGCCATGCGTCCCATTTTGCGGTAACAGTCACAGAATATATTAATAGCTGCTGTCATTGGTTGGTGGAGTGTCTTTATTGGCTAGCTGCCAGGATAATGTTCCATGTTTATTGATTGGTCAACTTCAAAGAGATAATGGCACCTTTCAAATCATAAATTTCCCATTGTTTCATACTGTGGCACTATAGTGAACATTACCATTTTAAACCAAAAAATTATTCGCTTTTTCTCTCGCAAATTGATTAGTACAATTAGCATGGCTTTGTGTTTTAGTAAGCAATTTACTTTCCATAAATACAATGTAATTTAACAAATTTCTTTTAATTTTTTTAATAAAATTCTATTGATGTCAGGTTTTTAATAAGATTTTCCACTATTATAATTTATCATTGGAAAAAACCGCTTATATACTTGTATCAATAGATTAAAATTAACTACCTACTTTGAAAAAGCTAGGTTTTTAATTTGTTTCTTCTTTTTTAAATACTCTTAAGCAGCTCAATTTACATTGCAGATAAGATCATTTAGCATCATTATTATTTACTGGATTTGATGTTTTTGGTAAATTATTATTATACTTTTTGAAAAAAGGACACTACAAATCTGTACTGTAAAACAAAGACAAAGACAATTTTCTCAGTTTTTTTTTATGACATTCCAAACATATATTAAATGTACTGGAGTATATAGAACATCTTTGTTTCTGGTTTCACGTTCCAGCCAGTGCTCCACTACTGGCGTAACAAAGGCCATGGTATGTACTATCCTGTCTGGTTTGTGGGGCAGGACATACAGGTACATGTAGCCCAGTGATAAAGCACTCACTTGATGCACGGTCGGTGTGGGATCGATCCCCATCGGTGAGCCCATTGGGCTATTTTTTGTTCCAGCCAAGGCACGATGACTGGTACATCAAGCCATAGTATGTACTATCCTGTCTGTGGAAAAATGCATCGGCTGTTGGGTGAAACAGATAATGAATGAATGTATAACGACACCCCATCATGAAAAAAACATCGGCTGTTGGGTGAAATAGATAATGAATGAATGCATAACGACACTCCACCACGAAAAATACATAAATACATCGGCTGTTGGGTGAAACAGATAATGAATGAATGTATAACGACACCCCATCATGAAAAATACATAAATACATCGGCTGTTGGGTGAAACAGATAATGAATGAATGCATAACGACACTCCACCATGAAAAATACATAAATACATCGGCTGTTGGGTGAAACAGATAATGAATGAATGTATAATGACACTCCACCACGAAAAATGCATAAATACATCGGTTATTGGGTGAAACAGATAATGAATGAATGAATGTATAACAACACCCCAGCACGAAAAATACATCAGGTATTGGGTGAAAGAGATAATGAATGAATGCATAACGACACTCCACCACGAAAAATACATAAATACATCGGTTATTGGGTGAAACGGATAATGAATGAATGAATGTATAACGACACCCCAGCACGAAAAATACATCAGGTATTGGGTGAAACAGATAATGAATGAATGCATAACGACACTCCACCACGAAAAATACATAAATACATCGGTTATTGGGTGAAAGAGATAATGAATGAATGCATAATGACACCCCATCATGAAAAATACATCGGCTGTTGAGTGAAACAGATAATGAATGAATGTTTAACGACACCCCAGCCCGAAAACTACATTGGCTATTGGGTGAAACAGATGATGAATGAATGTATAACGACACTCCACCACGAAAAATACATAAATACATCGGTTATTGGGTGAAACAGATAATGAATGAATGCATAACGACACCCCATCACAAAAAATACATCGACTATTAGGTGAAACAGATAATGAATGAATGCATAAGGACACCCCATCATGAAAAATACATCGGCTGTTGGGTGAAATGGATAATGAATGAATGTATAACGACACCCCAGCACAAAAAATACATCGGCTGTTGGGTGAAACGGATAATGAATGAATGCATAACGACACCCCAGCACGAAAAATACATCTGCTTTTGGGTGAAACAGATAATGAATGAATGTATAATGACATCCCAGCACGAAAAATACATTGGCTATTGAGTGAAACAGATAATGAATGAATGTATAACGCCCCCCCCCCCCCACCATGAAAAATACATCGGCTATTGAGTGAAACAGATAATGAGAAAGAACTCTTTTTTTTTGTCACCAGTCCATGGACTAATTTTTTTGATTAGCAGCAAAGAATCTTTTATATGCAACATTCCACAGACAGGATAGCACATACCACAGCCTTTATTACACGAGTTGTGGAGCCAGGCTGGAGTGGAAAATAGCCCATGGAAGTGCGTCCACTGACAAGGATTGATCCTAAATCGATCACGCATCGTACATCAGGTGAGTGCTTTACGACTGGGCTGCATGTATATGTACGTAAATCTCGGGGCCCCATATCATAACACTAATCTATACCAAGTCATATTAAAAACTTCACAACCGTTTCATCTTGGCCCATTTGCAAATATTACAGAAGAACGTGTTGAATAAGGTATATTTCAATTGTATGATGTCCAAAGGAAGAATAGGAATAAATGTTGAATCCACAATCTGTGTGTTGTGCTCACAGCTTTCACCAAATTAACCAGAAGCAGTCAAAATGGTAATTGACAAACGGGGTCGTCTGATGGAATCACAGGTTCAGTAATGCGTATGCCGTCTGTGTATCCACAATTACAATGCAACGCCGCCACTTTGACTGCCTAATGAGTGTAAAGACTGCATTAGGGATATGACGCCATTGTTCTACTAATGTAGTGGAGGGTTCTTGTAAAGTCTGTGGAGGGTTCCTGTAAAGTCTGTGGAGGGTTCCTGAGGGTGTGCAGTCATCTTCCCAGCTCATCCCAGGTGTGCTCTTGATGGGATTCAGGTCAGACGACCCAGAAGGCCACCCCATGACATGGATGCCAGCATTCCTTCGGTAATCCCTTGTCAAAATGGCCATGTGGGGTCTGGCATTATCATGCTGAAAGATCAGGCCTGGACCATGAGCTGCTGTCAATGGCACAAGTTTCCTGGGCTAGCACCCGGTCGTGGTATGCAGCAGCATTGAGGTTGCCATTAAAGACAACAAGTCGAGAATGGCCATTCCCACAGAAAGCACCTCAAACCATAACACTTCTGCCTCCAAATCCGTCAACTTCATTGACACAATGCTGAGCATGACATTCACCACATCGTCTCCAAACCCTCTGCCTACCTTCAGCATATTGCAGTGTGAGTCCATCGCAACAGACAGGATAGTACATACCATGGCCTTTGTTACACCAGTTGTGGAGCATTGGATGGAATGAGAAATAGCCCAATGGGGATCGATCCTAAACCGACTGCACATCAAGCTAATGCTTTACCACTGGGCTAAGTTCCGCCCCCTGTTTGTGAGAAAATGCATATAAAAGATCTCTTTCTGTTATTGAAAAGTCATAGCTATGTGTCTCAGTTACTGTGTGACATCCAATAGCCAATGATTGATAAATGTAGTATGTTTCCTCTATATGACTGTGTCAAAATGATCATATGTTTGACATCCAATAGCTGATAATTAATAAATCAATGTGCTCTAGTTATGTCGTTAAATAAAACAAACTTTTCTCCTTTTTTTTCACTTACCAAAATGACATCATTTTGTCGTCTCCTAGTTACATTTGAAATGTTTCGACATGGTCCTTGTTATTCATAGAAATAATATTATGGATAATGTGAATAATAAAGAATTTTTTTACATCGCATGTGAATTGTGCTGATTTTACAAAACAAAATACAAAAATCCTGACACTCATTTCATAAAATCAGTATGACACACAAACTCTCCACTACTCTGTGTTTTTATGTGTACATTCTTATAAATAGAACAATACACATACATGTATGTACCACAGTAATCTTTGCAGCATCTCGTCTTTCCGAAGTGAAAAGTCAAGATATAGGTATTATTGTTCCAATATAGTAGCAACGGCACTCACTGGCATGGCGTGGGTTGCTAGCGCCCAGGGCAAGGTGCATATTGCACCCCCCTAACCAGTGGACTGTTAGCACTCCCAGAGTCCCTTCCACCAGTCCAGAATTTTGCACCTGGGGCCCTGCCCACGCTATGCCACTGGCAACACCTAGCTACAGGGTCAACTTTTGTGTTAAAGTTTCACGTTAAAGTTTAACATTTGAATCAGTTTCTGACAAACTGTAAGTCTTAGGTCAGTGAAACTTGGTTTATAGTTGCACCTATGGGTGTTCATCACAGGTCAGTGAAACTTGGTTTATAGTTGCACCTATTGATGTTCATCACAGGTCAGTGAAGCTTGGTTTATAGTTGCACCTATGGGTGTTCATCACAGGTCAGTGAAACTTGGTTTATAGTTGCACCTATGGGTGTTCATCACAGGTCAGTGAAACTTGGTTTATAGTTGCACCTATGGGTGTTCATCACAGGTCAATGAAACTTGGTTTATAGTTGCACCTATGGATGTTCATCACAGTGCACCAAAAACATTAAGACGTTTCTTAAGAAATAAGAAGGGCCAGAGCGAAGCAGAGCCCTTTCTTATTTCTGAAGAAACATCTTAAGCCTTCTAACCGATTTAGATGGCATTTCATAGGTTCATTCCTTGATATGGGTGGGGGAAGAAGCGTCATTGCGTGTTCGCGCCAGTAGTTTTGACGTCATTCATACAGCTCTTGGTGATGATGTCTGGCCAATTGCGTCGAAGTAATTTTGGTCACGTGACTTAAGACAGCTTTTTGGTGTGTCTTCACGATTAAGATGATCGAAATGCTGATATCCAATTGGTTGAATTGGAGAGAAACCGAGGAAATTCCGTCTAAAATATATGTAAGTTAAAATGGTCAAATGAAGTTTGCTGAATATTACATGCAATAAATAATTTTGTTTGTTTGTTTTGTTTAACGACAACACTAGAGCACATTGATTATTAATTATCGGCTATAGAATGTCAAACATTTAGTATTTTTTACATATAGTTTTAGAGAAGAAACCTGCTACATTTTTTCATTGGTAGCAAGGGATCTGTTATATGCACCATCCCACAGACAGGATAGCACATACCATGACTTTGATATATCAGTCATGGTCAGTGTTTCTGCCAGAAAGAAATGTTTGGGTATGGCGCTATGGAATTGAATGCAACCGCAGTCAACAGGGGATGTGGGGGGCCTCCTCCAGAAAGAAAATGGGTTACGTTTAGGGTTAGGGTTAAGAAAATCACACATTAATGATAAGAGTAATTAATTTTGTTAAAAGGTTAACTCTTTTTTTTTTTAAATTGCAAAAAAATCTGTGTATGGCGCCATACCCATTTTACCCTCAGGCAGAAACCCTGATGGTGCACTGACTGGAAGAAGAAATATCCCAGTGGGCCCACCGACGGGGATTGATCCCAAATCGATTGCACATATCAAGCGAGTGCTTTGCCACTGAGCTATACGTCCCACCCCGGCAATAAATGACGTATGAGTGATGTGGAATTTTGAAATGGCTATCTAGATACATTAAGGAAATGTTTTATTTAACAACGCACTCAACACATTTATCGTTATATGGTGTTAGAACTAGATACATTAAAGGGACATTCCCGAGTTTGCATGCTGCCATTTTTAAGATGTTATCCATTAACAGAGACTTTTTAACGATTGTAATTGCATATCAAATATATTTTGCTGCATACACTATCAGTGGCTGTATATTAAACATGTTTCTGATCATTCTAATATTTGTACTAGGTTACATTTCATTTTATTTCCTAAAATATGTTTTTTTTTGTATGTACGAAATCCAGTTTGGGCTTCTTGCAAATATTAAAACGACCACAAACACATTGAATATATATACACTGATATTTTAACAAGATAATATATTTCATGTGTAAGTTTAATCGTAGAAATATTTTATTAGTCGGAAACATCTTACAATGCAGCAAACTCAGGAATGTCCCTTTAAACGGTGAGCACTCTCACCTCAAAGTTACACCCAGGTACCCTCGTACTAATGGTAATACATTAGTATAAAACTTATGAAAATTAAATTTACGCTCCAGCCAGTGCACCACGACTGGTATATCAAAGGCCGTGGTATGTGTTATCCTGTCTGTAGGATAGTGCATATAAAAGGTCCCTTGCTGCTAATTGAAAAGAGTAGCCCATGAAGTGGTGACAGTGGGTTTCCTTTCTCAATATCTTTGTGGTCCTTAACTATATGTCTGATGCCATATAACCGTAAATAAAATGTGTTGAGTGTGTCGTTAAATAAAACGTTTCCTTCCTTCCTTCTGAAAATAAAAATAAAAGAAACAACACCAAACTCCCCACCACTTTATTACATTCCTCCTTCTCAACTCTTAATGTCATTCATATGGATTAAATTACCATTGAAATATTTTCCCTTTACAATAGTCATGCACCTTCAGAAAGCCTGCATTCAAAAAAACTCATTAAAAAAATTCATTAAAATCATTATACATTAACTAATGTACATGTACAAATATTGACAGTAATTGTAAACAGATTTGCTTTAGGACCATGTACCTTATGTTTATCCCATACTTTTGGCAATAAAATGTATATTATGTCACCCGAAATATAACCCCATAAGCCTTTACAAAATGTTTTCACAATACCCCGTCCCTTCCCTTTTTAACCAAGTCATGTCCCTATATTGCAGCCAGTATATATATCTTTATAAAAATCTGAATTCCATTCTGTAAGTGCATTGTGGGATTAATATATGGCCGCTGTGCATGACTGCTGCCCAGTTACCGCGACGACGTGTCATATTTCCAACTGTGCCATCTGTCCCAGAGGCTATATTCATGTAAATGTAATACTTGGAGCTCTGTTAAATTGCAGATGTGTACATTTTTTGTCAGATAGACAGGATAGCCCAGGAATATTTGTTTAATGATCCACACTTCAGCATATTTAACAATCAGCAGATGTCTGCATGATGTCCGAAAACATATGGTAAAATGCAACAGTTGGTCTGTTAGGACTAGAGAAGAAACTCGACAATGTGATGTGGCTTTGATGGTTGTTGATTTGATTAAATAGCAGTAATGGGATATTGTTGTTTTTTTTAGAACAGTGTAACAGAGACAGGATAGTACATAATACCATTGCCTTTATTATCGAGGGCTGACAATCAGAATTGGTCGTGTCCAAATTTAAGTTGTGATTTAAAAAAAGAAAAGAAAAAAACAAAAATTTTTAACATTTAAAAAGTTCAGAAAAATTGGAAATTATAGACCAGCTTTATTTCTTCATTTATTCAAGTTATAATTTACATTTTTGGATAAAAGAGTTATTTTTAAAATATGTATTAAATCATAATAATATATTAAAAAATATTTAATGCCAAGATCTAAGGTTGATAAGTATACATGACATAATGTAGCAGTAGCATAGCGTGGGTTGCCAGCGCCAGAGGCAAGGCAAGTATTGTGCCCCCTAACTAGTGGACTGTTTGCACTGCCACTCCCTGAGTCCTTTCCACCTGTCCAGAATTTTGCACCCGGGGCTACCGCCCCGGTGGCCCCACCCACACTACACCACTGCAATGTAGTGTTCATATAATTTATTGTAATACTTTTTAGAAACGTCTGATTTTTGTGTTAAAATCGTGTCCATTTAAAAAATCTCCTGCTTTTTGACAAAATCTCCTGCTTTGTCTCAACTGAAGGTTGACAGGTTTGGTTATAAAACTTTGCATCATAGTCATAACTGAAAACAAATACATTTTAAAACATAATACTCTGTGAGGTCAGTAGATTATCATACATACTTAAAACATTTTTGTATTTGTCACAAATGATCCATCACTCCGTGGATCCAAACAAATAATGTGCTGGGAGGGTGAGAGTGGACTGGTAATTTTTCATGGAGGCTATATTAACTTTTCTAGCCTACTAGTTCCCCATGCAGGCCTTGTTCCAGCCAGTGCACCACAACTGGTACATCAAAGCTCGTGGTATAAGCTATCCTGTCTGGGATGGTGCATATAAAAGATCCCTTGCTGCTAATCAAAAAGAGTAGCCCATGAAGTGGCGACAGTGGGTTTCCTCCCTCAATATCTGTGTGGTCCTTAACCATATGTCTGACACCATATAACCATGAATCAAATGTGTTGAGTGCGTCGTTAAATAAAACATTTCCTTCCTTCCATGAATCCAAACAAATATTGGGGGGGTGGGGGGCTGGTGATTTTACATGGGGGGGGGGGGGGGCTATAGTAACTTTTCTAGTCTACTAGTTCACCATGCAGGCCAATGGAGATATTTCTTCATTTCTTGCCCTCATTGTAACTGACACAAATCCATTGCGTGTTCGGTGGACCAGTGATGGGCTGTGAATGAATAGTGGGTGTGTCTGACGTGATGGATCGGATGACACGAGTTGCACAACTAGGATTGCTCTGTACTTGTACCTGGTTTAAACAGCTACATTTAACAAAGGAAAGGAATATATATATATATATATATCTATATCTACATACATACATACATACATACATACATCTGCGGGTGATTCTGTGCCACAGGTTCGAGTCCCAGTAACGGCACGGGACAATTTGTGAGGCCAGAAAGGATTTAATTATCTCATGCGCCAGTGCGTTAATATCTATGTATGTAACAGTCAACCTCGACATACATACATTATATAGATATTCATACATCAATACATACATACATACATACATACATACATATACATATACATATACATATATATATATATATGCCCCAGAAAAACAATAATGTTAGGGTTAGGGCCCCGTATCAGTACTATACATAGCAATTATACACAGAATATGCCATGGAGCAAAGAAAGGAATATTTTTTATTTAACTACACATCAGCAAATTGTGAACTGCGTACAGCTACATGTGGTTGTGTTTATCATACGGTTATGTCAACAGTGGGGGTGGGGGTTTAGCAGGCCCCATTAGAACCAGGTGGTCTCGGGATTGAGTTCTGTGTCTCCCCTACCCGCAACCCCAACTTGAAGATAAAAATGTAAACTTTTTTTGGGTCATACTATATATTTATCATATAATATCTAGCATTTCAAATACAATCGAAGTACATGTATGTGGTATGTTTTTGGATCACATTCTTTGGGAATTTGATAACTTTGCAAATTCGATGTAAATTAATTGAGGTCAAGGCACTATGTTTATTGACATTTAAGCAAACTTACTACCATGACACACTATAATTGATGTATGCACTCATAATCATCGAACAAAAATGTTTTAATAGCAACTTTACAATGTAAGCTGTCCAGCATTCAGGAAATAAAAAACATTAAGCAATAGTTTATTTTTATGTATAGACATCCAAAATGACATTCACATTTGACGTCATTTCCATTCAAAAGAAACTGCGCCACACATTTGAATATCGCGTAATGGCTGACTGGAATTAAAGTTGCATATACTGTTTAATAGTTTATGTTAAGCTTGAGATTATATGATAAAGAGAGTATTACCCTCGATGTGTTTTGGTATTGTCTCTATTATATATTTTAGGAATAAAAACTATGTATAATGCTCGCCAGAGGCTCGCATAATACAATTTTTATGTGTGTGTGTATATATATATATATATATATATATATATATATATTATAAGGTAAAAATGTGTATGGTGCCTCCCACTATAGATTATATCCTCCGGTTCAGGTATCATTCCTACGAGCCTGGTAGCCAAGTGGTAAAGTTAAAGTTTGTTTTGTTTAACAACACCACTAGAGCACATTGATTTATTAATTATCGGCTATTGGACGTCAAACATTTGATAATTTTGATACGTCTTGGAGAGGAAACCCACTACATTTTTCCATTAGTAGCAAGGAATCTTTTATATGCACCATCCCACAGACAGGACAGCACATACCACAGCCTTTGATATACAAGTTGTGGTGCACTGGCTGGAACAAGAAATAGCCAAATGGGCCCACTGGCTGGGATAGATCCTAGACTGACCACACATGAGGTGAACACTACCACTTGGCAACATTCTGCTCCTCAATCAATCAATCAACCATTTGATAATGTCTCATTCCAGCCATTGCACCACAACTGGTATATCAAAGGCCATGGTATGTGCTATCAGATGGGAAGGGGTGTGGATGGAATCTACATTTTGCTCAGTCATTACAGTGCTTTCCTGAGGTGCTTTGATCATAAGATCAAATCCCCTTTGCAGACCCATTCTCTGGTTGACATTTTTTGTATCCCCCATCACAAGTGCCCCATGACTGGTATATCATCAAAGGCCATGATATGTGCTATCCTGTCTGTGAGAAAGTACATATAAAAGATCCCTATCTGCTAACAGAAAAATCCATAACGGGTTTCCTCTAAGACTTCATGTCACCTCACTCGATGCACGGCTGGTGTGGGATCGATCCCCGCCGGTGGGCCCATTGGGCTATTTCACCCTGTCTGTGGGATGGTGCATATAAAAGATCCTTTGCTGCTAATTGAAAAGAATAGCCCATGAAGTGACAACAGCGGGTTTTCTCTCTCAATATTTGCATGGTCCTAAGTAAATTAAATAAAACAGTTCTTTCTTTCTTTCATGTCAGAATTATCAAATGTTTGACATCCAATATAGCTGATGATTAATCACTCGGAGTGCTCTAGTGGTGTTGTTAAACAAAACATTTAAACATTTTTCCAATAGCCAATAATTAATAAAGCAATGTGTGCCAGTGGTGTCGCTAAACAGACCAAGCTTTAAACTCTCTCCAGGGCTTCTAGAATCTTTATAAAATCAACTAGCCATGGGATCGGTGACTTCAAAAATTTACTAGCTACAATTAAAAATTCACTAGCCCTACTTGTCTTTAAGTTGATAAATTGTACTAAATAATAGTAATAATCAGATATGTCACCTAAACAGGGAGATAGCGATTAAAAACACTAACATTGGGGGTTGAGGTGGGGACAGGATATTCATATTTACTAAATAGACCCAAAAATTTCACTAGCCGTCGGGCATGGCAATAGTAGTTATTCACTAGCCCAACATTGAATAACACTAGCCATGGGAATGGGGCTACCATAATCTAGAAGACCTGCTCTCTTTCATACCCGGATGAACCTAAAAGAAATGGACATCCTGAAACAGCAAAACAAAAACAGGTTTTTGTGGGGGGGTTTTAGGCCTACATGTACATGTACATGTTTATATATATATATATATATATATATATATATATATATATATATATCCTGAAAAGAAAACTGGTTATTTTTCATAAGATCGGTATTTTGGGTGGTTCAGTTTCACATGGCCTGTTTTCAATGCTAATGTATTCAATGCAAGATCTGTGTTGGGATACGAGACCGCAAAAGGTAGCTGTGATGGTGTATAATTAAAAGCAAATACAGCGTATGAGTGGCCAGGTATGTGTGGAGTGGGGCCGGCCAAGCCCAGTAGGCAAACGGCATTAATTCTGCCTCACTGTTTACGCACCACTTTATTCGCTGCGGGTAAATAAGTAACTGGTTTTAATTGGAGATGAGTCAGTATCTGATGGATTGGCTGAATAATAATGATACACTCAACTCCGAGGGATTTTTTGTAAGGTTTTTTTTTTTAAGGGTTTTTTTTTCTCCCACACTTCAGTTAAATTTAAGAAAAAAATTTTTGTTCAACAACATTTTATTACTGAGTACATACATGTAGTTTTAATCTGTGACTATATTAGGGAAGAAGGAAGGAAATGTTTTATTTAACGACGCACTCTAACACATTTTATTTATGGTTATATGGCATCAGACATATGGTTAAGGACTACATAGAGAGAAGAAACTCACTGTCGCCACTTCATGGGCTACTCGTTTTTTGATTAGCAGCAAGGGATCTTTTATATGCACCATCCTACAGACAGGATAGTACATACCACGGCCTTTGTTATACCAGTTGTGGAGCACTGGCTGGAACGGGAAATAGCCCAATGGGGTCCCTGATATTAGGTTGTCTAACATAATACATGTATGTTAATTGTTACATTTAGCAGGGCTGCATCTAGTGGGGTTGGGGGGGGGGGAGGCATGAGGGGACATAGAGTGTGTGATTAAATAAAAGATTATTTCTTTAATGTGCACCTGGTCAGTTATTTTAATATATCAGGAGCAGATCTAGGGGTTTGTGAAAGAGGAGTGGGGGGGGTGAGGCATTGGATATGCTAAGAAGTGTTTGAACAGGCTTTTTTTTGTAAAATAAAATTATGTTGGAGAAAAAAAGGTGTGGGGGAGATCATGTACCCCTCGTTGCCTTTTTTTGGATCCAAACCAGTATATTAACAGTTTTCTTCTTGCGGTATAATATGTAGTATTTAAACTAACATGGAAACCTGCCGCTATAAATAACCTACTTCTACCAAACAGAAGCAAGAGATCCTTTTTCTACATAGTTTCCACATAAACAGGACAGTACATACCATAGCTTTTGGTATGCTGATCATGTGGCACTGGTTGGTTAGTGTATACTAGG
Organism: Gigantopelta aegis; assembly: GCF_016097555.1. Lineage (NCBI taxonomy): Eukaryota > Metazoa > Mollusca > Gastropoda > Neomphalida > Peltospiridae > Gigantopelta > Gigantopelta aegis. The sequence goes on along the minus strand of NC_054713.1, from coordinate 11,744,039 downwards.
TTGGTTCCTCTGGTGGTTCAGCAGATTCTAGCACCACCAACTGTGACAGAGTGATTACTTTCCTCCACTTGTCAGTCTTGATGTGGGGAGGTGCTTGATTAACCCTCCTCTAACTGCCCCTGGTGGTTAAAAATTGGTGGGCCTTGATGGTGTGTGTGTGTGGGGGGGGGGGGGGTGCTTGTTTAATCCTCCTGAAACTGCCCCTGGTGGTTAAAGATTGGTGGGCCTTGATGGGGGTGGGGGTGCTTGATTAACCCTCCTCAAACTGCCCCTGGTGGTTAAAGATTGGTGGGCCTTGATGGGGTGGGAGGTGCTTGATTAACCCTCCTCAGATTGCTCCTGGTGGTCAAGGCCTTGATGGGGGTGGGTGGGGTGCTTGATTAACCCTCCTCAAACTGCCCCTGGTGGTCAAAGATTGGGGATGTGAATGCTAGGGAGGCTTTTTGTCTGCAAACTGGTTCATGGTTAGAGTGTGGGTCTTCGTAAAAGAACGGACCACCACTAGTGGAGAAGCTGATGACTTTTACCTCCACCCAGCCCCTAAATATGTCCCTGAGGTAAAAAAAAAAAAAAAAAAAAAAAACCAGAATCTATCACGGGCACTTGATCCTATGACCCAGCACTCCTCAGACAAGTGCTGTACCAGTGACTTACAATCTGCCCCTAGCTGTAAAGAAAATACCGCTGATGTTAAGACTCCTCTGTGTGTCACTGTATCCAAATCCTACCTTAATCCATCTCAAGCCAAGATAGATTGGATACAGTGTGGCTGTACTTGTTCTTTTTTTTTCAATTACACATAGCAGTAACTGTATATGGTAATTTAAAGTGACAGACGCTTTACATACTATGGTATATTTTTCACAATTGGAGCCATGTTTTTCATATTTGAAATTCAACATTACTTAGATTTTATTATTTACGGTATGCATTTTCGTACATCCAAAATGTTTATGGTTATCCTGGTGTTTCCAATACTACGAAATGCATTTGTTATGTTTGTAACTCAATCCAGATGTGTTACAGGTTTGTATGTTAACCAAACTTACTGGTAGTGTTCATTTTTACAGGTTGAAACTTGACTTTAAGAGACTGAAATCCCAGACAATCCAGAAAATCTTCTTTTTTTTCTTCTTTTTTTTTACATGAGCTTATGCATTTTATTTAATAGTATTTCTTCTTATAGATTTTTAGATTTTTTTTTAATATAATGATTTTGAAAAAGGATGCTAAAAATGGTGACACTGCATTACAGGAAACTACAGTCAAACCGGCTTTAGTGGACACCTGTATTAAGCAGCCACATGTGTTAACAGGCCACATTTTTATTATCCCAAGTCATCTAATATAGTCTAAACTGACTTGAATTAAGCAGACACTTGTCTTAAAGGTTGGGCAGGATGAAGCCTGGTGGTATAGTGCTCGCTCGATGCGCAGTCGGTCTGGGATCAATCTCCATCGGTGGGCCCATTGGGCTATTTCTCATCCCAGTCCGTGCACTACGACTGGTATATCAAAGGCCATGGTAAGTGTTATATCCTGTCTCGAGGGGATGGTTGCATTTATTAGATCCCTTGCTACCAATGAAAAAATGTAGTGGGTTTCCTCTCTAAAACTATATGTCAAAATAACCAAATGTTTGACATCCAGTAGCCAATGATTAATAAATTGATGTGCTCTAGTGGTGTCATTAAACAAAACAAATATGTCAAAATTACCAAATGTTTGACATCCAGTAGCCAATGATTAATAAATTGATGTGGTCTAGTGGTGTCGTTAAACAAAACAAACTTCTTCTTGTTAATACAGGTTTGACTATCTGGTGTAGGATTTGTGGATGGACGGGGTTTGGAGGTCATTTCGTTTTGTAGATTTCTTTTTTTTTGTTGGGGGGGGGGAAGGGGGGTGTCTTTTTCTTCTGTTTTTTAATCAGAATTTACTACATGTAAAATTGTACACACACTAAATGTTTTTAAAGTAAATTTTGTTTACAATTTTCTTGATTTTTCTAAAATTATTGTCTTATAAAGCAATTTGTACATATGTATCACTGCATGTTACAGTAACAGTCATATAACCTTACTGTCAGATAGCCCATATATCTTTGCATATTTTAAAATGTATATCCCACTGTCGGTATATAGTAGACTATGATAATAAAGTTGGATTTTATATGCAATATTCAAAAACATTCTGCATTCAGATTATATAATAATTCCAATTTTCAATAACCCTTATTTAAAATTTAAAAAAAAAAAAAAAAAAAAATCCCAACAATTTGAGTTTGTCTGATAACAACAAAGTACAATTTTTTTTCGGTAATCCCTTGAAAGAAAAGTTTACTGTTAGAGATAGATACAAAGCACAATACATCCTATGTATCTTGTGTACGTATCAGAAGTGTTGTAGCGGTTGTTACAATCGAATCAATTTAAATTCCTTCTGTGGCCCTTGTGACGGTGTTATCATTCCTACGTTGATAGGACGTGTAGACGGATTACTGAGAGAATGACATGCAGGTCTAGGTGCAGGGGGGGGGGGGGGGGGTGACCACCCCCTGATCCAAGCAGATATACTTTTTTTAAATTAAAATTCTTAAAAATTATACTCTTTTTTTTTTCCCCCCAACAGATATACAGGAAACAAACATGGATAAAAGTTTATGATTTGCATGCACTTCTAATGGGTGGGATGTAGCCCAGCGGTACAGCGCTCAATCGATGCGTGGTCAGTGTGGGATCAATCCCCGTCGGAGAGCCCATTAGGCTATTTCTTGTTCCAGCCAGTGTACCACGACTGGTATATCAAAGGCCGTGGTATGTGCTACCGTGTCTGTGGGATGGTGCATTTAAAAGATCCCTTGCTGCTTATCGAAAAGAGTAGCCAATGAAGTGGCGACAGCGGGTTTCCTCTCTCATTATCTGTGTGGTCCTTAACCATATGTCTGATGCCATATAACTAAATAAAACGTGTTGAGTGCGTCGTTAAACAACACCGTTTCTTCCTTTTACCACTGGTCTCTTTATAAATATCATTACAAAAATAAATTGTTTATTATCATCAGCTATTGGATGTCAAACATTTGGTCATTCTGACACATAGTCTTAGAGAGGAAGGAAGGAAGGACATGTTTTATTTAACGACACACTCAACACATTTTATTTACGGTTATATGGCGTCGGACATATGGTTAAGGACCACACAGATATTGAGAGAGGAAACCCGCTGTCACCACTTCATGGGCTACTCTTTTCGATTAGTAGCAAGAGATCTTTTATATGCACCATCCCACAGACAGGTTAGTACATACCACGGCCTTTGATTAACCAGTTGTGGTGCACTGGCTGGAACGAGAAATAGCCCAATGGGCCCAGCGACGGGAATCGATTCTAGACCAACCACTTATCAGGCGAGCGCTTTACCACTAGAGAGGAAACCTGCGACATTGTTTTTCATTAGTAACAAGGGATCTTTTATATGCACCATCCCACAGACAGGTTAGTACATACCACGGCCTTTGATGTACCAGTTGTAGAGCACTGGCTGGAACGAGCAATAGCCCAGTGGGCCCACCGATGGGGATCGATCCCACATCGAGCGAGCGCCTTACCACTGGGCTACATCCCGCCCCTAAATTACAAAAGAACCTAGGGGCCTAGCTTCCATATACACAGGTATGCAGCTGTGTACCACCTGAGATTACAAAAGAACCTAGGGGCCTAGCTTCCATATACACAGGTACGCAGCTGTGTACCACCTGAGATTACAATTTTTTTTATTAAAATTAAAATATATAACGTAAATGCGTGTATGTGTATGCGTTTTATTCCATCGCCGAAAAAGTCTACGTACCACCTGAAAATCCCAAGCTAGGCCCCTGGAACGTCTAAAAACCAGAGATGTTTTACTTGATCTCGTGGGTCTAGAGGGGTTTCAGTTTACATGTCTTTGAAATACTGACAAAGATGAGATGGAATGCAAAACCTGCCCGTGAAATTGATTATCATAATATTCATATTACGGCAAATTGTGTAGTCTGAGTGTCATTTACTGCCAGCATGCTCCCTGCAGTCATTTCAGAGCCTTACATGGATATACTCATAATTATAATATTACTCATAGGAACTTCCCTGGGCATGAATATTTTCTCGGTATGTATATATACAATGTATATACAGGTGAGTGCCTATGGCTATATACATGCCATGTCGAAACAGGTTTTCTTATTGTACGGAAGTTGAATAACATTAGCCTCATTTGTAAGAAGAATGTTTGGTTAATGACCCATTTTAAAATGAGAGGAATGTTTGGTTAATGACCCATTTTAAAATAGGGTCGATTTGATGTCTTATTTTATGGTTATTTCAACACTTGGTTTAGTTAATGAGGGAGGGAGGAGAGAAAGATGGGGGGGAAGGAGGGAGAGAGAGATGGAGGAGGGAGGGAGACAGAGAGGGAGGTAAGGAGACAGAGAGGGAGGGAGAGAGACAGACAAACCGAGAGAAATAGAGACAGAGGGAGAGACGGAGGAAGAGAGAGAGATATGGGGGATGGAGAGTGGGTGGTGGAACAATTTCTGCAACATAATCTACAACTGCATAATGACATGGAATCTTCTGTAGTTAAAGGTTGTTTTGTTTAACTACACCTTTTACAATACCTCAGTATACTTGTCTCCCCCCCCCCCCCCCCCCCCCACGCTTACTTGGTTTAAGTTAAGTTTGTTTTGTTTAATGACATCACTAGAGCACATTGATTCATTAATCATCGGCTATTGGATGTCAAACATTTGGTCATTCTGAAATATAGTCTTAGAGAGGAAATCCACTACATTTGTCCATTGGTAGCAAGGGATCGTTTATGTGTACCATCCCACAGACAGGATAGCACATACCATGGCCTAAGATATACAAGTCATGGTGTACTGGTGGGAAGGAGAAATAACCCAATGAGCCCACCAACAGGTATCGATCCCAGACCGACCGCACATCAGGCAAGTGCTTTACCACTGGGCTACACCCCGCCCCCTGGAATCCTCTGTTTAGCTCAGTTAGTAGGGTGCTTTCCTGATTTGCTTTGCTCTCTGGATCAAGCCTCCTCAGTCCTCCATTCCAACCAGTGCTCCAGAACTGGTATATCAAAGACTGTGGTATGTGCTGTCCTGTCTGTGTGAAAATGCATATAAAAGATCCCATGTTTTTAATGAAAAAAAATGTAGCTGGGGTTTTTTAAGACTACTAGTCTAAATTATCAGATGTTTGACATCCATTAGCTGATGATTAATAAATCAATGTGTTCTAGGATTAATAAATCAATGTGTTCTAGGATTAATAAATCAATGTGTTCTAGGATTAATAAATCAATGTGTTCTAGGATTAATAAATCAATGTGTTCTAGTAGGGTCGTTAAACAAAAACAAACTGTAACTGTATGGCAGCAGGTTTCCTCTTTATTTATCTCTGTGGTTCTTAACCGTATGTCTCAAACTATATAAAATGTGTTGAATGTATCATTAAATAAAGTTTGTTTAGTTTAACAACACCACTAGAGCAAAATGATTAATTAATCATCAGGTATCGTATTTCAAATATTTGGTAATTCTGACTTGTAGTCATCAGAGGAAACCTGCTACATTTTTCCTAATGAAGCAATGGATCTTTTGTATGCCGTTTCCCATAGACAGAAAAGCACATACCACGGCCTTTGATCAGTTGTGATGCACTGGTTGGGTGCTCTATCGCTGAGCTATATTTGGACACATTAAGACATAGAGGAAACCTGCTACATTGTTCTTAATGCAGCAAGGCATCTTTCATATGCTTTTTTCGACTGGTAGGAACAAGAAAAACCCCAATCAGTTGACTTAGCCCAGTAGTAAAGTGCTCAATTGATGTGCAGTCGGTTTGGGATCGATCCCCATCAGTGGGCCCATTGGGCTGTTTCTCGCTCCAGCCAGTGCACTACGACTGGTACATCAAAGGCCATGGTATGTGCTATCCTGTCTATGGGATAGTGCATATAAAAGATCCCTTTCTGCTAATCGAAAAGAGCAGCCCATGAAGTGGCGACAGCGGGTTCCCTCTCTCACTTTATGTGTGGTCATTAACCATATGTCTGACGCCATATAACCATAAATAAAATGTGTTGAGTGCATTGTTAAATAAAACATTTCTTTCCTTCAAGGTAGTTTAATCCTCAAGCGAGCACTCAACTGACTAAGCTAAATCCTGCCCTTTTCTAAGTTAGATAGGACTACATATGCCATGGTCTGTAAGTAATACACCAGTAGTATAACATTGCACTGGCTGGTACTGGAAGAAAAGCCTCGAGGGTCTACTGACGGTGATTGATCTTACAAGCCACCATACCAGATTCAGCACACATAGCCTGGTCCAGCTGTATTTCATTTTATTTCAAAGTATCTTCGTGCTTGTATCCAATTACGGTTTGCCCATTGGGCTATTTCTCGTCCCAGCCAGTGCACCATGACTGGTATATCAAAGGCCATGGTATGTACTATCCTGTCTGTAGGATGGTGCATATAAAAGATCCCTTGCTGCTAATCGAAAGAGTAGCCCATGAAGTGGCGACAGCGGGTTTCCTCTCTTATTATATGTGTGGTCTTTAAACATATGTCTGATGCCATATAACCGTAAATAAAATGTGTTGAGTGCGTTGTTAAATATAACATTTCTTTCTTTCCAATTAAGGTTAAAGCATGCTGTCCTGGGAACACCTCAGCTATCTGGGCTGTCTGTCCAGGACAGAGAGTTAGTGAGAAAGAAGAGGGTGTAGTGGTCTTACACCTAACCATTGAGTCGTTAAAACTCGCTCTGGGTGCGAGCCGGTACTGGGCTGCGAACCCTGCACCTACCAGCCTTATGTCTGATGGCTTAACCACAGCACCACTGAGGCTAGTTCCAGCTGTATAGGTCAGGTCATAGAGATTAACATGCATATTCAGAACATTAGCTACTGGATGTCAAACATTTGGTAATTCTGACTCGTAGTAATTTTTCCACATGCAGCAACGGATCTGTTATATGCATTTTTCCACAGACAGGGAAGCACATACCACGGCCTTTGATGTGATATGTACTGTTTGTGGGATGGTGCATATAAAAGATCCCTTGCTACTAATGGAAAAATGTACCAGGTTTTCTCTCTAAAACACATGTCAGAATTACCAAATGTTTGACACCTAATAGCCGATGATGAATAAATCAATGTGCTCTAGTGGTGTCGTTAAACAAAACAAACTTTATTTGGTATGAGTAAACCACTTGTTCAACGAGACTAGTTAGCATTGTGAAGTACCGTCAGTGGGTCCATTGGGCTATTTCTCGTTCCAGCCAGTGCACCACGACTGGTATATCAAAGGCCGTGGTATGTACTACCCTGTCTGTGGGATAGTGCATATAAAAGATCCCTTACTGCTAATAGGAAAGAGTAGCCCATGAAGTGGCGACAGCGTGTTTCCTCTCTCAATATCTCTGTGGTCCTTAACCATATGTCTGACACCATATAACCGTAAATAAAATGTGTTGATTGCGTCCATAAATAAAACATTTCTTTCTTTCATTGTGAAGTAAGTTGTCATCATCAGGATCTGTGTCAGGGGAGAACGATACAACACGATACAACACGATACAACTCTATCCATTGATCGTGATGGCTTATGAGTCCAGTGAATAGTATCGCTGTTTACTTTTAGAATTTAGCTTTACATTTCAACAGTTTTGCTTGTCATCCTGTACCTAGACTTGCTAATGGCGACCTTAGGAAGTGGGAGGAAAGATATATAATGTAATAAATTATTTATACACCAACAGATGTGTTTCAGTCTTCGCCCAATTATGCCTAGTCATCATCACTCCAGCTCCCGTCAATATTCATGTGGAAAGTTTTAGAAGAGTGGCAAATTGATCACCTGGTAATAAAATGTTTAATACATTTCATTTAAAACGTCATGCGATTGCTCACCACAGGGAAAGCCTTTTTTCATACTTAAAAATTTACTACAAGTTATTTATATCTGATCAGATTGTTTTCTAAAATATAGTATGTTTTTGTTATTTCCAAAACATTTTTAAAAATTTTCTTACATCATACCAAACTGAAATTATGGGATGGGATGGCCTATAGCACCATTTCAGGAGTGTCTGTGGGAAAGTGCATATAAAAGATGCCTTTCTGCATTAGGAAAAATGTGGTGGGTTTCTTCTGATAACTACGAGTCAGAATTACCAAATGTTTGACATCCAATAGCCGATGATTAATTAATCAGTGTGCTCTTGAGGTGTCGTTAAACAAAACAAACTTTAACATTTCAGGAGAGTGATCTTCAGTTCACCATGAATTTGCTCATGTTCGGTCCTGTCTGAGGAAACATTCTTATAAAGATTCCTGACTGAGAAAACATTCTTATAAAGATTCCTGACTGAGAAAACATTCTTATAAAGATTCCTGACTGAGAAAACATTCTTATAAAGATTCCTGACTGAGAAAACGTTCTTATAAAGATTCCTGACTGAGAAAACATTGTTATAAAGATTCCTGACTGAGAAAACATTCTTATAAAGATTCCTGACTGAGAAAACGTTCTTATAAAGATTCCTGACTGCTAATGGGAAAAATGTAGTGGGTTTCCATTAAGACCATTTGTCAGAATTTCCAATTTACTTATGTTACAAGGGGTGTGGTTTATACACCAGTGCGTGTAATAGGCCGGAAAATATAGTATTAGCCATCTCAACCTGTTCCTCACAACTGATATATGAAAGACTATGGTATGTACAGTCCTGTCTATAAAAGAAATCCCATTACTGCTTTTTAGTTATGTGGAAGCAGCATGTTTCCTGTCTGACTTTAGGACCAGCCTCGGTGGCGTCGTGGTTAGGCCATCGGTCTACAGGCTGGTAGGTACTGGGTTCGGATCCCAGTCGAGGCATGGGATTTTTAATCCAGATACCGACTCCAAACCCTGAGTGAGTGTTCCGCAAGGCTCAATGGGTAGGTGTAAACCACTTGCACCGACCAGTGATCCATAACTGGTGCAGCAAAGGCCATGGTTTGTGCTATCCTGCCAGTGGGAAGCGCAAATAAAAGATCCCTTGCTGCTAATCGGAAAGAGTAGCCCATGTAGTGGCGACAGCGGGTTTCCTCTCAAAATCTGTGTGGTCCTTAACCATATGTCTGATGCCATATAACCGTAAATAAAATGTGTTGAGTGCCTTGTTAAATAAAACATTTCTTTCTTTCTCTGACTTTAGATTAGGTGTCAAAATAACCATCGTGTTGACACCAAACACCCATAGACTTAATATAACATTTGGGAGTGGGAAGTAGCCCAAGTGGTAAAATGCTCACTTAGTGAATGAATGAATGAATGAATGAATGAATGAATGAATGTTTAACGACACCCCAGCACGAAAAATACATCGGCTATTGGGTGTCAAACTATGGTAATGCAAATAAATAAAGTGATGATCAACATCAACATAAAAATTCAAGGTTTAAACAAAAACAGTGTAAAGAACTGTGCAAAAATACAAATATCACAGAATTTTACGGACACCGAATTTTACTCTAAACTTCAATTTGTGCTGTATTGGCCATTCTCAAAGAGAATGTTACACCCCTGCACCACGGTGAGGTTACAGCACGCGCAGGGGCTCACTTAGTGTGCGATCAGTCTAGGATCAGTCCACATTAGTTGGTCCATGCAGTGGGCTATTTCTTGTTTCAGCCAGTTCTCCACAACTGGTATATCAAAGGCCATGGTATGTTCTATCCTGTCTGTGGGATGGTGCAGATAACAGATCTCTTGCTGCTAATGGGAAAATGTAGCAGGTTTTCTCTCGGAGACTATATGTGACAAAATTATCAAATGTTTGACATCCAGTAGCCGATGATTAGTAAATACATATGCTCTAGTGGTGTCGTTAAACAAAGCAAGCTTTAACTTTATTAATATAATATCTGATGAGGTGTTGAAATTATTTTCTAAAACACAAGGACAATTTGTAGTAGTATTTCTTGTTTCAGCCAGTTCTCCACAACTGGTATATCAAAGGCCATGGTATGTTCTATCCTGTCTGTGGGATGGTGCAGATAACAGATCCCTTGCTGCTAATGAGAAAATGTAGCAGGTTTTCTCTCGGAGACTATATGTGACAAAATTATTAAATGTTTGACATCCAGTAGCCGATGATTAGTAAATACATATGCTCTAGTGGTGTCGTTAAACAACGCAAGCTTTAACTTTATTAATATAATATCTGATGAGGTGTTGAAATTATTTTCTAAAACACAAGGACAATTTGTGGTAGTAGGAATGTCAGAAATTTTTAGTAACCATGAACAATTTAGTCACATTTTATGAAGCGATCTTAGCGCCATTATGCTCTTAAGTGCATAGCTACCATAGGCACCTAAGGTGATCTTAGCGTTAAGATCGCTTCATGAAACAAGACCCACAGACACCATTTTACAAAGGTGATCTTAGCGTTAAGATCGCTTCATGAAACAAGACCCACAGACACCATTTTACAATGTGATCTTAGCGTTAAGATCGCTTCATGAAACAAGACCCACAGACACCATTTTACAAAGGTGATCTTAGCGTTAAGATCGCTTCATGAAACAAGACCCACAGACACCATTTTACAATGTGATCTTAGCGTTAAGATCGCTTCATGAAACAAGACCCACAGACACCATTTTACAAAGGTGATCTTAGCGTTAAGATCGCTTCATGAAACAAGACCCACAGACACCATTTTACAAAGGTGATCTTAGCGTTAAGATCGCTTCATGAAACAAGACCCACAGACACCATTTTACAAAGGTGATCTTAGCGTTAAGATCGCTTCATGAAACAAGACCCACAGACACCATTTTACAAAGTGATCTTAGCGTTAAGATCGCTTCATGAAACAAGACCCACAGACACCATTTTACAAAGTGATCTTAGCGTTAAGATCGCTTCATGAAACAAGACCCACAGACACCATTTTACAAAGTGATCTTAGCGTTAAGATCGCTTCATGAAACAAGACCCACAGACACCATTTTACAAAGTGATCTTAGCGTTAAGATCGCTTCATGAAACAAGACCCACAGACACCAGTTTACAAAGTGATCTTAGCATTAAGATCGCTTCATGAAACAAGACCCACAGACACCATTTTACAAAGTGATCTTAGCGTTAAGATCGCTTCATGAAACAAGACCCACAGACACCATTTTACAAAGTGATCTTAGCACTAAAACCATCTTACGTCACTAAGTTTGATCTTAGAATTTAAGGACTTAAAGTGATTTTAGCACTAAGATTTGCTTCGTAAAATGGGACCCTGCCCATTAATTCAAAACATTTTTAAAAATAACCATGCATGGACGGTTTGCAAGTCTAGTTCATGTAATTCAAACATTCTGCATTACCTTAAATAACCACTGACAATCACTAAGTTTAATAGTAGAATTTAACGACTTAGGTGATTTTGGTGCTAAGATCGCTGCATAAAAGGGGACCCTGTTCATTAAGTCAAAACAGTTTTTAAAATAACCATGGACGGTTTGCAAGTCTACATGTAGTTCGTTTAATTAAAACATTCTGTATTACCTTAAATAACCACTGTCAATCAGTCTATGCAAGTCTACTACAGGTGTTGTATGGATTAGGCTGGGGGGCATAGACCCCCCACCACTCCACTGTTTACCTTTTTGGTCTTCTATATAGGTGACAAGCACTGGTCTCCAAACATTTTCCCTCTCTTAATGAATTGTTCGTCTTTGTGTCCTGTCATGCCCTAAGATGGAAGGCAAACATTTTGTACATGTTTGAAAAAGATCCTCCACAAGATCGTCTGTGTGTGACATAGTTTACAAAGGTCAAGTTTCAGACGTTTGTCCCGAGGTACGTGTGTATGTGCGTACTCGCTCATTAATTATCTGTTTGATCTGCCAGGGTTCAGCAAGCATTCATGCAGTCTGCATTCCATTTTTTTTCTTTCTTCTTTTCTTAAAGGAAAGGAATCTCAGTACATGTGTAAAAAAAAAAAACGGAAACAAAAAAAAACCCACCCACCCACACCCTAGCACATTGTTTAAGCAACAGGCCGATACGGTTCTAAAATGACACCCCAGCATACTGTTTAAATAATAGCTGTAAAATATTATGGTCACTCTTGGTTTAGAGTCGGGGAAGATTGTAAAAACTCACCCCAGCACATTGTTTAAGCAACAGCTGTGAGGTGTAATTGTAACAGTCTACAGGCCGATAAAGCTGTTGTATCCTGATCGGACCCGGGCATCGCTCGCATCCAGTTAGGATACAGCTTTAGGTTCTAAAATGACACCCCAGCATAGTTGTTTAAATAATAACGGTTAAATATGATTGTCACTTTTGATTTAGAGTCCGATAAGATTGTAAAATGACATCCTGATATGTTGTTAAAGCAACAGCTGTTACCGTAAGTTCAATTGTAACTAAGTCTAAAGTCCAAGGTACCTAGGTCTAAAGTTTAAGATAACTCTAAAATGACACCCCAGCACATTATTTAGGCAACAGTTGTTAAGTCCATTTGTAACTAGGCCTAGACTCCAAGATGAGTCTAAAATGACACCCCAGAACATTGTTTAAGCAACAGCTGTTAGGTGTAATTGTAACATGGTGCTTCAGAGTTTGAGACAATTATAACTTGACACCTCCACACACATGACGTATGCAACAGCTGTTAGATGTAATTGTCACTCTTTATGTATCGTTCAATACCATTCTGAGATGACAGGTCAACACTTTGTTTAATCGATGGTGACATGGTTAAGCCATCGGACATAAGGCTGGTAGGTACTGAGTTTGCACCCCGGTATCGGCTTCCACCCAGATCGAGTTTTAACGACTCATTGGGTAGGTGTAAGACCACTACACCTTTTTCTCTCTCACTAACTACTAACAACTAACCTACTGTCTTGGACAGACAGCCCAGATAGCCGAGAATGTGCCCAGGATAGCATGCTTGAACCTTAATTGGATATAAGCACGAAAATTAGTTCATATGAATGAAATAATCGGCAAATATTAAATTCTCATGGTAATAATGTTAACTGTTTTAAGAGTTTTAAATTGGCATTCTGTTCATTGAAATGTGGGCAGGACGTAGCTCAGTGATACAGTGTTCGCTTGATGCGAGGTCGGTCTGGGATCGATCCCTGTTGGTGGGCCCGTTGGGCTATTTCTCGCTCTAGCCAGTGCACCACGACTTGTATATCAAAGGCCGTGGTATGTTTTATCCTGTCTGTGGGATGGTGCATATAAAAGATCCCTTGCTGCTGATCAAAAAGAGTAGCCCATTAAGTGGCGACAGCGGGTCTCCTCTCTCAATATCTGTGTGGTCCTTAACCATATGTCTGACACCATATAACCGTAAATAAAAAATGTGTTGAGTGCGTCGTTAAATAAAACATTTCTTTCTTTCTTTCATTGTTATAGTTGCTACATGTATATTACTACATAAACATACAGGATAGCACACACCATGATTTTTAATATACCAGTCGTGGTGCACTGGTTGGAATGAGAAATAACCCAATGGTTCCACTGACTGGGATTGATCCTAGACCCGACGGTGCACCAGATGAGCCCTTTACCACTGATCTATACGTCCTGCCTTGAAATGATCAAATGTTGAACATCCAATATCAGATGATTAATGACAGGGCTCGAAATAGAAAGTAAAATATGGCCCACTCATAATATTTCAACCTAGCGGGCCAAAATAAATATGGTCTGCTAAGAAAAAATATGGTCTGTTGAAAATAAGACAGCAGTGTGATGGGAGGGTGTGGGATAGTGTTTGAACCTGCCCATTCGGCCATTTCTCGTTCTAGCCAGTGCACCACGACTGGTATATCAAAGGTCGTGGTATGTGCTTTTCTGTCTGTGGGATGGTACATATAAAAAATCCCTTGCTACTAATGGAAAAATCTAGCTACTCTCCGCATACTAATCTTCCAAAACTATGTAACTCCCTATTTTTATTTTTTGGCGGACCATTCAAAATTGCACCTTATTTCCTTCACAAAAATGCACACACCCGTTCTCTTTGGCTTAATCCTACAGGACATTCCAAATTCCATAGCACCATACCACCCTCTGCCTGTTTCAAAGATTCTGCATTACCTTAAATAACTACTGCTAATCAGTCTATGCCCTCCGCCTGTTACCGGCTCCAGTTGGACAGCTGGTGCTCCCTTGCACCTGCCAGTGCAGGCGGTCCCTCATCCAACCCACCCCACCCTGGACAGAAGAGCCGGCTGAGGTCGGTACCTGTGCTCAGGACAGGCGTGCGCTACAACAGCTTGTTCTGAATGTGCACGTTAAAAGACTCTGGCCTGACCTGACCTAATGGAAAAATGTAGCGGGTTTCCTCTCTAGAACTACAAATGTACATACATTGTATATGTTAAAATTACTAAATGTTTGACTTCCAACGGCCAATGATTAATAAATTAATGTGTTTCAGTGGAGACTTTAAATAAAACTGTTGTGGCATCACTAAGATCAACACAGTTTTCTTTTCTTTTTTCACAACCAGGCCATTTAAATCTGAAGCATGCCATTGCAATCTTTAAATTCAAGTTGAGATTCCAGTATACCTTTGGTGATATGAGTTTTCAGGCTCTAAAGATCAATTTTTTTTTAAATTCCAAAGATTAGCCTAAGTACCATTTTCCTTTTGACTGAAGAGGCACAAACATGTTTGAGTTTCTTTCAATTGAAAGTTTAAGCCCAGATATTGAAATCTTGCACTTGAAGACAAGTAGGCCAGTCTTTTCTTCTCAAACTCATGGGGGTTGTATGTGCCGTATGTTGTTTGCTTGGGGATTTGTTTGCACATTTAGTGAAATGTTGATAGCCATGTGTGATAATGAAATTTCAGCCAATTGTGATTTGATTTTTCCTTCCTTGTCATGTACTTACAATGTACACTAAGTGAAATTTTACATTTGTACAATATCCACTTTGTGGGTCTTTACCGTACTGTTTCATGCTGGGGTGTCGTTAAACATTCATTCATTCATTCATTTCCTTACTGATAAATCTGTCCGTCTGTCCATCCATCCATTCATTCATCCGTCTATCCATCCATCCATCCACCTATCCATCTATCCATCCATCCACCTATCCATCCATCCATCCATCCATCCATCCACCAACCCATCCATCCATCCATCCATCCATCCAACCAACCACCCAACTAACTGAACCAACCAAACCAACTCACTCATCCACCCACCCACCCATCCATCCATCCATCCACCTATTAATTCATTCATTTTTACATCGATACACCAGTATGCGATTTTGATTTAAAAATTTAAGTGTCATAAGGTCTCCCTGTTTACAAATCAAATTTAGAGTCCGCCACCAACCCAGTGAGCATGCTGTATGTCTCCAGTAGAACAGAAGATACACTAAGTGTTTTGCATGAAACCATGGAAAGGATCGCTATTCAAGACTTTGGTTTCCCGGGATTCTGATATATATGTTGACTGTGTCATTTCGAAGAATCAATGTAAATTGTACAAATAACTTTTACGAGCCATGTGTGCTCGTATGCTAGCCAAGCTAGGGAGTCCTATATGCTTTTTGCAAGCCTTGCACTCAAAATCGCACACTGATACACCCATCCACCTATTAATTTATCCACCCATAATACCCTTCCAAAATTCAGTCTTAAAAGTCTTCCATCAATCCCGTCATTGGTCTGCCATCCATTCATTCATCCATCCATCCATCCATCCATCCATCCATCCATCCACATGGGCGTACATAGGATTTTGAAAAGGGGGGTTCCAATACATAGGATTTTGAAAAGGGGGGTTCCAAAATAGATTGCAGAGATATTGGGCATATATTTCTATGTTGAGTAAATATAATAATGTCAGATATCAATGTCAGATATATTAAATTTCAGGGGGGGTTCGGTCGAACCCATCGAACCCCCCCCCCCCCATGTACGCCCATGCATCCATCAAAAGACCCTAACAACCTATCTTTGTTCATTCACTAATATACTCCCAACAAAAGTTAATCATTTAAAGTTTTTTTTTTTTTATATAAATCATGTTTTCAACTATATGTCAGCTTATCTTAACATATCATAATAACATATTTTAAATATCAGTAACACAACCCCCCCCCCCACACACACACACACCCACCCCCACCCCAATTTCAGTACGGTACAAATTGAACAAGAATGGACATCTGTCTCTTTTCAATTGCAGTTTAAAAATATATATACAATGTACATATAAATGGCTCTATATTTGGGAGGTGTATAAGAAAGCATTCATGAAATGACTACATGTAGTACTAAACCAAATAACTTTCGGCTGGGTCAAAGTTCAAGGTGCACCCAACTTTTTATTGAGCAGTCTTGTGATTGGTGATAAATGTGAGTGTGTTGGTTGTAAACAAAATTAGTTTCATCTGGGCGCAAAAATTTATGCAATTTTAGTGCATCTAGTACCACTGCGTCAAGTAGTCTTCTGCTTAAAACATGTACCCGGTATGGGGTACCTGTAAAAATAAGTACTCAAATTTTGTGTAGAACTGGGGTAGTCATAGACGCTACTCGTTATCTGAGAAATGAGCAGCTTGACCCCTGATTTTTTCTGATTCACTTTAAGGGCGAGGGGTGGTAGTGTTTATATCCGTGGCGTTTATGCAGATTGATACGCTGCAGGTAGGAGTTTTAGCCACATATGTTACTATTGTCGTCTATGGGATTTCATTTGGTAGTACACCCCCTATATAACCAGTATTTATAACAGCCTCTATTAAGTCCCATACCAGTGTCCATTTGATTGTTTATATTTTATTTGAGAAATTAAATCAAATTTGTTTAATTTATCAGCAGTCGAGAAATAAAAGAACAGAACATAGTTATCCCACATTAGGGGATTTTTTTTATAAACCTTTATTCTTTTTTAGCTATCTTAAAATCTTTATTAAAATAGTTTTTGTACATTGTACTTTGATCGGTTCACCAAAACAAATTCACGCGATTAACTGTTGCACGACACTGACATTATATATTTGCATGTTTGTATGACACGGATATATATCTATATATTTGCCCGTTTCAACTACATAAAAGTTGAGTCAGCTTATACATCATACCAGCCTTTTTGTACAGATATTGAGAGGCAAACTAAGAAGTCGGCTTATCCACAGAGTTGACTAAAATACACAGCGATATATGGTAGAGTAACTTGAACAAGAATGGCCATCTGTTTCCCTGCAATCGCAGTTTAAAAGATATATCATGTACATCATAAAATTGCTCTATTTTTGGGAAGCGTATATAAGAAAGCATTCATGAAACGAAGGGCGGGACATAGCCCAGTGGTAAAGCACTCGTTTGATGTGTGGTTGGTGTGAGATCGATCCCCATCGGCGGGCCCATTGGGCTATTTCTCATTCCAGCCAGTGCACCATGACTGGTATATCAAAGGCCATGGTATGTGCTATCCTGACTATGGGAAAATGCATAAAAGATCCCTTGCTGCTAATCGGAAAGAGTAGCCCATTGCGTGGCGGCAGCAGGTTTCCTCTCTCATTATCCGAGTGGTCCTTAGCCATATGTCTGATGCCATAGAACCGTAATTAAAATGTGTTGAGTGCATTGTTAAATAAAACATTCCTTTCTTCTTTCCACTGCAGTTGCAGTTTAAAAATACATCATGCACATATATATCATAAAATTGTTCTATTTTTGGGAAGCGTACATAAGAAAGTATTCATGAAACGACTCCACAAATAATGCGTTCATACCTCCAGCTGCCCTTGTAAGCCATGCAGTTTAGCAGTATTATATCACAGTGAATTACCGTGTGGTTCAAAAATGGCTATTAAAGTTTTTTCAGATGTTGCTTGTTGATAACCAGCTTTGTGTAACATTCCATAGTGCAGTTTCTAGCTTTAAAGGAATTCCATGCATCAAACCGGTTTGAGAAGCTCATTGCTTGAGACTGCCGAACCCCTGTGGTGTAATGGTTATGCCACCATAAGGCTCATACGGTTTTTGGTTTGAATCCCAAATACTGGCTTCCATCCAGAGTGATGTCTAAGTCCATATATCCATCCATCCACCCACCAGTCAGATAAACCATCCATTCACCCATCCACCGGATAAACCATCCATCCATCCATCCATCCATCCATCCATCCATCCATCCATTGAACCATCCATCAAAATAAACATTCATCCATCCATCCCTCTTAATGATCCATGTCTACATCCATCTATCCATTCATCCATCCATCCACTGAACCATTCATCCAAATAAACATTCATCCATCCATCCCTCTTAATGATCCATGTCTACATCCATCTATCCATTCATCCATCCATCCACTGAACCATTCATCCAAATAAACATTCATCCATCCATCCCTCTTAATGATCCATGTCTACATCCATCTATCCATTCATCCATCCATCCACTGAACCATCCATCCAAATAAACATTCATCCATCCATCCCTCTTAATGATCCATGTCTACATCCATCTATCCATCTATCCATTCATCCATCCATCCACTGAACCATTCATCCATCCATCCATCCATCCATCCATTGAACCATCCATCAAAATAAACATTCATCCATCCATCCCTCTTAATGATCCATGTCTACATCCATCTATCCATTCATCCATCCATCCACTGAACCATCCATCCATCCATCCATCCATCCATCCATTGAACCATCCATCAAAATAAACATTCATCCATCCATCCCTCTTAATGATCCATGTCTACATCCATCTATCCATTCATCCATCCATCCACTGAACCATTCATCCAAATAAACATTCATCCATCCATCCCTCTTAATGATCCATGTCTACATCCATCTATCCATTCATCCATCCATCCACTGAACCATTCATCCAAATAAACATTCATCCATCCATCCCTCTTAATGATCCATGTCTACATCCATCTATCCATTCATCCATCCATCCACTGAACCATTCATCCAAATAAACATTCATCCATCCATCCCTCTTAATGATCCATGTCTACATCCATCTATCCATTCATCCATCCATCCACTGAACCATTCATCCAAATAAACATTCATCCATCCATCCCTCTTAATGATCCATGTCTACATCCATCTATCCATTCATCCATCCATCCACTGAACCATTCATCCAAATAAACATTCATCCATCCATCCACTGAACCATTCATCCAAATAAACATTCATCCATCTATCCATCTAATGATCCATGTCTACATCCATCTATCTATTCATCCATCCATCCACTGAACCATTCATCCAAATAAACATTCATCCATCTATCCATCTAATGATCCATGTCTACATCCATCTATCTATTCATCCATCCATCCACTGAACCATTCATCCAAATAAACATTCATCCATCCATCCCTCTTAATGATCCATGTCTACATCCATCTATCTATCCAATCCCATTTCAATCCATCCATCTCTTCAATCCCTCCCAACCATCCCTCCCAACTATCCCGCTGTCCATCCATCCAATCCATCTATTTCTCTAATGATCCATGTCTACATTCATCCATCCATCCATCCATCCAGTTTCATTCCATCCATCCATCCATCATCCATCCAATGTCTAATCCATCATATCCCATTCATCCATTAATCAATCTTTCAGTCCATCAATTCATCCATCCATCTATCCATCCATCTAACCAATCATCCATTTATTTCATTTATTTAACCATCCAACCATCTATACATCCATCCAACCAATCATCCATTTATTTCATCCATTTAACCATCCATATATCAATCCATCCATCCATCCATCCATAAATTCATCCATGCATCCATAAACCAACCAACCATCCATCCTTCCTTCCATCCATCCACCCCCCAACAACAGTACAAGCCAACCATTCATTTCTCTTTAAGATCATATACATCATGACCATTTGCATATCTTTTTGATACCCTTTCTTTTCAAGTTGCCCATTTACTTTAGTGGCCTGTCAGTCTACACTGCCTATCTCTAACCACATAATGTAAGGAGAGTTTTCACACCTTCCATCCATCCGTAAATTAATCCATACAACTAAATAAACATTCATCCATCCATCCATCCATCCATCCATCCATCCATCCCCCCCACAACAACAGTACAACCCAACCATTCATTTTTCTTTAAGATCATATACAGTACATTATGACCATTTGCATATCTTTCTGATACCCTTTCTTTTCATGTTTGAGTGTCCTGTCAGTGCATACACTACCTGTCTGTAACCACATCATGTAAGGAGGCTGTCATTTTCACACCTCTGTGATAAGATGTGACTGTGATAAGAAGTATTGGTGAGTTTCCCACAACAGAGTCAGACAGTTACCGACAACCATAAAAACCCTTCGATATATTTTGTGGACACGAATGCTATCACTAGTTTCGAGAGTTCTCGTCATACGGTACTTTTCATCACAGCATAGTTGAGAATCGATTATTGTGCTGTATTTATTTTCTAGTATCCGTGGCCCATTTTTTCTAAGCTACATGTATCTTAGCACTATGAAATCGTAAAACCATAGGGGCGGGATGTAGCCCAATGGTAAAGCACTTGTCTGGGGTTGATCCCTGTCAGTGGGCCCATTGGGCTATTTCTCGTTCCAGCCAGTGCACCACGACTGGTATATCAAAGGCTGTGGTATGTGCTATCCTGTCTGTGAGATAGTGCATATAAAAGATTCCTTGCTGCTAATCAAAGAGTAGCCCATGAAATGACGACAGCGGGTTTCCTCTCTTAATGGTCCTTAGCCATATGTCCGATGTGTTGAGTGCATCATTAAATAAAACATTTCCTGTTTATTTCTGGCATAGTTGAGAATAGATTATTGTGCTGTATTAATATTCCAATATTCTTGGCCCATATTTTCAAAGCTACATATATCTTAGCATTATGAAATTGTAAAAGTGTTGTATACTATGATGTCACTATGGCATGTGCTATAGTGACGTCATAGCCATCCCAGACTTATAATTGTTTCAACAGGACTGTTTCATTTCATATTCAGTTACGGTTCAAGCTTTCTATCCTGCGCACACACCTCAGCTATCTGGGTCGTCTGTCCAGGACAGTGGGTTAGTTGTTAGTGGTTAGTGAGAGAAAAGAGGGTGTGTCATTAAAACTCACTCTGTATGTTTGGGAGCCAGTACCGGGCTGTGAACTCTGTACCTACCAGCCTTATGTGCAGTGAGTTAACCACGATACCACCGAGGCCGGTACAGGACTGTTGTTTCGACGGAGACTACCACTGCAGACTTTTGTGTCTGTGTATTTCTCACCTTGTTGCTGTGTGCTCTAGCCTGTGGGTTAAGAACGTTCGCACTCCACTGAAAATTGCTTCTGGTGTTTACACTTTACACTTAATTCGGGATCACAAGTGTGGACACTGATTCCACGAATCATTTGCAGGTTTGTCGCTACTTGTGGGAGAGAGTGGGCAAGCAATTACTTCAAATATTTTCACGAGAAATTCGATCGAGGGTCCCATTTCCAAAATGTGGTGGAAGATTAGATGGGATGGATTGAGGGATAGTTAGATGAATGGGATGATAGTATTAGATATATTATATGATTAATATGATTAATGGATTGAGGTATCATTGGATGAATTGAAGGATGGATGAATGGATTTATGGATGGATGAATGATTGGAATTTAAGTTGGTGGGATGGATTGGTGGGATGGTGCATATAAAAGATCCCTTGCTGCTAATCGAAAAGAGTAGTCCATGAAGTGGCAACAGCAGGTTTTCTCTCTCAATATGGTCCTTAACCATATGGCTGACGCCATATAACCGTAAATAAAACGTGTTAAGTGCATCATTAAAATAAGAAAAAAAGAAGAAGATATTATGCAGGCCTTCAGATTTCACCATAACGATCATTTCCGGTACCGGTACCGTGTCGATAAAATCACAGAACCAAAATTTCGTTTCCCATGATTATTACATCGAGTACAGCTATTCAACAAAAATAGTATAAACTGTTTCCGATGGGTTTCCATGATCACAAGGCATGGAACCGAAAACGTGTTTCCCATGAACTTTTTTTTAAATCCTATGGCCTGTGTATTATTAAGCTGGATATATTATAAAGAGTTCTGTGTTATAAATGTGGTGTGGATTATATATGTGTATTTATAAAATGCATGAAGTAATTTTTGTTCGCTTGTCACGAATGTTATTGTTCTGTTCAATACTCCAGGTATTTTTTTTTTTTTAATTCTCTCGGGTATAGGGATTTAAAAGCATCCATTAAGCACTATAATTACATGGATGATGACACACGAGTCATTTCTGTGTCAGGCTGTTTCATTGGCTCAATAGGGACGGATCACACCACTATTGCAGCCAATCAGTAGGTGACAAATGTACCGTATTTTTCCATGTATTATGTGCACCAGTGTATAATGTGCAACCTCCCCCCCCCCCCCCCACACACACACACACTTTGAACATTTATTCCAAGAAAAAAACATGAACCACAATATAATGCGCACCATTTTTTAAAACCACAAAATTGACAGTGAATGTAAGATGTACCGTTTTACCCGGTCACCAAAATTAACGAAAAGCGAAAACAGAAGTATATTCAAGAAACAAAACTTAAGTTAGGTACATAGACCTACATGTCACATTAAACATAGGCTAGTACTTGCATACTTAAATGCCACAGACTCACACATGCATAAATCAAAACAAAGTATATACCCATACACTGTAAATGACTAATAAATAAATGAAAACAAAAATATAGCATATTACATTTGGTTCTCGTGCTTACCGTGAATGTGCGAGATTTCTAAATTTATAGTAGTATCACATACATGTGTATTTCCAGTTTGACGGAAATGGCCGAATTAAATCTCGTGGAAATTTAAAATATTTATGGTCCAGTTTTGTCATTTTTGTGCACTTTTTGGCAAGGTATGGATTGTTTTGTACATTTATTTTTCATTTATTACAACCATCACAAGTGAAAAGTGATTTTTAAGAGGGTTTTGGCATTTCGTTGTAATGAACACTGTCAATAACCTGTAAAGTACCATAAACTACGGATCAACAATTTTTTTATGGGTGACCGCTGGACATTTTTAAAAGATAGTTTTTTCTATTGTTATGTATAGTGCACCTGTATTTTTCTGGAAAAAAGTGTGCATAATACATGGGAAAATACGGTAGTTTCATTGAAGAGAGTGCTCCTTTAACTGGAGTTGGTTAAATAGAGAATAAAAGATGAGTGGCCATTAGATACCATTTATCTCACAATGGGCTCACCGATGGGGATCAATCCTACATGCTTGTAACCAGATAACATTGAGATTTTCTCTCCAGTTTCATGAGTAATTGCAACAGCACTTAATTGAAATTTGTTTTCACTGCACGCAAAGAGAACGAGAAATAGCCCAGTAGGTCCACTGTCAGGGATCGATCCTAGCTGCTTATAGTAAGAAAACATTCAGCTTTTCTCTGTGCTTATATATTGTTTTATTATACCAGCACTTAACTGAAATTTATATAGAACGAGAAATAGCTTTATGGGTCCACCGATGGGGATTGATCCTAGCTCCCTATAACCAGAAAGAAATTCAGCTTTTCTCTCCGGTTATATATAGTGATTGGTTGCAATAGCACTTAACCAGAAGGTTATTTTTACTGTGTGCATAGAGAACAAGAAATAGCCCAATAGGTCCACCGATGGGGATCGATCCTAGCTCCCTATTATCAGAAACAAATTCATCTTTTTCTCTCCCGTTATATATCGTGTTTTTTTATACTAGCACTTAACTGAAATTTATTTTCACTGGGCATGGAGAACCCAATGTGTCCACTGACGGGGATCGATCCTAGCTGCTTATATCCAAAAACAAATTCAGTTTTTCTCTCCGGGTATATACCATGATTTATTGCACTAGCACTTAACTGAAATTTGACCGGCCTCGGTGGCGTCGTGGTTAGGCCATCGGTCTACAGGCTGGTAGATACTGGGTTCGGATCCCAGTCAAGGCATGGGATTTTTAATCCAGATACAGACTCAAAACCCTGAGTGAGTGCTCCACAAGGCTCAATGGGTAGGTGTAAACCACTTGCACCGACCAGTGATCCATAACTGGTTCAACAAAGGCCATGGTTTGTGCTATCCTGCCTGTGGGAAGCACAAATAAAAGATCCCTTGCTGCCTGTCGTAAAAGAGTAGCCTATGTGGCGACAGCGGGTTTCCTCTAAAAAAATAGTGTCAGAATGACCATATGTTTGACGTCCAATAGCCGATGATAAGATAAAAAATCAATGTCCTCCAGTAGTGTCATTAAATAAAACAAACTTTACTTTAACTGAAATTTATTTTCACTTCGGGCATGGAGAACCCAATGGGTCCACCGACGGGGATCGATCCTAGCTGCTTACATCCAGAAACAAATTCAGCTTTTTCTCTCCGGTTATATATCGTGATTTATTGCACCAGCACTTGACTGGAATTTATTTTCACTGCTGGCTCACAGAGACCGATGAATTATTTGTGGACAAGTCATACATGTTTAACAAGAATGATCGCCGTAATTGGCGGAGAAGCTAAAAATGTAACACAGAACTCGATTCATCCCTCACTGCGCAGACAAGTCAATTAATGTCTTTTACGTATGCCGACGGCCACAGAATTTCGTATCTCGCCAGATCACTTTGTAATGAACTGACGAGCACATTCAGTTAATCGTTCTCTTTGTGCTGTTAATGGGATCATTTCAGATACTCTCGTTAATGGAAATCTGGGGATGTAGTCATTGTGGGGGAAAACACAATAACATATTCAGACTGAGTCTTTTTGTTTTTGAAAATTAAAAAAAAATTATAATAATTTTCGAAAAGTATTTTTTTTAATTAGTGGGATTTGAATCTGTTATACTGTCATGAAGAAAAACATATTCAGACTGAGTCTTTGGTTTTGTAAAATTAAAAACATTAAAGTAGAGTTTGTTTTGTTTAATGACACCACAAGAGCAGATTGATTTATTAATCATCAGCTATTGAGTGACAAACATTTGGTAATTTTTACATAAAGTCTTAGAGAGGAAACCTGCTATATTTTTACATTAGTAGCAAGGGATCTTTAATATGCACCATCTCACAGGCAGGATATTACATACCATGGCCTTTGATATACCATTCAAGGTGCACTGGCTGGAACGAGAAATAGCCTGATGGGCCCACTTATCGACCTCAGACAGGCTGCGCATCAGGTGAACACTTAACCACTGGGTTACGTCCCACCCCTTTGGTGCAATTGTTATGTTGTCGATTAACAGAAAGTTTTTAACGACTGTAATTAAATATTAAATATACTTTTCAACATAAAATGTTAGCAACTGTATATTAAATGTGTTTCTAATTGTCTTAGTGTTTGTATTATGTTAAACTTTATTTTATTTCCTAATATATAGTGATTTCCCTAGAAATTTGACAAGGCATGGTAGACTTTTGGGGCATTTTCACCATTTTCAGGGCACTTGTTTTCATTAAAAATACACAAAAATTAAATGAAATAAACATTAATATAATTTATTTGCTTGGTTTAATAAATGAATGGCAAAAGATATAAAAGGCATATTTTATTAATTAATAATACCTTTTTGGGTGTTTTATAAAGGTAATTTTAGAATTAGTAAAAAAGGCTTATTTAATCTCAGGTCAGCATGGTGCTGATTAAGGCAAGATGGTGCTAGACTATTGAGGCATGGTGCCACTCCATGCTAAAACATGCTAGGGAAAACACTAATATATATATATATATATATACAGCTGAATCCCGTTGGCTTGAACCCCGTTGATAATCTAACAACCTCATAACCTGTCTTATACTATAATGCAATTGTGATGGCATCAGTTAATTACATCACATATTTCAGAGACTTCCACCCCTCTTGAATAGTATATTCCATAAAAAAAAAAAGTAAACTGGCAGAGGGCAAGAAATTGCATGCCTTTTTGTCCAAGGAGATCTCAGTGAAGTTGGTATAGGTGACATGGTTACAGTTTAGTATGTAGAATCTGTGTCATTGTAATGGTTTTTTCATGATTTCTGTCTGAAAAAAATGTGAGAAAAATATATCAGTAATTAAAGGTAGTAGAGTAATTTATTACATACCTATTCAATCCTACTATAGTGATAAAGACATTTCGAAACTGTGTGATAAATTTATTTTGTATTGCACATATGTGCGATCTGGACCAGAACTTGTAAATGGGGAATTCCCTTTTAATTTTTACTGGAGTTAGTGCCTTTTATTTACTGACATCATAATATATGATTTACAAATTACGTCACATTGTATTTGAAACATTACACAAGGCTGCCGCAGAGTATGATTCTTAATGTTAAGTAAATCCATGAAAGGAGTTTTGATCATGGGTTTAAGAAAGTGTTGTTATGATGTTAAATTATGAAACGTTTTTCTAAAACATACAAGAAGGTATGTAATAAATACAGAACTTCACATATATTGCTTTCGATTCCTATTTATTGCACTCATTTATTTAGCACAAGAAAATACCACTCGACTGCTATGCGATCTCATGGTATATATTCTTGCCCAAAATAAACTTGTGCAATAATTAAGAAGCAAAAACAACGTAATGTGAAGTTCTGCATATTTATCGTACCTGTAGTTGTTAACATTGTGGTTCGGACTTTAGTATGATCAGAAACATGATTAATATACAGCCACTAATATTTTATTCCAAAAAAATATTTAGTATATATTACAGTCATTAAAAGGTATCTGTTAGTCTGCAGCATCTTATTGCAGCAAACTCAGGACTGTCCCTTTAAATCAAGTAGATGGGGGGGACATAGTCCAGTGGTAAAGTACTCGCTTGATGCACGGTCGGTTTGGGATCAATCCCAGTCGGTGGTCCCAATGGGCTATTTCTCGTTCCAGTCAGTGCACCGTGACTGGTATATCAAAGGCCATACGTGGTATGTGCTATCCTGTCTGTGGGATGGTGCATATAAAAGATCACACCCCTGCGTGTGCTGTAACCTCACCGTGGTGCAGGGGTGTAACATTCTCTTTGAGAATGGCCAATACAGCACAAAATTGAAGTTTTGAGTAAAATTCAGTATCCGTAAAATTCTGTGATATTTGTTTTTTTGCACAGTTCTTTACACTGTTTTTGTTTAAGTCTTGAATTTTTATATTGATGTTGATCATCACTTTATTTATTTGCATTACCATAGTTTGACACCCAATAGCCGATGTATTTTTCGTGCTGGGGTGTCGTTAAACATTCATTCATTCATAAAAGATCACTTGCTACTAATGGAAAAATGTAACGGGTATTCTTTCTAAGACTATATGTCATAATTACCGAATGTTTGACATCCAATAGCCGATGATTAATAAATCAATGTGCATTAATGGTGTCATTAAACAAAACAAACTTAACTTAAACCAAGTAAGCATGTGGGGGGGGGGGGGGGGGGGGGGGGGGGGGGGGGGGGGGGGGGGGGGGGGGGGGGGGGGGCAAGTATACTGAGGTATTGTAAAAGGTACAATCAATTCCTTTCTCTTCTAAAAGGGCCTACTTCCACCTCTCTTATAAACTGTGTCAGCTTTTAACAGTTGGTAACAATAGGCTAATCTAAATTGTGTGTAAACTGTACATGTTATAAATCATTGGCAATTTGTACACCCTGTCACCAAACCATTTGGGAACAGCCGAAGAAAATGTAGGACAATGCTAGTCAATAAATGATCAAACAGAGCAGTAAATTCAATATATCTGGTCTAATTTATGGTAAAACTGTATCAACCTGAATAGCCAGTCTATAAAAAATCCATGTTCCTTAGCTCCATTTACAGGTTTTAAAAAATAGGTTAATAAAATGGGAGACAACTCTAAGCAGTATATTTTGCTTTGGCCTAGTTTGTTTGATCTCAGTCATTGTACCCGAAATCAGAAAACTTTGTCTAAAAGCTGGACAAGGGCAGATATGTTTTTAAAGGGGAGGGAGAGACGTCTTATCTTTGAAGAATATATTTTTCATAAGTAAAGTCCATTATATTAACAGATATTGATATAGAAAATATTATTGAATTTCTTATTAAAATTAGTAAAATAAAAAACAAACATTGGTCTAAAAGCAGGGTAAGGGCAGATATGTTTTTTTTTTAAAAGGGTGGGTCTCATCTTCCAAGAATATATTTTTCATAAATAACATCCATAATATTAACTGATATAGAAAATATTATTGAATTTGTTATTAAAAAAAGTAAAAGTGTGTGCATCCCTATAACCTCACACACTGCCCCCCCCCCCCCCCCCCCAATCATGAGTATTATTCCATTTATATACACATGTAGCTATCATATATAACGTTCACAATATAGATAAATAAATAAATAATAAACAAACAAAACACAATACACTAGTATGAGACTATATAGCATTTTACAAATAAAGGTAAATTGCCCAAAGTTATATAATAAATAGAAAATTTAATGTTGTTTGTCAAATATGATTTATATGTCATCTCATATCACACTCTTAAAAAGTTTAATTCAAAAGGTGTGTGTACACCCCTCTAGAACTCACACTGGGTATCGCTGTCACGGTGATATATCATATTACAAGGGTAAAGTCAACAAGCTGGATAAGGTGATACACAAAATATTTCTGCAATTTATGTTTAACAACCAAATTACAAAGGGGGTGTGCAGCGTTCTGCCTCCTGTGTGGAACCTGTTATCATGGCGGTGATTTGTGAGTCTCGGGGAGAGTGTGTGTGTGGTCACTCCAGGTATACATGTGTGTAAGGGGCGGGATTTGACGTAGCCCAGTGGTAAAGCACTCGCTTGATGCACGGTTGGTCTAGGATCGGTCCTCATTGGGCTCTTTCTCATTCTAGCCAGTGCACCACAACTGGTATATCAAAGGCCGTGGTATGTGCTATCCTATCTGTGGGAGGGTGCATATAAAAGATTCCTTGCTACTAATGGACTGCTGGTGCTCCCTTGCACCTGCCAGTGCAGGCGGTACCTCCGTCACCCACCCCAACCCTTTCCTGTCCTGAAGCCGGTACTTGTGCCCAGGACAGGCGTGCACTACAACAGCTTCCTCTGAATGTGCATGTTAAACAATTTTCCAAGTTGCAAGTTCCAATGGAAAAATGTAGTGGATTTCCTCTCTAAGACTATATGTCATAATTACAAAATGTTTGACATCCAATAGCCCATGCTTAACAAATGAATGTGCTCTAGTGGTGTTGTTAAAGAAAACAAACATTAATCTTTTTTCTAGGTATAGATTTGCACAGGCAACCACCATATTTCGAAATAGAAATATTAATACCCAAAAATATTATTGTTTAGTTCGCTACCGATCCAACTAGAGGGGACTATAGGTTGTGTCCATCCTTCTGTTTGTCCGTCTGTCCCACATATAGTTTTCCAAACTTATTTTATTTGCAATGCCTCAAGATACTGAACTGAACTTTTGTGTATAGCTTTATCAGGTACAATTACATATCATGTTTGACTTTCCTGGCGATTTACCCATTATTGCCAGAGTTATGGCCCTTGAATTTAGGAGATATTGGAGATATTTAGCACTACCCTCAGAATGCATCTAATGTTTAAAAATTAAATCTAAAGGGGGTGTGCATCTAGAACCTGTCGTGGTGGTGGTGGTTGTGGTTGTGGTGGCGGTAGTGGTGGTGGTGGTGGTGGTCACCTCAAGTAAATATCTATGAGAGCCAACCCTAATACTTAGAAATAGAGAATAGTAATACCCTAAATGTTACTGCATTTCATGTTTAACAATTAAATTGAAAGCGGGTGTGTACCCTTGTGCTTCACAACTATAACCGATTATGGTGTTAATGGGGTTGGTTGGGCAGGTATCACTTAGGTCCATATGGCAACACCTGTAATTTGAAATTAAAATATTGAAAGAAAATAAAAACAATTCGAATGGGATGAACCCCACCCCCTTTTCATTTCAACTTATTTTCGTGCTTATGTCCAATTAAGGTTCAAGCATGTTGTCCTGGGCACACACTTCAGCTATCTGGGCTGTCTGTCCAGGACAGTGTGTTAGCTGTTAGTTGGTTAGTGGAAAGTGAGAGAAAAGAGGGTGTAGAGACCTTTCACCCACTGAGCCCTTAAGAACTCACTCTAGGTTGGAGCCGGTACTGGGCTGCGAACCATGTACCTACCAGCCTGTAGTGCGATAGCTTAACCACTGTGCCACCCCCAACTACACTAAATCTTCTCTGTAAATATCAGGGAATATTTCATTCTGTATTGAATTGTGATGCATTACACAAGTTTCAGAAATCATTACACAATTTTTAAAACATTAAACAGTATAGTTTGCTTATTAATTTTCAATTGACTAAAACTGTCTCTAATTAAAATGTTGAAAACAAAATGTTTCTTGAATAATTATATGTTAGTGGGTCTTTATCTGCTGCTGACAACCACTCTGCCAGCCCACCCCCAGAACATTCACTGGTCGGGCATATGTGCAGGAATTTTAGTGGTAGGGGTGGGGGGAGACTAGACTGCCTAATAAAGTTGTACTCCCCCAGAAAATATATTGAGAAAAATAAAACTTTGCTTGAGCAGGTAGGGTTTTCAACCCTGAAACCCTCCCCCTACCCACACATCTGCTGTTGGGGGGGGGTTATTATCTGCTGGCATGTAACACACACACACACACACAATTTGAATACAAATACTGATACACAAAAATGGCTGGGCCCATCGCTCACAGTCTGATGGTCATTAACAAAGCTGTTTTATGAAGTCGTTGACATGACAGCGTTTGCGTTGGAACAAAGAAGTTGTATAATCGGAGAACAAAGGAACTTCCCATATGAAAATTAACCGAAGCGTGCAGCAAAAGAAATGCCACTGACATTTACACACAAAGACCATAAGACCATAATCCAAATGGCTTAAAATGTGGTCATATTACTGTAATTACAGAAAGTAGATTTTTCATTATGAAAAGTGGACTTAAAATGGAGTTTGTTTTTGTTTAATGACACCACTAGAGCACATTGATTAATTAATCATCGGCTACTGAATGTCAAACGTGATAATTCTGGCATTAATCTTCACAGGAAACATGCTACATTTTCCCATTAGCAGCAAGGAATCTTTAATATATACTTTCCCACAGACATGACAGCACATACGACAGTTTTTGATATACGAGTCTTGGTGCACTGACATTAATCTTCATAGGAAACATGCTACATTTTCCCATTAGAAGCAAGGAATCTTTAATATATACTTTCCCACAGACATGACAGCACATACCACGTTCTTTGAAATACCAGGGATAGGGAAAATCCCAATCAGAGAGTGGGTCCACTGTGGGCGTTTGATCCTACAATCACAGCACCTCAGCACCTCAGCACGTGCTATTACAGAAAAGTGTAGTGGTTTTTTTCTAAGACTGTTATGTCAGAATTATTAAATGCTTAACACCCAGTAGAAAGAAAAAGAAAGAAAGAAAGAAATGTTTTATTTAACGACGTACTCAACACATTTTATTTACAGTTATATGGCGTCAGACATATGGTTAAGTACCACTCAGATTTTGAGAGGAAACCCGCTGTCGCCACTACATGGGCTACACTTTCCGATTAGCAGCAAGGGATCTTTTATTTGCGCTTCCCACAGGCAGGATAGCACAAACCATGGCCTTTGTTGAACCAGTTATGGATCACTGGTCGGTTCAAGTGGTTTACACCTACCCATTGAGCCTTGCGGGGCACTCACTCAGGCATTGGAGTCGGTATCTGGATTAAAAATCCCATGCCTTGACTGGGATCCGAACCCAGTACCTACCAGCCTGTAGACCGATGGCTTAACCACGATGCCACCGAGGCCGGTAACACCCAGTAGCTGATCGTAAAAATGGACACTAAGTTTAGTTAATCTACAAACTGGTAGGGCAAGACGTAGCCCAGTGGTAAAGTGCTCGCTTGATGCGCAGTCGGTCTGGGATCGATTCCCGTCAGTGGGCTCATTGGACTATTTCTCGCTCCAGCCAGTGCACCACGACTGGTACATCAAAGGCTGTGGTATGTGCTATCCTGTCTATGGGATGGTGCATATAAAAGATCCCTTGCTGCTAATCGAAAAAGAGTAGGCCATGAAGTGGCGACAGCGGGTTTCCTCCCTCAATATCTGTGTGTGGTCCTTAACCATATGTCCGATGCCATATAACCGTAAATAAGCGATAAATTGCTCCCCAACTTGGATTATGGGGAGCCATTTAAGATATTACCATTTTCAGCATTGATATTTTTGGGGTGTTTTAATATATATTTTTTTTTTACTATTTCTTGTTCCAGCCAGTGCACCACAACTGGTATATCAAAGGCTGTGGTATGTGCCATCCTGTCCGTGGGATGATGCATATAAAAGATCCCTTGCTACTAATGGAAAAAAATGTGTGGGTTTCCTCTCTATGACTGTGTCAAAAATGACCATATGTTTGACATCCAATAGCCGATGATTAATAAATCAATGTGCTCTAGTTAAACAAACTTTTCTCTTTTTTTTAGTACTTTTATATGCACCATCCCACAGACAGGATAGTACATACCACAGCCTTTGTTACACCAGCTGTGGAGCACTGGCTGGAATGAGAAATAGCCCAATGGGTCATGGTAAAGACTGCCAAATAGCCACAGTTCTAAGAATGTGCTAAGATATCATTAAAAGAAAAAACAATTTCCTTTAATAATAAGTATTTATATTTTATTACAGAAAGACGCTCATGAGAAGAAACAAATGAAACAGCGTGAGAAAAGGGCGAGAATGGATCCAGTTTATATGCAATATCTCCACGAAAAGTTTAAATATGTGCTGAGGTGCTGTTAAACAAACATTCTATTTTCTTAATAAGAAGTATTTATATTTTATTACAGAAAGATGCTCGAGAGACGAAACAAATGAAACAGCGTGAGAAAAAGGTGAGAATGGATCCAGTTTGTATGCAAATTATCCGCAAGATGTTTAAACATGTGCTGAGGTGTTGTTAAACAATCATTCCTTTCTTTTAATAAGAAGTATTTATGTTTTATTACAGAGAGAGGCTCAGGAGATGAAATGAATTAAATAGCTGGAGAAAAAGTCGAGGTTGTATCCAGTTTGTATGCAAATTATCCGCAAGATGTTTAAACATGTGCTGAGGTGTTGTTAAACAATCATTCCTTTCTTTTAATAACAAGTATTTATGTTTTATTACAGAGAGAGGCTCGGGAGATGAAACAAATGAAACAGCATGAGAAAAGTGAAACAGGAACATGTTCATATGCAAATTATCTGCAAGATATTTAAAAAGGTGCTGAGGTGTCATTAAAAAACATTCCTTTCTTTTAATAACAAGTATTTATGTTTTATTACAGAGAGAGGTTCGGGAGATGAAACGAATGAAACGGCGTGAGAAAAAGGCAAGACGCGATCCAGCTCGTATGCAAATTCTCCGTGAGAAGTTTGTCAATCAGGTCAAGAAATACTTCGGAGTTCCTTATGCCAGGAAATACTGGTCTAAAGACTGTGAGTATTTTTGGTAACTCAGTATAGAATTCCATTTTTGTAAGGGGTGGGCATGGTAGGGGTTACATTGGCAGACATTTACATTGGGGAGGGCCACCAACTCTACAAGATGGGCTGGACATAGCCTAGTGGTACAGCGCTCACTTGATGCGCGGTCAGTTTGGAATCGATCCCAATCAGTGGGCCCATTGGGCTCTTTCTTGTTCCAGCCAGCCCTCCACAACTGGTATATCAAAGGTCGTGGTATGTGCTTCCTGTCTCTGGGAAAATGCATATAAAAGATTCCTTGCTACTAATGGAAAACTGTAGCAGGTTTGCTCTTTAAGACTATATGTCAAAATTACCAAATGTTTGATATCCAATAGCTGATGATTAATAAATCAATGTGCTCCAGTGGTGTCGTTAAACAAAAGAACTTTTTTTCATCAGTTTATCGTGGCTAGAAGGTCTTTTGGCTACAAATCTAAGTACTGATACCTAAATTTATATTTGACATTTTAAACCATAACAGCTTTAACAATTAGCCGAGCACACATTTTATGGTTATTAATGCACTACCAGTCCAACTAGAGTGGACTATAGCTAGGGTCTCCACGAGTACTCGTGTACTCGAGCATGGGTCGAGTCTAGCAAGATTCGAGTTAATTTACAGTACTCGAGTACTCGTGATGAAAGAAATAGGATAGGATAACATATTAATGTACCTATATCCAATTATGGTCAAGCACCGTGCAAGGAAGAGCATTTTCATTCAATTATATATTTACGTCATTTTGCCATATGCTTGCAGCCGGTTACATTACAGGGCCATGAGAAGGTCTGCAATGCAATACAATGGCATGATTTGGCATCTATGTTCATCGCTAGAATTAAGATACATAATACTATACTGATGGAAAAAAATAAAGGATCACACAGATAGCAACAAGAAATAATGACTGCATCAAAAATCAATTGATATTGTCAGAAGTTGACTGGGAACATATAGGCAGCACAGTCAACACTACAGACATTCAATCCCACATTACAACTTGGTTAGTTGTGAATTAAATTTGGTCTACAATTCGATGTGTTCCCTTATTTTTTTCCATCAGTATATTTCACTTTATTCCTTAGTCTCATTATCATCTAGTGCAAGTGTCAGGTACTCGGGTCTGGGTCGAGTTTGACAATCGAGTACTCGAGTCCAATATTTTAGACTCGTGTAGGCCCTAACTATAGGTTTCATCTTTATCTAGTTGTCCGTCTGTCCGTCTGTCTATTTGTCCATCTATATGTCCCACATATAACTTTCCGGATTTGTTTTTAGTAATGCATTAAAATATTTAGTTGAAATATTTTGTATAGCTTTATCATATAGAGTTACAATGTATAGATCGAATACATGTACGACTCTCGTGAGGATTGGCCCATTTTTAACAAAGAGTTATGGCTCTTGAACTTAAATGCGCAGACAATAGTTTTAATTAATAAAAATGGACACTATTTTTACTTAATCTACAAATCTGTAACACATTTGCATAAAGTTACAACAGAGTGAAAGAAGAGTCTGCGATGTTAAACCCAGGAAATATCCTTAAAAAATAGACTAGAACTCGAATCAATATTCATGGTTCGCACGGTCTTGAAAAGTGCTTGAATTTTATGGGTCGTTGCCTGTATGAACGATGAATATTATTCAATAACCGCTACTTCTCAGACGCATGTGCATATTTTTTGAATAGGAAAAATACATTTTGTGGTATTAGAAACAACAGGATGACCAGAAACACTTCGGTTCTACGGAAATGGATAATCTAAATAATAAAATATAAGTAATGTCTGATTTCAGTGATCATAAATGGCTCTAATAGTGAAAAATATGCTGTAGTGTTTAAAAACTAGAGTCTGTCCCTTTAAGAGATACAAATTTTTGTTGGGCCAGGTAGGGGGCATGTATTACTTTAGCAGTACTCCCAGAATGCTGGTTTCGTCTCTGGAATACAATGTTATGAAATATACTGGTGAAATTCAATATATGTTTGACATTTTAAACTGTAACCACTTTCACAAATAGTTTTAAGTCACTTTCCGCACCCTTCTTTTGGCTTTGTACACAATAAATACATGTATAACATACATATCTTTCACTTTAAATCCATATTATGTAAATAGTACAATTTTTTAATTACAAGATTTTCTTCAAAAACAGTCAGGTGCATTAGTAATATTGGAACAAAAAACAAATTCAATAGCAATTTTGTCAAATATATTGTATAAAAAAAACTACCTTTGAATATGTTATATATGTATTGTATATGAAAAAAAGAAGAAAGAAATGTTTTATTTAACGACGCACTCAACACATTTTATTTACGGTTATATGGCGTCGGACATATAGTTAAGGACCACACAGATGTTGAGAGAGAAACCTGCTGTCGCCACTTCATGGGCTACTCTTTTCGATTAGCAGCAATGGTTCTTTTATATGCACCATCCCACAGATAGGGTAGTACATACCACTGCCTTTGATATACCAGTTGTGGTGCACTGGCTGGAACGAGAAATAGCCCAATGGGTATTGTGTATGAAGCCAAAACAAAGGTGTGAAGAGTGACTGTTGTTGACCTTGGTACACAATTCACTTGCTATTTCAGCTCCAGAGTACAATTCTCCCCTGTTCCTCGACTGCTGTGCTCTGGTTAGGAAAGCTGTACGCGACCTGGCGGAGGAGTTTGGATTTTATCTCGGTGCATGGAACCAGGCCTACCAGTATGACACACTGCCTATCACAATCCACCGAGAGGAGGACATGCAGCCTGGGGATCTCGTCTTCATGTCAGGAATCTACCAGAATCCGAAAAGTAAGAAAAACATATAACATACCCAGGGCCGTCAAACTTAACAACGGCACCGACGGCAATTTTGACGTCGTTAAGATATAAATTGACATAGGTTGGGAGTATCACCGACGGTACAAAAGTGCTGCCTTAAAGCTCCTCAGTGACTACAAAATGTGTAAACCTGGTGTACACTATCTGCCAGTGGATCTCGTCTTCATGTCGGGAATCTACCAGAATCCCAAAAAGTAAGAAAAACATATATGTAACATACCCAGGGCTTGAACTTAACGACGGTACCGACGGCAATTTATATCTTAACAACGACAATTGCCATCAGTTGCTGTTGTAAAGTTCAATTGCCAATTGTTGTCATTAAGATATAAATTGCCATAGGTTGGTACAAGAGTGCTGTCCTTAAAGCTCCTCAATGACAGCAGAATATATACATCTGGTGTACACTATCTGCCAGTGGATAACATTTGTACATTTGAAATATGTCTACATACAGGAAAATATCCTTCCAGTCATGCTTATTTCCAGTCATGCTTATTTGCTGCAAAAGTAACTTTTTAAAACAATTGCCATAGGCAGAGTCGAAATTGCCATTGGTTGGTTATTTCACTCATGGCAATTTTAAAAAAGAAAGAAAGAAGTGTTTTATTTAACGACGCACTCAACACATTTTATTTACGGTTATATGGCGTCAGACATATGGTTAAGGACCACACAGATTTTGAGAGGAAACGCGCTGTCACCACTATATGGGCTATTCTTCTGATTAGCAGCAAGGGATCTTTTATTTGCGCTTCCCACAGGCAGGATAGCACAAACCATGGCCTTTGTTGAACCAGTTATGGATCACTGGTCGGTGCAAGTGGTTTACACCTACCCATTGAGCCTTGCTCACTCAGGGTTTGGAGTCGGTATCTGGATTTTAAAAAAACATGCCTCGACTAGGATCCGAACCCAGTACCTACCAGCCTGTAGACCGATGGCCTGCCACGACGCCACTGAGGCCGGTATTTTAAGAAAGAAATGCTGTGGGAGACAAATTCTTAAGTTCGAGCCCTACATACCGTAAATGTTATATTAGAAGTCAAGGGCTTCTGTTTCTTTTTAGATGCATGGTTGGTGTGGGTACTACTTGAGACTTGGCCCCATGCTTATAAAACTTAATAAATTCTAAAAAGAGTCCACTTGAACTCCTGTTTTCATACTAGATATAAAACATCTACATTTAAATGCCAAAGTAAAAAATATCAGTGCTTAAATAAAAATGAACTCAAATCATTTCTTTTATGTTTCTCATCTTTGTATATTTGTTTCTTCTTTCTCTTTTTGTCCTTCTCTTTCTCTCTTTCTGTCACTCTTTCTCTGTATATTATATGTTTGCCTTTCCCTCTTTGTCTGTCTCCTCAATCCCTCTCTCTGTCTCTCTGTTTGTCTGTCAGTGTATTAGAGTCTTCAAACCAAACAGCTAGTTACTTTTTAAATGAAGAGCCATTAAACACATTCCTTTCCTTTGTAATTCAGGTAAAAAGCCAACGACACAATATGACTCACGTAGAGATTTGGCTTGGTGAGGGGAAGAAGGTGATTGGTTCTCGATGGAACAACGGCAAAGTTCAGATCTTTGACAGTTACAGATTTGAAGCGAAGAGTTTCCACAGTGAACAGTACCATTTCAAGTCCATTGATACCTGGCTGATGGGGATCTGC
Organism: Gigantopelta aegis; assembly: GCF_016097555.1. Taxonomy (NCBI): domain Eukaryota; kingdom Metazoa; phylum Mollusca; class Gastropoda; order Neomphalida; family Peltospiridae; genus Gigantopelta; species Gigantopelta aegis. The sequence goes on along the minus strand of NC_054713.1, from coordinate 11,705,813 downwards.
AAGAGGTGAGGTCATCTAAAATTGCCTGTTAGTATACTAATGTGTTCCAGTGATAGAAATAAAAGCAGAACGTTTTCACTAGTCCACCGGACAAGTACATCTACAAATCTGCTTGTCCACCAATATTTTTACTTGCCAAAATAAGTTGTTATTTTTATTCAAAAGCGAGGACAATGATTTTTGATTGCTCAAAATGAAACAGCATTACAAATTTTTACTTGTCCACTGGACACCCACTATGGTACAATTTGCTTGTCCCAGCAGATTATCAGTGCTTATTGCTTTAAAAAATTATTTGCTGATTGTTCCTTTTGTTTTGCAGCTATTGTCCTAAACATTCTTGGAAGAAGTATAAACACCTGCCTGGTCGGAAATCTGTCTTCAGTCTGGATGATGATGAAGACTTTATTAATGCAGACCCAGACGATTTGCCACTTGGTGAACCTGACGAGATACAGAATTCTATAACATCATTAGATGATGGTACACAACATTCCACATCATCATCACTTCCTGGGGGTTCTGGTAGTATTCGCGGTCAAAAAGATGAAGAGGTTATTAATACAAATCTAGAAGATTCATCAGTCAGTGAGCCTGACGAGATACAAAATTCTTTAACATTAGATGATGGTATACAACTTCCCACATCATTGTCATCACTTTCTGAAGGCTCTGGTAGTACTCATGGTAACACAGATGAAGAGGTCATTAATACAAGTCTAATAGGTTTGGCAATCAGTGATCCTGACTTCAAAACACAGAATTCTATAAAAGTATCAGATGATGGTATACAACATACCACATCATTGTTGACACTTCCAAAATCTAGACCAGAAGGTTCTGGTGGCACTCATGATGAAACAGATTGGGAGTTTTATATTAATGCTGACCTAGATGTTCCAGTTAATGAGTCAGAATTTGAGACACCAGGTTCTGGAACAGCATCAGGTGATGATATGCAATATTCCACATCATTGTCATCATTTCCAAAATCTGGACCACAAGGTTCTGGTAGCACTCATAGTCAAAACAATGAAAAGTGGTTTACTGCTGAGCTAGCAGATTTGACAGTCAGTCAGTCTGACCTTCAAAAGCAAGGGTGATACTGTACAACATCCCTCATCATTGTCATCACTTCCAAAATCACCATCAAAAGGTTGTGGCAGTACTCATAATCAGAAAAATGAAGAATTTATTAATGGAGAAAAGATAGAACATTTTACAGTTGCAGTCAGAATATAATGCTTAAGTGTTCTAGAAAATCATCAGGTGATAACATGCAACATCCCTTGTGACTGTGACCACTTCCAGAATCCAGACTAGAAGTTTCCAACGTAACTCATAATCAGTAAGAGTGTATTAATTCAGAAGGTCTAGAAGCTTTGTCAGATGTAGAGTCAGAATATAAATCCCCGAGTTCTAGAAAAGCATTAAATGATAGTACACTTCCTCACTTCCAAAATCTAGACCAGAAGGTATAATCAAGGGGACGAACAACTAGATTTGTCATTTGAAGATTAAGAATTTAAAACTCGAGTTTAAGAAAAGCATGATGTGAAGATTCTGACATCAAGATGAATAATGCATTGATATAGAAGATCTAAAAACTTTCTAGAAGTGTTCTAGAAAAGCATCAGATGATGACATACATCTCTTTTTACTGTCATCACTTCCAAAATCCAGACCAGAAGGTTCTGTTACCACTCATAATCAAGGAGATTTCATTTCATTTCAAATTATTTCCGTGCTTGTATCCAATTAAGGTTCAAGCATGCTGTCCTGGGCACACACCTCAGCTTAATGGGCTGTCTGTTCAGGACAGTGGATTAAGGAGATGAAGATCTAGAATCTTTGTCGGTTAACTTAACTTAAAGAGTCAGAATTTAAAACTCAGAGTTCTAGAAAAACACGAGGTGATGTTACACAGCATCCTTAGTCCCTGTCAGTACTTCCAAAGCCTACAATGATCACTGCCGATGATACATGTGATCAGAAAGTTGAAGAAATTACTGAAAGTTTCAAAGACAAGCCTTAAAGGTGCAGATTCTAGTTTTAACCCGTAATAAATGGACACAAAGTTTAGTTAATTTACAAACCCAGGGCTAGCTGTGGGTGAGCAAAACATTTCTCCAAATTGTCTATTAAACTTCAAAAATAGCAAAAATCGACAGGTATTTCCTAAAATATGTCAATTATTACATGAAATAATTTTGCCAAATTAAAATAAAATTCGCCAACTTCTTTCAAAATTCGCAATTGGTGAATTTGGCAAGTGCTAGAGCTAGCTCTAAAACCTGTAACTCATTTGGATAAAGTTACAATGGAGTGAAAGAATAGTCTGTGACGTTAAAACAGGACATATCCTTAAACATAGACTAGAACTCGAATCAATAAACAGCAATTTCTCAGATGCACATGCATTTTTTAAAATATGAAAAATGCAGTTTTTTGTATTAGAAACACCAGGATGACCAGAAACATTTTGGTTCTACGGAAATGGATAATCTAAAGAATAAAATATAAGTAATGTTTGATTTCAATGATCATAAATGGCTCTAATAGTGAAAAATATGCTGTAGTGTTTAAAATCTAAGGTTAACTTTATAATAAAATAATAAAGTATGAGTGGTACAGTTTAAAAATATTTTACTGTACACTTTGTCTTCCCAACAACGAGTAAAGTATTATTCCTACTTTGGTTTCTTGTAAGTGCTTCAAAGTGTCATACAAAATACCTACGCCAAATACTCCCAAACATATTCCGAAAACAAGGACAACTTACATGTATACTTGTATATGACATCATTTTAATGTTCACACTATGTACAGCAAATCAAACAAATCATGTCACTGTTTAAGAGAAAATGATATGAACTACGTCATTATTCAGGAGAGTTAAAGTCTCCTTATAGCCAAAAAGCAATTTTAATGCAGGATTTTCAGTATACAATTATTTTTAATAGCCTTTTTTTTGCAAATGAAAACATACATGTACATGTACTTAACAGCATGATAAAAGTAAAAGGAACTATTTGTGTATTTACTTCAATATCTTGTAGCTTTATGTACATGTTCCAATATTAATCATTTGTTTTGTTTGTTGTTTGTTGGTTAATTAGTTTTTGTTTTGTTTTTAATGTTTACTTTGTAATATTTTCATGATACATTGTTCAATGTTTACACTGTGATACTATTTTATGTGTATTTATACAATTTTAATGCAAGATTTTCAATATTTTTTTCAAAATTGAAATAGTCTTTATTGGAAATGAAAACATACATCAGGGGTGGGAATTCTCCTCGGATCAGCTGTTTTCTCTCATGGAACATTGCGTTTCTTCGCATTTTAATCGTCCTTTCCTCCAAAATGTGTCCGATGGCACAGATTTTAACCTAGGATTTCAAGAATTTCCGGGAACCCTCTAGATGTCCTCTTTTTTACAGTTCACCAATTCCCACCCCTGATACATAATGAATCTTATCAGAATCATAAAAGTAAAAAGAAATAATTAAGTTTTAATACATGTGTATATACTTAAATAACTTATATCTACATTTACTTGCTGTAGTGTTAATCATTTGTTTTGTTTGCTGATTGTTGTTTTTGTTTAGTATTTTTTGCATTTTTAATGTTTACTTTGTAATATTTTCATGATACATTGTTAAATGGTTAAACTGTGATACAGTTGTATGTGTATTTATACCCAGTATTAGTTATTTTTAAATTATTTACTAAATTGCTAGCTGTGATAATACATGCATATTACTGGTATTGCAATATTTGTTACTATAATGCAATTTATTACATACCTATTCAATCTTACTATAGAAATAAAGACATTTTCAAACCGTGTGATAAATTTATCTTGTATCATGCATGTATATATGTGCAATCTGGACCGAAACTTATAAATGGGGAATTCCCTTTTTATTTTTACTGGAGTTAGCGGCATTTTGTTACCGACTTACTGACTGTATGATTTACAAGTAATGTCACATCATATTTAAAACATTACACCAGATTGCCACAGAGTATAATTCTTAATGTTAAGTAAATCCATGAAAGGAGGATTGATCATAGATTTAAGAAAGTGTATTTATGACATTAAATTAAAAACCGATTTGTAAAAAGTAAAAGGAGGTGTGCAATAAATACAGAACTTACATACTGTTGTCTTCGCTTCCTATTTTTTTTACCGCCTCGGTAGCGTCGTGGCAAGCCATCGGTCTACAGGCTGGTAGGTACTGGGTTCGGATCCTAGTCGAGGCATGGGATTTTTAATCCAGATACCGACTCCAAACCCTGAATGAGTGCTCCGCAAGGCTCAATGGATAGGTGTAAACCACTTGCAAATAAAAGATCCCTTGCTGCTAATCGGAAGAGTAGCCCATGTAGTGGCGACAGCGGTTTTCCTCTCAAAATCTGTGTGGTTCTTAACCATATGTCTGACGCCATATAACCGTAAATAAAATGTGTTGAGTGCGTCGTTAAATAAAACACTTCTTCTTCGCTTCCTATTTATTGCACTTGTCTATTTTGCGCAAGAACATACCACTCGATCGCTACGCGGTCTCGTAGTATATATTCTTGTGCAAAATAAACTTGTGCAATAAATGGGAAGCGAAAACAACATATGTGATGTTCTGTATATTTCTTACACACTGGTTGGTGAAAACATCATGTGTTATTTATGATTACACATGGTTATTAACACATGTACGTGTGTTAACAATTTCAAGACATATGACTGGCTGCTCCTAAGTGATGTCCAGGTCACCATTGCCATACGTCCAATAAAAAACCAGCACGATGGAAATAGATTAGATTGTGACATATATTTAACCTGACAATCGTGTCTGTGACACATAAGTCAGCTACAAGTGCAACGGCTGTAAATAGCTTTTAGTAAAAAAAGATATAAAAATTTGCTTAAAACCTGGTTTTTGAGGATATGTAACAAATAGAATAATACATTTGTGTCCGTTAGATACCATTTATCTCACGACTCGTTTAAAAACGTATCAAACTCATTTTTGCTCGTTAGATACATTTTAAAACAACTCGTTGTGAGATAAATGGTATCTAAAAGCCACTCATGTATTATTCTCTATATACATTTTAAAACAACTCGTTGTGAGATAAATGGTATCTAAAAGCCACTCATGTATTATTCTCTATATACATTTTCAGGGGCAGGATTTAGCTCAGTTGGTTGAGTGCTCGTTTGAGGTCCTTGCATCGCAGGATCAACTTATTGGGTTTTTTCTCATTCCAACCAGTGCACCACAACTGGTCAAAGGCGGTGGTATGTGCTTTCCTGTTTGTGGGAAAGTGCATATAAAAGATCCCTTGGGGCACTGGGAAAAATATAGCAGGTTTCCTTTGATGACCACGTGTCAGAATTACCAAATGTTTGACATCCAATAGTAGATGATTAATTAATCAATGTGTCCTGAGGGCGAGACGTAGCCCAGTGGTAAAGTGCTCGATTGATGCGTGGTCAGTGGTAAAGTGCTCGATTGATGCGTTGTCAGTGGGCCCATTGGGCTATTTCTCGTTCCAGCCAATGCACCAATACTGGTATATCAAAGGCCGTGGTATGTGCTGTCCTCTCTGTGTGATGGTGCATATAAAAGATCCCTTGCTTCTAATTGAAAAGAGTAGCCCATGAAGTGGAGACGGCGGGTTTTCTCTCAATATCTGTGTGGTCTTTAACCATATGTCTGACGCCATATAACTGTAAATAAAATGTGTTGAGTGCACCATTAAATAAACCATTTCTTTCCTTCACTGTGCTCTAGTGGTGTTGTTAAACAAAACAAACAAAATATAAAAATTTTACCTATAATATTGCAGTACCATCTAGTTTATTTAATACCAAGAAAGCATGTGTATTGCATAATTATATTGATTTTTTCATCGACTTGTTGTTTTTATTTGTCATTTAAATTTGTAGTTGATCTCAGTCCCATCCGAGAGAATTTTAGACAAATGTATTGGGGTTGGGAAGTGGGCAGTTCATAAATATAAATAGATACATAACCATACATGGCCAGGTTGTCAGAGGTGGTCAATTCCCCCTCCCCCCTCCAAGTACTGGAGCAAATCTTTGCATTTGGGCAAAAACATTAAAAGACATTGAGGCAAAATAAGCTGGCGTGAAACCTTTTCACCATGTATTTCCATCATTCTACTCACAATATTAGTTGTAATCCATGTCAAAATGAGTAGTAATTTGTTTTGGACCCTCCATAACTGTTTAGTATTAATGCAAATATGAATCAATGTTCCTATCCCAATTTGGGCATTTTTATTTAATTCAGGCAAAATTCAACCTGTCCCCCCCCCCCCCCCCCCCCCCCCCAAAATAAAATAAAAAATAACTAAAAAATAATTATAATAATAAAATAATAATAATAAAAAAAAAAAAAAATAATAATAATAATAAATAATAAATAACAAATAAATGAATAATAAAATAACAAATAATAAAATACTGGAAGCCTGTATGCCTATCATACAGAAAAATGGAAGCCTGCAAACTACACGTCATGTTTCGCCTTGTTAAACATTTGAATACCGAGATATTTTAGATTTTAGTTTTGCTATCATTTAATACTGAGATGAACAAATGGCTGGGACAGGGTGGAGGGAAGAGCTTTATGCTTCAACAACTCTATTGGAGCTGACAATATAGCAAGTGCACCTTATAGGAATACAACAATTATCTGTCTATAAAGGGAAATTGGATATGTGTGGGTGCATGGATATATAATTATTTCCATAAAGGTCACCCATACAAGAGATCAGCAGTCATGGACTATAAGTACTGTAAACATTATTTATTGGCGATATAGGTCCAATTAACGAGTTACTCTCGGCATACTAAAATTCCAGACCTACTCGTAGCTCCCTATCTTTCATTTTCAGCAGACCGTACAAAATTGCACCAAAAATCCTTCACCTAAAATGCGCACCATTTCTCTTTGACTAATTATCAATTCCAAATTCCATAGCACCATACCACCCTCCACCTGTTACCATTCACGGCCAGACTGCTAGTGCTCTCTTGCACCGGCCAGTGCAGGCGGTCCCTCCTCCTACCCACCCCAACCTTTTCTGTCCTGGACGGAGAAGCCGGACAAGGCCAGCACCTGTGCCCAGGACAGACGTGCACTAAAACAGCTTGCTCTAAATGTGCATGTTAAACCCTATTGGATTGGATTGGATTATTGGCGATTTAAAAAAACAAACATTTTGATCATTAAATAGCCATGTTGTAAGTTCTGGTGTTATTCACAATGATAGAAAATTATCAGGAAATACTTAGAAAACAAAATCTGGCATTGGAAGTGCTTCCCCATTGATTAGTATGTATCCCCCCTACCCCAGTAAAAAAAAGCCATTTGATATTTATCTGCACCTTCCCCAGTAGAAAGGTGTTTTAGAATTGATTTACCTCTGACCCCCTCCTATTTACAATCATTTTCTCAATACCAGTTGCAATGATAATGGGTACCAGTTGCATCCCCTCAACTAAACTTCTAATGTTGCACTTTAATAACCTTATTGTTGGATTTTTTTTCTTTATCTTTTAATGATTTAACAAAGGAAAGAAAAGTATTCATCTTCCAATAAAAGCCAGTTACTGAAGTATGAAATTGATTTTGTAATTTGAACTTGAAGCTTTAGTGCTCCGTCATTGAAGGAGTTTAAAACAGACAAGAGAACTTTGTTATGGTGATGAGTAACGCTACCATAGTTTTTGTTATGGTAATGACACTTGTTAATTGTTATTGTGATGGCATGGAGTCAAGTGGTTGCTACCCGAGACGTCAATAAAAGCAAGTTTTTTTTCTTTCTAATTAGTGTTGTATAATAATTAATTTGTTATGTCTGTTGCTGTTTTCTACAGTTCATTTAGGCAGGTTTCTGTAAATAATTAAACACAGACTCTGCATGTTGACATGCGTTTGAAAGTAGGCTTGGTTGATCAGGTATGGGAGAGAGAGAGACACACAGAGAGAGAGAGAGACACAAAGACAGAGAGACAGACAGAGAAACACACACACACAGAGAGTAGGGGAAAAGAGAAGGGAGAGAAGGATAACAGTGAGAGTGTGTGTGCTGGTGATTGAGAGTGCAGAGGAGGGTGGGGGGAGGTGAAGCCAAAACATTCAAATAGAAAAAAACCCATCCATTTTCTATGTCTAATTCAGACTACATGTACACACAGACAGAGACCAGGTGGAAACGCAAAGTATGTTTGCAAGGGGGTCTAGTACACTGGTGGGCAAAGTTTTATGTGAAGTTGAGGTCATGATGCCACAAAAAATATATTAAACTTTTCGAGTACCATAGGGGATATGGCTTGCAAAACACCCACAGGGAGACGGACAAAAAGACATTGAGCGAGGAGACACAAACACATGGTGGGATGGAGAGAAGAAGGAAGAATTGTTTTTATTTGCGGTTATATGATGTCGGAGATATGGTTAGAGAAACTCTCTGCTGATACTCCATAGGCTACCTTTTTGGATTAGCAACAAGGGATCTTTTATATGGAGCGTCCCACACACAGGATAGTACATACCATGAACCTTTGTTACAATAGTTGTCAAGTACTGGTTGAAATGAGAAAAAGCCCAGTGGGCTCACCGACATGGATCGATCCTAGATCGGTCGTGCATCAGGCAGATGGAGAGAGAAACTGATAGATTGAGGGTTTTTTTTAACGACACCACTAGAGCACATTGATTTATCAATCATCGGCTATTGGATGTCAAACATTTGGTAATTTGACATATACTCTTAGAGAAGAAACTCGCTACATTTTTCCATTAGTTGCAAGGGTTCTTTTATATGCACCATCCCACAGACGGGATAGCACATACCACGGCCTTTAATATACCAGTCATGCTGATAGACAGAAACAGACATTGAGAGTGGAGAAAATAGAAAGATGGAAAGACATCATGAATGGGGAGGGAGGGAGGGAGACAGAGGGAGAAAGGGGGGGGGTTGCAGAGAGACTAACAGCTGTTTCATAGATCACTGAAAAGGGGGCCAGGGAGGGGGTGTTAGAGGAATGCAAGGTACCAGAATTACTCCTTTACATTTGGTGTCTACATTTTTAAATGGGTAGAGAAAATCGTAAATTACAGAATTTCTACCTGTGAACCTAAGATATATATCAAACACTTCGGTGTGTGTGTGTGTGTATATATATATATATAGAGGTTATTACCAGAGTGTTTTTCGGTATCATCAATATCATATATTAGGAATAAAAATTGTATTATGCGAGCCTCTGGCGAGCATAATACATTATTTTTATTCCTAATATATGACATTGACGATACCGAAATACACGATGGTAATAATCTCTTTATCATATAAGGTCAAGCTTAATGCAACGTGTTTTTGTAAACTGTACACGCAACTTTAATTCCAGTCCGCCATTACTAGATATTCAAATGACGTAAGAATATGTGGCACGGTGTATTCTTGAATGAAAATGACGTCAAATTCAAATGGCGTCATTTTGGATGTCCTTACATCAAAATAAAGTTATGCCTAACGTTTTTTGTTTTTTGAACGCTGGACAGCTTTCAGTGTCAAATTGCCGTTGAAATGTTTTTATTTGATGACTATGAATGCATACGTCAATCATGGAGTGTCACCCAAGTACATTTGCTTAAATGTTAATAAACCTAGTGCCGAGACCTCGACTAATTTACATCTAATTTGCAAAGTTATCAAATTCTTAAAGTATGTGATCTGAAAAATATCACATACTTTGATTGCACTGAAAATGTAAGATATTATATGATAAATATATATATATATATATATGTACATGTAAGAGGAAAAAAATGTTGCAGACCTATTGGACATAAATTAATATTGGTGTCTCCCATCCCCACTAACATTAACTGTGACTGGAATAAATGACCACCCACAAAATGAAGGCAAATGATGCTGCAGATCCACAGGAAATAAATTAATTTTGGTGCTTCCGACTTGCCCCATCCCCATCCCCCACCCCCCATCAACATTACACTGTGGCTGGAATAAACGACTACCCACAAAATAAATGGATTTAAACAATGTACATTTGTGTGTATTATATTAGGAAAAATATGCTTTTGATCCACTGGCCGTACATTAATGCTGATGCTCCCACTTGCCCCACCCCCATTCCCACCTCCACAAACATTACACTATGGCCAGAATAAACCACTACACACAAAATAAAAATTTATTTAAACCATGTACCATATACATAGGAGAAAAAATGCTACAGATCCACCAGCATAAATTAATGTTGGTGCCTTACCCTTACCCCACCCCACCCCCACCAACATTACACTATGGCCAGGATCACTGGTGTAGGAAGCGGTGGGGGGGGGGGGGGGGGCATGTGACTCCCCACTGTAGTAGCAATGGTTTTTATATATTTTACAGGTATTTATACAGTGTATATATATATATATATATATATGTGTGTGTGTGTGTGTGTGTGTGTGTGTGTGTGTGTAACTCCCCCCCACCCCACACACACACACTTTTTGGCACCTTCCTACATCAGTGGCCAGGATAAATTACCACCCATGAAATAAAAATATATTTAAACATTAATACATAGAAGAAAGAATGCTGCAGTCCCACGGGCATAAAATGATCATGGTGTCTCCCACTCACCCACACCCCCACCCCAACCCCATCCCCAACCCCAACCCCAACCCCACCCGATCTGATCAAACCTGGAGCAGTCCTAATTGAAAAAGCTTGTTTGGCTCACAATTTTCGATTTCCCCAGTTTGTTACTTTTGACATTTCCCGATTCGTCAACTCCCATTTTGAAAGTTTTTTCAATTATCCCTTTCATTGCACTCCTAATCCTTTTTATTGCCAGGGTCTTCCCATGTTGACTGTGGTATCAATTATTCATTGTGTTTGCTAAGTGTAGCATTAAAACTTGGTACCTGGAACAATAAAAAACATTAAGCTGTTAGGCAAGTATTGATTACAAATTGTATTTAATTGTTTCCATGGCAGACTGACATTTTGAGAAAGGAATTATCCATGGAATAGTTAACAAACCTCTACATTTAAAAGTATGACCAAATGGTTCTTTTGACATTTGTGATGAGAGAGAGAGAGAGAGAGAGAGAGAGAGAGAGAGAGAGAGAGAGAGAGAGAGAGAGAGAGAGAGAGAGGGGGAGAGTGAGACAGAAAAGGACACACACACACACGCATGCACAGAGAGAGACAGGCAGAGCGACGGAGAGAAAAACACACACACACACACACAAGCACAGAGAGATGGAGAGAGAGAGACAGGCAAGCAGAGACGAACATACTGACAGGGACAGATAGAGATAGAAAGTTAAAGTTTGTTTTGCAGGAGAGAATCTGTTTAATGTGCACTTTGTCATAGGCAGGACTGTACATACATTGTATGTACCAATTGTGAAGCACTAATTGAGATGAGGAAAAAATCCTGAGTTCATAAAGTCCTGCACATACTCCTACTATGAAAAGTTATTATTTGATGACACCATTAGAGTACATTGATTTATTTATTATCGGCTATTGGGTGTTAAACATCTGGTAATTTTGATATATAGACTTGGAGAGAAAACCTGCTACATTCTTTCCATTAGTATCAAAGGATCTTTTATAATTACCATCCCACAGAAAGAATAACAAATACCATGGCCTTTACTATACCAGTCATGGTGCACTGGCTGAAACGAAACATAGACCAATGGGCCCACTGATGGGGATCGATCCCAGACTGACCGTGCAGAGAAACCACAGACGCATGTCCAGGGGAGGGCTTTTGGGGTCAAAACCCTTCTCCGCTCAAGCAATTTTGTTTTCAATATATTTTCTGGGAGAAAATTACTCGACCCCCCACCATAAACTTTGCTCACCACAATCAAGATACATATCCCCTGCTAAAATTCCTGCACAAATTGAGAAATCTACTGTCATCACATAGGCTATACTCTTGGCTAATGAAAAAGCAGCAAAAAATATTTTTTATGTGCACTTTGTCACAGTCAGGGACAGGACATTCTAAAAAGGGCAACTTGAGTTAATCGTATGTAACAAACAAAAAAAGAAGGCCATCTTCCAAAGTGAACCATACTGTAGGACGCTCAGGGGCACTCCCTGAAATGTTTTCAAATCAAGATTCTCAGAGATGCGTTTTCAGGGCAATTCAGTGTTGTATATATTATGGATGACTAATTAAAAAAAAGTCATTATAAAGGGCACATCAGGGGGGGGGGGGGTGTCACAGGACATATGTGATCCCCTCCTCCCGATCCGCTATGACTTTTAACTTTAAACTATGCAGTAAAAAAGTGGGGAAAACCCACCAGTCATACAATAAAATATAATAATTGTGGTTGCCTCCCATGCCATTTATATGTCATGGGCGTAGGAAGGTGCCTATTCGTTGCCATGACCTTAAAGTCTCTAACTTGAGTCTAAACTTTAATGATTGTATAAGCACTAGATCAGGTACGAAATATTTACCGTATGTTGTATGAACCGTATAAAATGATATGAACCGCACATGGTATGAAGTATCCAAAGACATGAAGTATTGTACGAAATTACTATGAAACAAACGTCTGGTAGCGACCAAGACTAATTATAATGTTATGCTAAACTTAACAAGACAAATCAGTAGTTTTAAATGATTTTTTTTTTTTTTTTTTTAATAACGATAAGTTTTTAAACATTGACTTTCCTATGTTCAGATCCTACACTAATCCAAACATATGTACCTCGACGTAACATGCAATAATAAATAAATAAATAAATAGTCCGTTCCGTATTCCGTGTTCTGTCCGAATTTTAGCGTACTCAAAACTCATTTTTCTCACGAAGTTAGAATACACGACCATACGAATTTACTATAGTATTAATATATTCAGCTGTAAGTCTTGTTTAATAATCAGTGTGCAATATTGCCCGTTCTCTGTGTTTTGTGAAGGTGGTGTAATCTGGTATTAAGTTATGTTCAGCCTGTTGTGTTGTTCACTCAATGAATACTCGCGTCTTGAGTCAAGATGGTACCGATTTGAAGATGAGGGATACGATGTTACGTTAGCAGAAAAAGAACAAAGTAAATTCTCACCCTATAAACATTGTAAGTAAGCTGTGAACTTAATTTATAGCTTTTCTTAATTATAATAAATATATAGGTATGTTTTAATAGGCCCTATATACCCACAACGGTTTCTGCCAGAAAGAAATTTTTGGGTATGGCGCTATGGAATTTAATGCAACCACAGTCAAAGGGGTGTAGGCCTATGGGGGGGGGGGGGGGGGGGGGGTCTCCCCCAGAAGAAAAAACGGTTACATTTAGGGTTAGGGTTAAGAAAATCATACAGTAATGATAACAGTAATTAATTATGTCAAAAGATTAACTTAAAATAAAAAATCTGCAAAATATTTTGGTTATTGGCCATAGGCCTACCCGTTTCAAACAAAGCTGTTGACTGGGTAAAAAAAAAAAAAATCAAATTTCACAGACTTCAAGTATAATGGAATTGGGGTCATTGATGATAAAAATTCAGTATCATAGTTTAAATACCATATTTCTAGTATTTATTTTGGTAAATTGCTCTCATGATGCACCGTCAGTCTAGGATTGATCCTAGTGCAGGGTGCACATTAAGTCAGTACTTTTCTGAACCACACTTTGTACATCCCTTTGGACTAAGATCAATCCCCGTCACCCGTGCCTCATGATGTGCTATCCTGTCTGTGGCATGATGCATATACCTATTTCTCGCTCCAGCCAGTACACCACATGTTTAAAAAAAATGTCACATATTAAACTCACTCTGGATGGGAACCGATACCGGGAGGTGAACCAGGTACTGATAGCTTAACAGCCCAAAATATACCCCCGCCAAACTACCTGGGGTTAAAGTGGGCTAGCCTGTTTTATACCCCTAACTCTAACCCTCATTTTTTATTACTAACCTGTATACAAAATAAATAAATAAATAATAATAATAAACGTTTTAAAAGAAAAGCAATTATTGCTCTCATAAAAATAAAACTATCACAGATTAGTCATTTTAGAAGATATTTCGATATTCTCTAGCCCAAAATATATAAATTATGATGGAAAAAAACCGTCTGGACATTGAAATACAGACTTATTTATGAAAAACACACCCCAGGGTATATTCTGGGCTAGTCCAGTTTATACCCCGTGGGAATAAAACAGGCTAGCCCACTTTAACCCTGGGTATAGTTTGGGCTGTTACACCGATACTAGTAGCACTTGCTGTAATATGAATTAGTCCACTACGGGGGAAAACTTTTGTTAATTTTGTAGTTATGGGTCAGTGATTTAAGCCACTATTTAAGATTAAAGTAATTCATCCAGATTATTTTTGTCATACCATATGTAGGGAGGCTTTATCCTAATTCTGATTTTATTTACAGATTTTTTTTTCTTTTTACTTGCATTAGTTGACTCCAGGGGCCTAATTCACAAAGGTCTCTTAGGCTCTGTTAGACAACAAAGCATCCTCTTTGGAAGTATTTTAGCATTGCACTGTGAGATCGCAAAGTTGCAAGATGTTAGTGAATTAGGCCCCAGGGGTGGGATGTAGCCCAGTGGTAAAGCGCTCGCTTGATGCAAGGTCAGTTTGGGATCGGTCCCCTTCAGTGGGCGCATTGGGCTATTTCTTGTTCAAGCCAGTACACCACGACTGGTCAAAGGCCATGGTATGTGCTACCCTGTCTGTTGGATGGTGCATATGAAAGATTCCTTCCTACTGATGGAAAAATGTATCGGGTTTCCTCTCATAGACTTTATGTCAAAATTACCAAATGTTTGAAATCCAATAGCCGATAGTTTAATAAATTAATATGCTCTAGTAGTGTCGTTAAACAAAAAAAATCCTTTTAGTTAGACTCCAATAAATTCATTTGTGTCATATTGCTGTAGATTCAAATGTTAAGGTGGGTTTTTTTCAAAACCATCTTGTTAATATTGGGAAAGGGGGTTGTAAATTTTCTCTAATGTTTTGCTTGTCTTTTTTTTTTCATCTAGCATTAAGTTTCAGTGTTTAGATTTCTGCATATTTTGTTATAGATTCCAGTGTCCGGATTTTTCTTTGACACCCAATAGCCGATGTGTATTTTTGTGCTGGGGTGTCCTTAAAACAATTTTTGTTTGTTTGTTCTTTTGTTCATTCATTCATGTTGCTCATGCATCTTGCTATATGGGGCAGGACGTAGCCCAGTGGGAAAGCCCTCGCTGATGCACAGTCGCTCTAGGATCAATACTCATCGGTGGACCTATTGGGCTATTTCTCATTCCAGCCAGTGTACTACGACTGGCATATCAAAGGCTGTGGTATGTGCTATCCTGTCTGTGGGATGGTGCTAATAGGAAACATTAAACAGGTTTCCTCTTAAAGACTGTGTCAAAAATTACCAAATGTTTGATATCCAATAAGTGATCATTAATAACGTACTCTAGTGGTGTCATTAAAAAAGCAAACTTTAACTTTTAACTTTTCATCTTGTTATACATTTCATTGTTCTATTGAGGTACGAGGGGTCACAGGATTGATCATCCATGGTGGAATCAAAATCTGTGGTATATACTGTCCTGTATAGGGAAATTGCATGTAAACTCAATCTATCCATCAAATGTAAAAATAACTATGTTTGACAAAAAATAGACAAAAGGGTGGGACTTAACCCAGTGATAAAACACCTCATTCGTGGGAGGTCTAGGATCGATCGCCGTTGGTGGACCCTTTGGGCTATTTCTCGCTAAGCCAGTGCACCACAACTGGTATATCGAAGGCCATGGTATGTGGGATGCTGCATGTAAAAGATCCCTTGCTGCATTTTGAGTGTGGTCTTTAATGACATGTCTGACGCCATATGACTAATTAAAATGTGTCGAGTGTGTCATTAGATAAAACATTCTTTCCTTCCTTCCTTCCTTCCTTCCTTCCTTCCTTCCTTCCTTCCTTCCTTCCTTTCTTTCTTCCTTCCCTCTTCTTTCCTTCCAAATACAATGTAGCTGTAGTTGTTAAGTTTTTATAATTTTATTATTAATTACATTATTAATTAATGATGTAATAAAAGTATGTATATATATATATATATATATATATTATAAACAAGCTAGTTTAGTACAAAGTTGTGTTTAACCCCACAAACAGATGAATACATTGTTCTGGGTCAGTGAAATAAGCCCACGAGCTTTTGGATTATCATAATTCTTGGTTCTGTTAACAATGGTTGCCTAATTGTGTTGTAGAAACTAGGTGTCACATACCCAGTGAAGGATTTGGCAAAGCAGACATATTTTTTTTTACTTCATTGCCAGACCTTATGCACTTTTGCAGGATAGCACATAGACGCAATATTAAATGACATGTGAATGTGCATTGTTGGTTTTTTTCAATGTGGATTACACAAATTAGAAGTCTGTGGTTTTCATTTTAAGTACTGGGTAGAGGTGGTCTGACTTTGTGGATGCACCCCTGATGAGTAACGATTCCATGGCCATTGGTAGGTATTGTTACTACTGATATTTTTGGAGGTTCTTTCTCTGGGTTTTTTTTTTAATTTATGTGTGCATAAATGTCCATTTAATATATATTTTTAGTCCCCAACTGGTCAAACTAAAGGGGACTGTTGGTTTTTTCTCAGTCTGTCTGTCTTCCTGTTTGTTCATCCATCTGTTCGTTTGTCCCACATCATTTTCTGGAATTTGTTTTGTTGGGGGGGTTTTTGCCTCGAGATATTGAGTTGAAATTTTGTATATAGAGCTCTTTAACATACAAGTTTGGCTTTTATGGAAATTGGCCTATTTTTGACAGAGTTATAGCCCCTGAACTTACGAGATATGAAAATTTGTTCGGCTTTGTACGAGACGTGTTGGTTTTCAATGGTTTAACAGTACTCTCTTTTTTTTGATTTGGGAATTACATTAGTAAATATCAAAACTACATTGTAATTATCATTTAAAATATCTATAAACGTTACCGTATAATGCAATAACTGCTGTGTACAAACTGTATACCCAAAATTCGCCAACTATTACCGATTAGATATATATTTTTGTGTTTATTTTCAATCTTCACAGAAGATTGTAGGAGAAGCCACTGTTTACATTAGAATTTTGATATTCATAAGTTGTTCATGCATATATATATATATATATATATATATATATATATATATATATATATATATACACACATATATATACACATATATATACACATACATCTCTCTCTCTCTCTCTCTATATATATATATCTATCTATCTATCTATCTATATATAGATATAGATTTATTTGTGGTTACTGATCACAAATAACTAGTCTCAACAACAGCAAATTATATATATAGCACTAGTTTGCCAATGGCGTAATCAGAGAGGTTGCCCATAACACCTTTTGTTTTCTTCTTTTTTTTACCCTACTGTCTTTTTTCTTACCTGTCACCCCATAACATGACTAATTTTTCATTTCAACTTATTTTTCGTGCTTATATCCAATTAAGGTTCAAGCATGCTGTCTTGGGTACACACCTCAGCTATCTGGGCTGTCTGTCCAGGACAGTGGGTAAGTTGTTATTTGGTTAGTGGTTAGTAAAAGAGAAATGGGTGTAGTGGTCTCATTGAGTCATTATATAAAGCTCAATCTGGGTGGAAGCTGGTACCGGGCTGCGAACCTTGTACCTACCAGCCTTATGTCTAATGGCTTAATTACAACACCACCGACATAAGGCATTGTGGATGCCCCCACCCTCCATAAAATCCTCGCTATACCAATAACACTTGCAACAGTGATAATGCAACTTTAATGATTATTAAAGTAGAAAAGAAAGAAATGTTTTATTTAACAATGCACTCAACACATTTTATTTACGGTTATATGGCGTCAGACATATGGTTAAGGACCACACAGATTTTGAGAGGAAACACGCTGTCACCACTTCATGGGCTACTCTTTCCGATTAGCTGCAAGGGATCTTTTATTTGCGCTTCCCACAGGCAGGATAGCACAAACCATGGCCTTTGTTGAACCAGTTATGGATCACTGGTCGGTGCAAGTGGTTTACACCTACCCATTGAGCCTTGCGGAGCACTCACTCAGGGTTTGGAGTAGGTATCTGGATTAAAAATCCCACGCCTCGACTGGGATCTGAACCCTGTACCTACCAGCCTGTAGACCGATGGCCTAACCACGACGCCACCGACGCCGGTATTATTAAAGTAGAAGAAGCATAGTTACAGACAAACAAACACTTATTCGGATGCAGGGACTGTTGACAAAATCTCTGCCAACCCATTATCAGTGACAAATCAAATTTATTATCCACATAATAGAACATTTTTATGATCATCATAAGAATAAAAAACATTAGCATTAAGGCATGACTATGTAGTACTGTGTTTGGTAATAACTGGCAATCCTTCATGTTCTGTCACACATAAGAGCTGTAGCCGTGCTATTTTTAGACCGAGATAGTTTTATATTATCGGCTAGGCTGGCGTAGAGCACAGTGTCGGGAGTCAATCTTCGCTACAAAGGCCCATCATGCCAGGCACTCGGTAACCATAGCCAAGCTCGGGTGTTTTGTAAACAAACCTTTCATTATCGCTGTCAAAATCGCTCCCGTTAATGTTAGCCTCACAATGATTTAAGTTTTATAACGTTGCCTTTTCTTTTTTATATATATCTGGATATGGGTTTTATTTATTTTTCCATCTAACTCTTGTCATGAATTACGCAACATTCTGCCTGTTCATTCATAACTGGGAGATTCGGACAAGACATAATCTTGAGACACTGGTTGACCTGGAATTATCGTAACCTTTGTCCGTGTTTCTTTTCTATTTTCTCTCGTCTTTTCTTTTGTGCTAGCTTAATGAGTTATTGTGTGATCTTTGTTTGGAATTCGAGTCTCATTGACTGAATATGACTCGACATTTCTTCACGTAAATTGATTGTCGTAGATTACGCCTCGGCGTACCTATGTCCTCCATTACTGGTAGGTAAAAACAATTGTTGTTGGTACACTTTTTTTTTTTTTTTAAATATAGTATTGAATATGTTTCATCGTTTTAATAATAACAGACAGATATGGGATGTTGTTTTATAGTATATTTTTTATATATATCATTTGCCATTTTTATGTAAAAACAATTGTAAACAAAGATTTTAATATTTATATTTTATTTGCTTTGGTCAGCAGTTTTATTTAACATCTTAGTGTATTTTAAACTATGTTTTTTTTTTATGTCTGAGATATGGTTATTTTGATGTTTGATTTAAATAGGGAAAGAAGAAACCTAAACTGGTAGCAACTGTTAAAGTGGGGGGGGGGGGGGGATTTAGCTCTGTGGTAGAGCACTCGCTTGAGGTGTGGTGAGTCCTTTATACCTTTTTTTTTTTTTTAAATATCCAATTTGGGTTCAAGCACGCTGTCCTGGGCAAACATCTCGGCTATCTGGGCTGTCTGACCAGGACAGTGGGTTAGTGAGAGAGAAGTGGCTTTAAACCTCCCCATGGAGTTGTCAAAACTTGCTCTGGGTGAGAGCCTGTACCAGGATGCGAACCCAGTATCTACAAGCTGTCCCAGTCCCAGTTGCTTAACCCGTATACCACTGAGGCCGATATCGCGGAATTCGATGATTTCAGGTTATTTCCCATGCCAACCAGTGCTACAGGACTGCTATATCAAAGGCTATCGTATGTATACTCTCCAGTCTGTGGGGTAGGAAAGAAATGTTTTTATTTAACGATGCACTCAACACATTTTATTTACGGTTATATGGTGTCAGACATATGGTTACGGGCCACACAAATATAGAAAGAGGAAACCCGCTGCCACCACTTCATGGGTTACTCTCTTCGATTAGCAACAAGGGATCTTTTATATGCACCATCCCACAGACAGGATAGTACATACCATGGCCTTTGTTACACCAGTTGTGGAGCACTGTCTGAAACGAGTAATAAACAAATGGGGCCACCGACAGGGATCGATCCTAAACTGACGGCATATCAAGCGAGCGCTTTACCACTGGGCTACGTCCCGCCCAGTCTGTGGGGAAGTGCATATAAATGATCCCTTGCTGCTTTATAAGTTGGAGTAGCCTGTGTGGCGGTATCAGACTTCCAAAGTATCAAATCCCCCTTTGTCTGATTGTGTTTTTCCCATCCCAACGAGTGCCGTATGACTGATATCAGGGATAGAAATAAGCAGAATTTTTCATTTGTTCACCGGACAAATACACCGAGAAATCTACTCGTCCCGCAATATTTTCACTTGTCCAAATAAATGTTTTGTTTTATTCAAGTACAAGGACCATATTTTTTATTGCTCAAAATTAAACATCATTGAACATTTTTACTTGTCCACTGGACGACCATTGAGGTATATTTTGCTTGTCCAAGCAGATTTTCGAACACTGCTGGTATATCAAAGACCATGGTTTGTGCTGCTTGATCTGTATATAGGGAAGTGCATATATACCTTTTTTTTTTTTTTTTTTCTCCAGGTAATCCCAAAACTGCTGTACATAAACAGAAGTTCATTCTTGGTATTATGTATGTTCGGTGTTGGAACTTGACTGATTTTTAAATTTGTTTTTGATTTCAGGTAATCCCGAAACTGCTGACTCGGCTGATTCGTGTCAGCAAGATGACAGCAGTGGAAAAGCAGCTAAGCGAGGCGGGGGAGGTGCGGGTGGGAAGAAGACTCCAGGGGGGAGGATAGCCAAGCCACTGTTTTGCAGTCTCGCCAACAACATGATGCCGAGTTTCTACATTGGAGGAGGCAATGGAGTCAGCTTGTAAGTAGATCTCATTTTCTGGTTTTTGCATTGTCAATCTTGATGTTGTGATGATTAAGGAAGGAAATGTTTTATATAACGACACACTCAACATATTTTATTTATGCTTATATGGCGTCGGACATATGGTTAAGGACCAAATAGATATTGAGAAAGGAAACTCACTGTCGCCACTTCATGGGCTACTTTTTTTGTTTAGCAACAAGGGATCTTTTATATACACCATCCCACAGACAGGATAATACATACCATGACCTTTGATATACCAGTCGTGGTGCACTGGCTGGAACGAGAAATAGCCCAATGGGCCCACCACCAACGGGGATTGATCCCAGACCGACTGCACATCAAGCGAGTGCTGTACCACTGAGCTGCATACCGCCCCCTTGTGATGATTAAAGTCCTGGGCATTGAAATTCAGCTGCTGGCCTTGAACGACACACACAAAATGTCAGTTTTTCAGTTCTATTTTATTTTCGACCCACAGTCTGCTTTCAGGTACAAAATTGTGTATTTTAGAACAAATATCTACCCATTTGTCCATTAATCCATGTGTCCAATCATCTTGGATGAAGGAACTCATTTTCACCAGAATCTGTGCCCAGGACAGCCATGGACCACAACAGTTGGTTCTAAATGTGCATGTTAAATCATTTCATTCTGTCATTCCATCTACTCAGTCAGCCAGACATCCAGCCATCCTTTCTGCCATTACTAGCAATCGACCCTTCCCACTCATTCATCCATCCATCCATCCAACCAAAACCTACCATCCATCCATCCACCCATCCACCCATCCATTCATCCATCCATTCACAGACTGATCCACACATTCTCTCACCCACCAAAGCACACAGTCAAACAATTCATTCACTACCTATTTTCTGAAAGAGTTGAAATAGTTTAGCTAGAGGTTCTCATATTTCAATTTTAAATGACATGTTTCTTCTCTTGTGTGTGGGTGTTAGTACCTGACAGATGGCACACCTGAACCTACCTGTAATCTACCTGTACCTGTCGGTAACCGTCCACCAAATATTTTCACTAAGACACCAAAATACCTGGAAGATTTCATCCCACTAATATTGGCCTTTTTCACATCTCTGATATCTATTCATGCCACTTTCTTTTAAAGTAACCATCCTGTCAATAACGCCAATAACTTCATCTCCGGTTTCATTTGCATAACCTTATTCACACTGATACATCTCCCGCAATTTGCTATTCATCCCGTGCCATGCTGAAACATCGTTTTGTGTTCTCTGCGACCTCCGACCTTTTCCGTGTGTCAATTTCTAAGTACAGATAGGTGTGGGGTTTTAGTTTGTAGAGCTCGCACTCCATTGATGGAAGAATTTTCCCTGTACTTGTGAAATGGTTTCATCTCCTGGTGGGCTGGTACCACGACTCGTGAGTGGAATACCTTGTCGGTCTTCCGTCAGTGATTATAAGGTAGTGGATTTGCCCACCTACAAAACAAATAAAGTGTTTTAGTGTCAATTCAGTGTATGTACGTTGTGGATGGTCATCTGTGTATTTTTATTTTATTGGATTTGGTTAGTCGTTTGTACACTTATATTGGGTTTATTTCTGTTTAGTATGTCATTGAATAAAATGCGAGATTGTCAGGCCATTTTTATTGGATTAGCTTAGATGTTGATCCCTGTCTGCCCAGATGGTAAACGTTGCTCCCCTTTAGTCCTCCATGTCCGACCGTTTTTTATTGGTTGAAACATATATTTTTGCTTAAAGGGACCGACCCTAGTTTCAACCCGTGAAAATTAACACTAAGTTTAGTTAATCTACAAACCTGTAACACATTGGGATAAAGTTACGATTGAGTTAAACATGAGCCTGTGACTTTGAAATGGTGAAATACCCTCTAAAAATAGATTAAAACTCGACTTCATAACTGTTATTTCTCAAACGCACATGCGTTTTTAAAATATAAGAAATGCCTTTTGTGATATTAAAAACACCAGGATGACCAAAAACACTTCGAGTGTACGGAAATTGATAATATAAACCATAAAATTTAAGTAAAGTATGATTTTAGTTATCAAAAACGGCTATAATAGTCAAACATATGCCGTAGTGTTTAAAAACTAGGGTATGTCCCTTTAATATCTAATTTCCTGAAAATATAAAATAAAAAATGAAATTTCATTCCTCCCCATTTAGAATTTTTTTTTTTTGTGAGGGGGGGGGTCAAAATCTTTATTGAGAGAGAGAGAGTGAAAGTGAGAGAGAAAGACAGAGTGAAAGTGAGAGAGAGAGTGAAAGTGAAAGAGAGAAAGAGGGAGGGGAGGGAGAGAGAGAGACAGTGAAAGTGATAGAGAGAGACAGACAGTGTGAAAGAGAGAAAGAGGGAAGGGAGGGAGAGAGACAGAGTGAGAGGGAGGGAGGGGGAGAGAGAGAGAGATGGAGGGAGGGGAGGAAGGAAGGGGAGAGAGAGAGAGATTATAAAAAAACATGTTATTTTCCCAACTATATAGCACTCTAGATACACATGTGTAGTTGAAGTGTGTATGCTTTAGAAAAATACAAAAATGTGTCCTTTTTAGTTTAAGAAGGCTCCTTTTGTCTATATGGAAAATACCCTATGTACCTGTGCCATGACACTTTTTTTTTAATTACACCCACCCCATCGCCCAATATTTTAGGCTAGGTATGCAGGCTTTCGATGGTATGTAATAAAAACAAAACAGACCATAAATGCCCATACTATAGTCCGTCCCATCATTCTATTAAAATGTTTTTTGTAAATAATTTCAGTTTGCTTGGATGTAAGAAAAAAAGTAAAAGTGTTTTGGAAATAACAAAGAAATATAATTTGTGTGTGCAATTTACAAATCAATTGGCTCAGAAATAAATAACTTGTAGTAAATTACATAGTATGAAAAAAAATGCGATCCCTGTGGTGGTTATGGGTTTAAAATGTTTTGAAATTGACCACTGCATTTTATGTGCTTTGACAAATTTTAAACAGCAGTTCTCTAACTACCTTCTATCTAAAAATTTAAATAAATACATTAATTTCCAAGATTTTAGGGTACGTAATTTTACCCTCTGTACACTCTGGTAGAAATACTGGTATGACCCTGGCAGGGAACATTTTGTTTCGTATCGCGTCACAATTTGCTACGCAAGTTTCAGAGATCGCTACACAATTTTAAAACATTTAAACAGTAGTTGCTAATCAATTTTCAGTTGACTAGAAATATTGCTAATCAAGATTTTGAAAAAGTCAAATAATTTCTAAATAATCTTTTAATCTGTTATTATTTCTATCTTTCAGGATAGAAGCACCTCTGCTAGCACTGGGTTGGAAGCGGACCTCTGACAAGTACGACGAGAAATTTCGTCTCAAATGGGTCGAATGCAAAAGCAAGATAAACTACGCCGCATTTAAAGAAGGTACGTAAAAAAACATGGCAACCATACAAAATGTTCAACAATCTAATGCAGGCCATAGGATTTAGAAATTTCATGGGAAACACTTTTTCGGTTCCACGCCTTGTGATCATGGGAACCCATCGGAAACTGCATCCAGTGAAACCTCTCTAAACCGGACCCTCTGTAAACCGTATTTCCACAAAACCGGACATTTTTCATGATCCCTTTTTAAATATCTGTGCAGGAGAGAACCTCTCTAAACCGGACCCTCTGCTAACCGGAATTCCCACAAAACCGGACATTTTTCATGATCCCTTTTTAAATATCTGTGCAAGAGAGAACATCTCTAAACCGGACCCTCTGTAAACCGGAATTCCCACAAAACCAGACATTTTTCATGATCCCTTTTTAAATATCTGTGCAGGAGAGAACCTCTCTAAACCGGACCCTTTGTAAACCAGAATTCCCACAAAACCGGACATTTTTCATGGTCCCTTTTTAAATAGCTGTGCAGGAGAGAACCTCTCTAAACCAGATACCTCTTAAAACCAGACTTTTTACTTGGTCCTGAGCTCTGCATGTGATTTTCGTTGAATAGTCGTACTCGATATAATAATGGGAAACAGAATTTTGGTTCCGTGATTTTATCGACAGGTTACCAGAAACAACCATTTCCATGAAATCTGAGTGCCTGTAGTGTATTGTATTGCATGCAAACTGTTGTTTACATTAAAAAAATTGTGCATGATTTTGCTTTGTCACCTTGTCATTGTGATATAATAATGAGGTAATATAAACTAAACATTAGGCCTGTTCCAGAATAGATTACGGGAGGTGGGTGTGGGGAGGAAGGGAGATGAATTTTGGATATACCCACCACCCACAAAAGAATGTTTTTTAAAACAATGTATGCATAATTTTTTTTAATTTTTTTTAAATGCTGCAAAACCATTTAATGGTGCTTTCCTCCCTCACCCACCTTTATTTATTGCACAAGTTTATAGTGCACAAGAATATTATTAAGTGGTATTTTTTTGTAATTCTAGTTTCCCATGATGAAAGAATGGGGTGTAGCTAAATGAGAGAGTGATTACCTATGGTGTGATGGCTCTCTCTCTCTCTCTCTCTCTTTCTCTCTCTCTCTCTCTCTCTCTCTCTCTCTCTCTCTCTCTCTCTCTCTCTCTCTCTCTCTCTCTCTCTTTCTTTCTCTCTCCTTTCTGTCTCTCTGCTTGCTCTCTCTCTCTATCTCCTCTCTCTCTCTCTCTCTTTCTCTCTCTTTCTCTCCTTTCTGTCTATCTGCTCACTCTTGCTCTCTCTCTCTCTCTCTCTCTCTCTCTCTCTCTCTCTCTCTCTCTCTCTCTCTCTCTCTCTTTCTCTCCTTTCTGCCTCTGCTTGCTCTTCAGCTCGCTCTAAGACAAGTTTCTCTTTCTCTCTCCTTTCTTTCTCTCTCCTTTCTGTCTATCTGCTCACTCTTGCTCTATCTCCTCTCTCTCTCTCTCTCTCTCTCTCTGTCTCTCTCTTTTTCTCTCTCTCTCCACACCTCAGACAAACACGCTACCACTCAGCTAGATCCCCATTGAAACCAATTAAGAAAGTAAAGATTCATAAATCTTGTTTTGCTGATGTTAATTTGAAAACCCTAATACCCTTTCCAGACAGGCCGCTTTTCTCTGCAGTTGATTTAAGATGAAGTAGGCCATCTCCTAATAACTGCTTGCTCTCTCTCTCTCTCTCTCTCTCTCTCTCTCTCTCTCTCTCTCTCTCTCTCTCTCTTTCTCTTTCTCTCTCTCTCTGTCTCTCTCTCTTTCTTTCTCTCTCCTTTCTGTCTCTCTGCTTGCTTTCTCTCTCTCTCTCTCTCTCTCTCTTTCTCTCCTTTCTGTCTATCTGCTCACTCTTGCTCTCTCTCTCTCTCTCTCTCTCTCTCTCTCTCTCTCTCTCTTTCTCTCTCTCTCTGTCTCTCTTTCTTTCTCTCTCTTTCTCTCTCTCTCCTTTCTGTCGCTCTGCTTGCTCTCTCTCTCTTTCTCTCTCTTTCTCTCCTTTCTGTCTATCTGCTCACTCTTGTTCTCTCTCTCTCTCTCTCTCTCTCTCTCTCTCTCTCTCTCTCTCTCTCCTTTCTGCCTCTGCTTGCTCTCGCTCTCTCTTTCTCTCTCCTGTCTATCTGCTCACTCTTGCTCTCTCTCTCTCTCTCTCTCTCTCTCTCTCTCTCTCTCTCTCTCTCTCTCTCTCTCTCTCTCCTCTCTCTCTCTCTCTCTCCACACCTCAGACAAACACGCTACCACTCAGCTAGATCCCCATTGAAACCAATTAAGAAAGTAAAGATTCATAAATCTTGTTTTGCTGATGTTAATTTGAAAACCCTAATACCCTTTCCAGACAGGCCGCTTTTCTCTGCAGTTGATTTAAGATGAAGTAGGCCATCTCCTAATAACTAATAACATATAACACTATACCGTGTTAGTCCCACTGAAACCCAATCTTTAAGTATGCTCACTGAAATTGGCAATTTCCAAAGCTTTTGATCTTCTTGAAATCTGTTTGTGTGTTAAAGACAAGATCACATAAGCCTGTCTTCAACAGGAGGAAAGAAAGAAATGTTTTATTTAATGACACACTCAACACATTTTATTTACGGTAAATGGTGTCGGACATATGGTTAAGAACCACACAGATATTGAAAGAGGAAACCCGCTGTCGCCACTTCATGGGCTACTCTTTTTGATTAGGTCAGGTCATAGAGTTTTACATGCACATTCAGAACAAGCTGTTGTAGCGCACACCTTTTGATTAGCAGCAAGGGAGCTTTTATATGCACCATCCCACAGACAGGATAGTACATACCACAGCCTTTGTTACACGAGTTGTGGAGCACTGGCTGGAACGAGAAATAGCCCAATGGGTCCCCTGATGGGGGTCGATCCTAGATCGACCGCGCATCAAGCGGATGCTTTACCATTTTGCTTTTTTATGGAATATTCTTCAAGATGGGTGAAAGCCTCCAAAGTACATGTATTGACATAATATAAAATCAATGATCTCTAATGGTATCTTTAAACAAACAAAAACTAATAAAAAATAATGAATATGACATCATCATGTTTGCTTTTATATCATAACATGTTATGACATTGTTAGATCAAGTCTCTTTGAGAATATATTCCATAAAAAGTCAAAATTGCAGCCGGCACAAAATCACATGCTTTTTGCCCTATGCGATCTTAGCGAAGTCGATATAGCTGACATGGTTATCATCTAGTATGTAGAGTGTGTCATTGTAATTGTTTTTTCAATATTTCTGTCTGGAAAAAATGTTGGTAAAACCTAACTAAATATAATAGTAGGAGAGCAATTTATCGTAGTTAACATTTTGGTTCAGACTTTATTGACTGTTAACCACTCTCCGGGACACAGAGCTGGGCGGTATTCGAATTTCAGGTTCAGCATCAGTATTTTTGGGGTGATTCACCTTGGTATGGGTACCAATCCAGAATATTGAGCTGTTTTTTTGGTATGGCTTTAAATGCATGCCCGAATTAATGCTCAACCTCTAATGTCGTACTTTCCGTTGACACAAAGTGCATGTACGTATGTTTCTGTCTATTCTCACGAAGAACGACGTCCATGCATTCTTTTTGGCCATTTTGCGTTTGTCAGATACAGTGGAACGTCTTAAAACCGGACATTTTTCTTATTCCTTCTTAAAAATCAGTTTCATAATTAACCTCGCTAAAACGGATACCTCTTAAAAGTGGACATTTTACTTGGTCCCTAGCGTCTCCAGTTTAGAGGAGGCTCACTGTATATTGTTAGTGCTTTAGTAAATGGCCAGAAACATTTTTCAACACTGAAAGTTCAGTATTTTGCAATTTGCTCGGTATGGTAAATCAGTATTGACATGATACCGATACCGAACAATATATACGGTATACCGTCCAGCTCTACCTGGACAAATAGTCCAAATAGCTGAGGTAATAACTCTGAATAGCATGCTTGAGCCTTAATTAGACAGACGCAGAGAAAATAAATTATAATGGAATTATTCATATGTAACCTTTATTTCGTAATATCCACTTGCAGTTGGCAGGTGTTAAATAAACACACTTGCTGCACAGATTTATAACTGCGTAGACACAATGTAAGTTATTTATGGGTTGCGTGCAGCCGAGTGTAAATTATTCATCATTTTTCAACTATGAGTATTCCAGCAGACAAGTCAGGCATGCATGAAAATGCAGATATTCCATGTACGGGTTATAGCAAACATAGCTAACTATCATAATTCTGTTTTTATTCTGTATTCATAATATTACAGACCGGCCTTGGTGGCGTCGTGGCAGGCCATAGGTCTACAGGCTGGTAGGTACTGGGTTCGGATCCCAGTCGAGGCATGGGATTTTTAATCCAGATACCGACTCCAAACCCTGAGTGAGTGCTCCGCAAGGCTCAATGGGTAGGTGTAAACCACTTGCACCGACCAGTGATCCATAACTGGTTCAACAAAGGCCATGGTTTGTGCTATCCTGCCTGTGGGAAGCGCAAATAAAAGATCCCTTGCTGCTAATCGGAAGAGTAGCCCATGTAGTGGCGACAGCGGGTTACCTCTCCAAATCTGTGTGGTCCTTAACCATAAGTCTGACATCATATAACCGTAAATAAAATGTGTTGAGTGCGTCGTTAAATAAAACATTTCCTTCATAATATTACAGGGCTTGAAATAGCGGCCTGTGAAAAGCGAAAAGTTGTCAATTTTTTAGATGTAGCCGGTGAAATATAAATTACCTATAATTCCGTGATTATTCTATATTAATAATATTACAGAGCTTGAAATAGCAGCCTATACATGAAAAGCAAAAAGCGGTTCCATTTTTTAGACCTAAAAGGTAAAATATAAATTCACCTGCTAAAATTATGAAAATAAATTGCAGATAATTTTTTCAAGAGACAGATGTACATGTATGTACACCAGTACGGTCATCTCATCTTCTATTTAGCTGCTGAGCTTGTGAATCTGTTATATTTTAATTTTATAATGCTCTAAAACATATACTGATGGAAAGAAATAAAGGATCACACGGGTAGCAACAAGAAATAATGACTGCATCAAAAATCAATTGATATTGTCAGAAGTTGACTGGGAACATATAGGCAGCACCTTCAACACTACAGACATTCAATCCCACATTACAACTTGGTATGAAATACAGACATTACTACATTACATTTGTTTTTTTGTTGTTGTCGAACATGTATTGGGTTATGACGAACAATATTGTGTTTAAGATTGACCTGAGATATATTTGACGCATACATGTACCTCTATTCAGCCGTATACACAACCTGCCTTTTTAATGGATCGCTGTGACTCGTCCCATATTGAATAAATCTTTTGTGAATTTTATAAGCCAGTTATTATTACAGTAAACGTTCTGTTTATTTTCTCTGAATAATACATATTGCATAATGCATATTGCATTCAATTTATGTGATCTATGCCATGATATGTAAAATAATAATAATATTACAACTTAATATTGAATTATTATTTATCACAACACTATATAACATTGATTGATTTATTATGAGTCAAGTCAAGTCAAGTCATATCAATTCAGTTCAATTAATTTATTTCCGTATAATAAAATTATGAATTATATACAGACATGAATAATATCAACATCAAAAAAAGAAAAACAATACATGTTATAATGGTTACAATATCCTAGCACATTTATAATTTATATACTAGTAACAATATTTAGCATTGGCCTGTGGATGTCAAATTCTGGAATATAGTCTCAGAAGAAACCTGCTACATTTTTCCATTAGCAGCATTGGATCTTTTATATTTACGTTCCCAAAGACAGGACAGCACATATCACACCCTTTGATATACTAGTTGATTGAGGATGGATCTCTGTAAGTGAGAGCCCAGTGGACTATAGGGGCCTACATGTATTTCTCCTTCCAGCCAAAAGCTGTGGTATGTTCTATCCTGTCTGTGGGATAATGCATATAAAAGATTCCTTGCTTCTGAGTGAAAAGTGTAGCCCATGTGGTGGCGGTAGTGGATATCCTGTTATTATCTCTGTGTTTCTTAACTGTATGTCTGACATTAAATAACCGTGAATAAAAATGTGTTGGGTGCCTCATTAAATAAAATCTTTCTCTTTCTTTCTTTCCTTCTTTCTTTCTTTTTTTCTTTCCTTCTTCCTTTCTTTCATTTCTTTCCTTCTTTCTTTCTTTCTTTTCTTTCTTTCTTTCTTTTTTCCCAATCTACTAGCTGATCTGTACATTTTCCATGGGTTACAGTCTGTCGTTCTTTCTTTCTTTCTTTTTTTCTTTCCAACCTACATATTTGTACATTTCCAATCATTGTACATTTCGAATCTGTGCAAAGACACGAGCCCATAACCTATAACCTACCGGCCTCATACTTCATGTCATAACCATTTGCCTATCAGTATCAATAACTATATACTGAAGTTGCAAAAGCTTTCAGGTACTCTGGGATGGGAGCCAGTACTGATGTGTGAACCAGTACCCACCGACCTTAAGTCTGATGGCTTAAAGGAGAGGACAACCAAGGCATTTGGCCTGGTAGGCATATTTAACTATATTTAATGTACATTATTGCTTAATTTCAATAAGTACATTTATATATTTAATTAATACAACGATAAAAATGTGCCGGCCATTGTTTATAATGGGCGCAGCCATTTTTGTTCCAAGCTGCAAATACGCCCCCTGGTGACCACGTAGTCACGTGGTTAAAAACGCGTCACGTCAGGAATTGGTGAATGCTGAAGCATAATAACCGTATGAGGATTGCCTGTTTTGAGACTTGGTGCCAACGGTTGGCATCACCGCGGTGTCACCAAATAAACATGCCGGAACGTTGTTCCGCCGTTTTCTGCGAGAACACCAGATCCAGTAAACCTGGGTTAAGCTTACATCGGTTTCCGATACGTGACAAACCATTATTAGCGAAATGGTTGAAAAACATGAAACGAGATTTTTATCACGTTTTATGTTCACTAAACCATGAAGGTCAGTACATTTACAGATCGATGTCTGATTGCAACCGGCATCGGTTGAATCGTGGCTAAGCCATCGGACATGAGGCTGGTAGGTACAGGGTTCGCAGCCCGGTACTGTCTCCCACCTAGAGCAAGTTTTTACGACTCATTGGGCAGGTGTAAGACCACTACACCCTCTTCTCTCTCACTAACCACTAACAATTCTAACCTACTGTCATGGACTGACATCCCAGATAGCTGAGGTGTGTGCCCAGGAAAGTGTGCTTGAACCTTAATTGGATATAAGCATGAAAATAAATTGAAATGAAATGAATTAATGAATGCCTGATAGCACTGACTACCACCCTCATCC
Organism: Gigantopelta aegis; assembly: GCF_016097555.1. Lineage (NCBI taxonomy): Eukaryota > Metazoa > Mollusca > Gastropoda > Neomphalida > Peltospiridae > Gigantopelta > Gigantopelta aegis. The sequence continues at coordinate 11,674,152 of NC_054713.1, read as the reverse complement.
CTCCTTAAATTTAAACAGTTGTACAAAAAATATATATATATATATCAAACGTTTTGTTTGGTATAGGTTTCATAGCTTTAGGAAAGTTGTTATATAAAAAAAAAAACTTGCAGCTCAGAAGGAATAACCTGTGTGGTGACAACAGGTTTCTTGTCATATTCTTTAGACCTAGAGTCACAATCACTTCTCGGGGCTTACTCTGTCCATTGCCTTTAATTGTTGAATTTTTATCTTGATGTGGTTCATCATTTAATGTTTTGCCTTTACCATAGTTTGACACCCAATAGCCGGTGTATTTTTCGTGCTGGGGTGTCATTAAACATTCATTCATTCATTGCCAAATTAACCAATTGCTAAAAAAAATTAGTGGCTATAACATACATGTAATTTAATATTTTAGCTAATAAAATGGTCTTTAACTTGGCCTCTTTTTAATAATTTTTGAGGAAATACTCTACATACTATAGTATGTGAAAACTGGACAACACTTGATTCATTCCATTCTGAGCTCTGACTTTACATATGACAGCCATGAATGGAACTGCGCTGGGGTGTCGGTAAACAAATTTCCCTGTTCCTTTCCGTGTCTTTCATACACGGTAACAAGCCTGTTCAACCTGTATGCACAACATGTATTTTCTTTTTACTGGATTGCTCTTCGCTGGGCTGACAGAAAATAAATCTTTTGTGATTTCTTTTTTTATAAGCTGGTTATTATTACCGTAAACCCTCTGTTGATTGTTCTGTAATATTAATGTGTTATTGATGTAGAATAGCATTAACGTGATCCACCTTGTCACAAGTGGGCTTTGGCTTAGAGGAGATTTAGGTCAGAGGGTGGAATATAGTGTGCCTGTAATGTAAAAAATTTCACAGCATTGGATTTCCACTTCATGCAGTGTTACATGCTTCGTATATCAAAAGCTATGGTATGTGCTATCATGTCTGTGTTTATAAGTGTTTGTTAAAAAGTCATTTGTTATCAATAAAGTGAACTCAGGTTTAGGTCAGCTGGTAGAATATAGTATGCCTGTAATATAAAAGTGTTCCCAGTATTGAATTTCCACTTCATGCAGTGTTATATGACTGGTACATCAAAGTCTGTGGTATGTGCTGTCATGTTTATGTAAGTGCTTGTTAAATGGCATTGGCTATCAATAAAGTGAACCCAGGTTTAGGTCAGCGGGTAGAATATAGTAAGCCTGTAATGTAAACATTTTCCCAGTATTGAATTTTCAATTGTCAAGTGTACATGCTTGGTGGAACAAAAGCATTGATATGTACTGCCATGTCTGTGTATAAAGTGCTTGTAAAAGGTCACTGCCGGTCAGTTGTAATACATTTTTTTTTAAGTGAACCCGGTGAAGGGATCTAGCTTGAGTGAGATGCTTGGGTTACAGAGATCGAACCCCCTAAGTGGACCCATTTTCTAATTGTTTTTCCCCTTTCTCAACCAGTGTCATATGACAGGTATATCAAAGGCTGTATTTTACTAGTGAACCCGGTGGTGGAATCTAGCTCAGTCGATAGATCACTTGCTTGAGGTGCTCTGGTCATAGGATCGAATCCCCTAGGTAGATCCATTCTCTCTTTGTTTATTTCCCATCCCAATCAGTACTTCATGACTGGTTTATCAATGGATGCGGTATGTGCATTCCAATCTGTGAGAGAGGAAGGAAATGTTTTATTTAACAACGCACTCAACATATTTTATTTACGGTTATATGGCATCAGACATATGGTTAAGGACCACACAGATATTGAGAGAGGAAACCTGCTGTCGCCACTTCATGGCCTACTCTTTTCGATTAGCAGCAAGGGATCTTTTATATGCACCTCCCACAGACAGTATAGTACCTACCACGGCCTTTGTTACACCAGTTGTGGAACACTGGCTGGGACGAGAAATAGGCCAATGGGCACACCGACAGTGTCTGTGTGAGAGTGAATATAAAAGAATGCTTGATGCTAAAGGTAAAATGTAGTGTGGGTTTCATCTCAAGATTGTGTCACAATTACGAAAATCCCGTGTATACTGGACGTGCTGTTATGACAACAAAGATTAATTATAAAGTGTACCTATTTGGGTTAGGGGTGTGCCACCACCTGTCCCATGACGTGTCATCTTGTCACTGGGGATAGTAGGGGAGCTTATAGCTTAATGGTAGAGCAGTCGCCTGAGTTATGATGGGTCTTATGATTGATTTCCTTGATAGACTCATTTTTCCCATTCCAACCAGTGTCCTACATCAGGTACATGAAAGGTCATGGTATGTACTATCCTGTCTTTGCTACAAATGAGTAGGAGTAGCCTTGGTGGCAATGGGGGATTCCATTTTCACTTTCACTTTCCCAACCAAGTAAATCATATGTTAGACACCAAATTGCTGTGGCCTAAAATGTGCTACGATGTTGTAAAACAAACATTCCTTTCCTTTACATAGATATACCTTTCTTTTTGTTCTTTTTTAAAAAAAAATTGGGGGGGGGGGGGGGGGGGGGGGGGGGGCAGGCAGAGTATAGCTCAGTGATAGAGTGCTTGTCTGGTGTGCGGTGGATCTTAGAATGAACATCTATTTGATGACTTACGGTACTTTCTCCAGTCCTGTAGCGTAGCTACTGTTGCTATGAATGTTTCCAGTCAAGTTGGCACAGTGTGTTTTATAGCCGGGCTACCTGAGGTGCCCTTTTGACTGGCATTAATAATAACACTCACTGTACTGAAAGTTAATTGCATCAGGTCTGTCTGTTCATCCAGCCGTGTACGGGCTTCCATTCATGAATTCATCCCTCCCTCCCTCCCTCCATCCATCCATTCATGAATTCATCCAGCCAGCCATCTCTCCATCCAGCCATGTATATGTTTCCATTCATAAATTCATCCATCCATTTAACCCGCCATTTATTCATCCATCCATCCATCCATCCATCCATCCATCCATTCATTCATTCATTCATTCATTCATTCATTCATCCATCCATCCATTGGTATCCATCCATGTGTTCATTCATCTATCCATTCTGTTTTCTTTCCATGCATCCATCTATACCCTATCTCCTTCTAGTCATCATTCATGCACCCATCCATCAGTTTATATCTCCATCCATCCATCCATTCATCCATCCATCCATCTTCCATATGTCTATTTATCCATCCATCCATCCACCCATCATTCGGCCATCTGTGCATGCATGCATCCATCCCTTTCAATCATCAATCCATCCATCTATCCGTCTATCCATCCAACCATTCGTCCACTCTAATAACCCATCTATCCATCCATCTATCCATCCATCCATCCATCCATCTTCCATATGTCTGTCTATCCATCCATCCATGAATCATTCAGCCATCCATCCATCCTTTCAAGCATCAATCCATCCATCTATTTGTCTATCCATCCAACCATTCATCCACCGTAATAACCCATCCATCCATCCATCCATTCATCCATCCATCCATCCATCCATCCATCCATCCATCCATCCATCCATCCATCCATCCTAAAACATCCATCCATCCATCCATCAATCCACCCTAAAACTCATCCATCCATCCATCCATCCACCCACCCTAAAACATCCATCCATCCATCCATCCATTCATCCATCCATCCATCCATCCATCCACCCTAAAACATCCATCCATCCATCCACCCTAAAACCCATCCATTCATCCATTCATCCATCCATCCATCCATCCATCCATCCATCCATACAGTGAGTCAAAAGTCATATGTTACATGGTATTTCTTCCTGCAAAAGGAGCAGCCTGTGTGGCAGCAGTGCATTTTGCCTCTTAAGCAACAATTCCCTATTTTGTATGTTTTCTGTGTCTGAGTTGATCGCCTCCATATCTGTGCGTATGTAACCATCTGTGAAGATATAAACACAAATTAATTTTGAAAAGACACAGTAAGAACATTTGTCAGTTTATAATTCTTTCCAACATTTCTTCTGTGTGACGTCAATTCTTGTGGGATTCTGCACTTCTGTGATCCTTGAATCCATGAAAACTCTCTCGAAAAGTGATTCCAAATTCACGTATTTGGATCACACATGGTTTGCATATACATGGAAACGCAGACATGGCAGACACATTATTTAAATAATTCATGGATTTATGGATTCACAAAAAATTAGCAAGGAAAATGTAATTATGGAAACGTGACAATGACCACCCAACATAGCCACTGTTTAAACAATGCACTGGGGTGTCGTCCTATCATTCCTTTCTTTCCAAGCATGACAACCAGTTTGTCATGGAAATAATCATTACTGAGGTGAGAAGTAATATAACTTTCAGTTTTAACCATGGAAAGTAAAATAATACAGCTTTTGAAATTCAAATCATCTCGCAACGTCAATTTAGTACAGATAATAACAAAGTAAATATTCCATAATTACACAAATACCAACACAGATCAGTTATGCAACAGCTATTTTGTGGCGACACTAGTGATTTCAATTTTGTGGGCTGATAAAAATACTTTGTAATCACTGACAAAATATATTTGAATATTGGCCTTTGATAGACACTCCCTGGAAATAATTCCTGCAGCTGACAATATCCATTTGTAAAATCCATCAAGCCATCCAACCATGAATGTGTTAATGGTTAAACATATCCATCTATTTGTCAGTTGATCTATTAGACGAGGGGGGGGGGGGGGGGGGGGGGGGGGGGGGGGGGTAGAGAAAGAGAGAGAGAGAGAGTGTGTGTGTGTGTGTGAGTGAGTGAGTGAGTGAGTTTCCGCTAGAGGGTAAAATGGGTATGGCACCATATCGAGATTTTTTTGCATGTTTTAATTTTTTAAGTTGACCTTTTGACAAAATTAATTATGATTTTCTTAACCCTAACCCTAAACCTAACCTATTTTCTTTCTGGGGGAGGCCGTCCATATACACTACACACATTGTAAACATTCAATTCCATAGCGCCATACCCAAAAATTTCTTTCTGGCATAAACACTGAGTGAGAGAGTGAGTGACTGACAGAGTGAGAGACAGAGACAGAGTGACTGAGAGAGAGGGACAGAGAGAGACAGAGGTGGGAGTGAGAGAGTGAATGAGACGGACAGGCAGACAGACAGAGACAGGAACATAGAGACAGAGAATCAAAGACTGAGGAGGTTAAGACCTTGTCATGAAAACAAAAACAAATTGTGGGTAGTAATTAACTGCACCCCCAACTTGGATCATAGGGAACAATTTAAGATTTCACCATACTGAGCAATATTTAAACCTTTTGTTTTACTTTATTAACAAATTCACATGCTAAAGCTGCGTTCTCATGATGCGATTAGTCACATACTAATTTGTCGTGGCAACTCGAATCGTGTGTGTGGGAAGACGTTATGTCATAAGATTTTATGACGTCAAACAAAGCTCGTCAGTTTAAAAATATTTTGCGGGAAATGTAAGTGCCTACAAATTTCTACTGAAATAAAAAAAACATGAATGTAGACAATTTACTGATGGCATGTAACAAAACAATTATTGACCACATCTCGATAGCAATAGGTTTTATTAACCCGTGAAATCCAGACATTTTGACATGTTTATAAGCAAGTGAAAGTCGTTCCGATTTAGGTGTTCTCACGGTATGATTCCATCACATGCGACAAATCGATACGACTAATCGCATCATGAGAATGCTCCTTAAAGGGCATGTGGATTTTTACAGTTACATGTGTTAATTAACCTTGAACTAATCCTAAGGGAGTGATAGGGAGCCGGAATGATAGCTCTCCTTAAACAGTGAGGTGAGAGTGAGAGAGAGAGAGAGAGAGAGAGAGAGAGAGAGAGAGAGAGACAGAGAGAGAGATACAGAGAGAGAGATAAAGAGAGAAAGAAAGAGCAAAGGAGGGAAGAAGAGAGAGAAAGAGATAGCGAGAAAGATACAGAGAGAGAGATAGCGAGTGAGAGAGACACAGAGATTGAGAGAGATAGAGAAGAGAGAGAGACAGAGAGTGAGACAGAGAGTGAAACAGAGAGATAGAGAGATGGCGATCAAGGAGGCTGTTGTATGTCTGTATTAAAAAGAAGAGGTATGATGAGCTCCTGACAGATTTCCCTGTGTTTACTGTTTACCAGGTGATCAGCTAGTGAACCACATCTCAAACTGCCAGCTCATCACCAACAAACTCGGCCTCCTCAACAGTCTGCAGGAGTACGAACGAGTCACCCTCTCAACCAAAGGGAGACTACCCCGGCTAAAGATGGCAGAATTTGTGCCAGAAACCTACCGCTTGGATAGCACGACCGACAGGGAAGCTTTTCTTCAGGTTTATCAAGGTAACCGTTGTAACCCCAAAACTGTGTGTTTGCTTCTTTGTCTATTTATTTAATTATTTTGTTGAAATATGAATGTTATATATCTCAGCTTATTGACTGACTGACTCCAGGCTACAGATTTTCAAAACTGTGTGTTTGCTTCTTTGTCTATTTATTTAATTATTTCGTTGAAATATGAATGTTATATATCTCAGCTTATTGACTGACTGACTCCAGGCTACAGATTTTCAAAACTGTGTGTTTGCTTCTTTGTCTATTTATTTAATTATTTCGTTGAAATATGAATGTTATATATCTCAGCTTATTGACTGACTGACTCCAGGCTACAGATTTTCAAAACTGTGTGTTTGCTTCTTTGTCTATTTATTTAATTATTTCGGTGAAATATGAATGTTATATATCTCAGCTTATTGACTGAATGACTCCAGGCTACAGATTTTCAAATCTATCTTAGTGCTAGGATATCATAACAGGGCTCGAATTTAACAACAGCCATGTGGCATATTGCTGCAGTGCCCTAGTCATATTCCCTAATGCCCTGAACATTATTTTGCATGTTATTAATTGGCTATCATACTCAAGCCTGATATCAGTCTTAAGTGAAAATGGCCTTGCGCTGTAATTTGTCAAATTCGAGGCCTGTCATAAAACCATCATAAGCTATGATATCACAACAGCACATGCCATAGCCAATGACGGTTTTATGATATTGTAGCGCTAAGATAGTTTAGAAAATTGGGGCCTGGGTGTGTGATAGTTACACCCGCACTTTACGAGATATATCAGTGAATATCTACACAGTTTAGGGATAAATCAAAGAAAGGAAATGCATTTAGTTTTATCATATACTATTAAAGATCAAGTTTGACCCTTATGATTAACCCATTTTTGACAGAGTTATGCCCCTTGAACTTAGGATATCCAAATGTTTTGTTTTCCTAACAATTTTTTACCTAGTGCCTCAATATGTTGAGCTGAAATCTGATGTATAGCTTAATCATGTACTGTTACAGGTCCTGGGGCCTAATTCACAAAGCTCTCTTAGACTGTGTTAGACAACAAAGCATCCTCTTTGCAAGTCTTTTTATATTGCACTGCGAGATCGCAAAATTGTGAGAGATTAGTGAATTAGGCCACAGACTTCCATGGCCACTTACCCATTTTTTACAGAGTTATAGCCCTTGAACTTGGGGGATACGAAAATTTATTGGGCCCGGTAAGGGACATGTATTGCTTTACCAGTACCCTCAGAATGCTTGGGGTTCTTTCCAGATGATGAAACATGGATCTGTAAGCCGACAGGGATGAATCAAGGAAAGGGAATCTACCTCCTCCGTACTCGCGACGAGATCGAGAAACTTCTGTCCGAGAGAGAAGCAAAGAAAGAGCAGTGTAAACCGTCACGCCCCCTCATGTCCCGCATTGTTCAGAGGTAATTTCAGTGTGTTATGGAGGTAAGGATTGCTACAAGACCATGTGTATCTGATTGACGTCACCACTATGATGACCTAGATGTTAAAGTCAAACTGTTAAATGAAATGAACACTATTAAAACTAATTGTTCTATGACACATAAGTAAAGATCGCTATAATTAAGCACGTGTATATCTGATTGACTTCACAGTTATTACCTAGATGCCAAAGCAACACTGTCCAATGAAATTAACACTACCAAAATTTATTGTTCTAAGTAAAGACCGCTGCAAGCCTCTGTATATCTTACTGATTTCACAGTGATGACCTAGACGCTAAAGTCAAAATGTTAAATGGAATTAACACTACCAAAACTAATTGTTCTATGACACATAAGTAAAGATCGCTGCAAGCCTCTGTATATTTCACTGACTTCACAGTGATGACCTGGACGCTAAAGTCAAAGTGTCCAATGAAATTGACACTATTAAAACTGATTGTTCTATGACACATGAGTAAAGATCGCTGCAAGCCTCTGTATATCTCACTGACTAAACTCTATTGAAATTAACACTACCAAAACTGATTGTTCTATGATGTATAAATAAATATTGTTATAAGCCCCTGGGTATCTAATTAACTTCAGAGTGATAACCTAGACGCCAAAGCCACACTGTCCAATGAAATTAACACTACCAAATTTGATTGTTCTGTGATGCATTTAGTTAACTCTGCATGCACATACCATAAATAGGTTTTAATGGAAAATAAGGTTTAAATATTTTTTGAACTTGTTTTTATTTCTTAAGCATTTTTTTTTTTTAAAGGAATGTTTAATTCTTTATGATGTAAATTTTACAGATACATCCACAATCCTCTGTTGCTTGACGAGCGTAAGTTTGACATCCGCGCGTACATGCTGATCGCCAACACGACGCCCTATCTCGTGCTTTACCACAAGGGATACGTCCGTCTGTCCTGTTTTAAATACAACAGAGAGGATACCGATCTCACAACTCATCTGACCAATCAGGTAATGCGGTCGTTAGCCGTTCAGCCAATGAGATGATGCTTTGATTAATCCATGATGGTCCTTAGGGGTGGGACGTAACCCAGTGGTAAAGTGCTCGCCTGATGAGCGTTCCATCTGGAATCGATCCTTGACTGGTATATCAAATTCTTGCTACTAATGGAAAAATGTAGCAGGTTTCCTTTCTAAGACTGTTATGTCAAAATTATCAAATGTTTGATATCCAATAGCCTACGATTAATAAACTAATGTGCTCTAGTGGTCCACAACTGGTTCATCAAAGGCCGTGGTATGTGCTGTTCTGTCTGTGGGAAAGTGCATATAAAAGACCCCTTGCTGCTTATCGGAAAGAGTAGCCTATGTGGCAGAAGTGGGTTTCCTCTAAAGAAATATGTCAGAATGACCATATGTTTGACGTCCAATAGCCGATGATAAGATAAAAATCAATGTGCTCTAGAGGAGTTGTTAAATAAAACAAACTTTATAGTGGAGTTGTTAAATAAAAAAACACTAGTGCTTAAATAAAACAAACTTTACTAGTGGTGTTGTTAAATAAAACAAACTTTACTAGTGGTGTCGTTAAATAAAACAAACTTTACTAGTGGTGTCGTTAAATAAAACAAACTTTACTAGTGGTGTCGTTAAATAAAACAAACTTTAATTTTTGGTGGTACTTAACCTTATGTCTGATTGTGATATTATATACAGAGCTTGGCGTATAAAAAAAACTAACAGGAGTGATTAATTGCTTGTTTAACTTGGATGATTGTGGCCTGTTTAATGTATTACTATGTCAATATCAGGGGTGGGAATTCTCCTTGGATCAGCTATTTTCCTCTCATGGAACATTGAATTTCCTCACATTTTAATCGTCCTTTCCTCCAAAATGTGTCAGATGGCACAGATTTTAACCTAGGATTTCAAGAATTTCCAGGACCTCTCTAGATTTCCTCTTTTTTACAGTTCACCAATTCCCACCCCTGCAATATAATAAATATACAGATACCGATACTCAAAACAAAAAAAAAGTATTAAATTTTATGATTTAATTTTACTAGTTAAAAATGCATTATTTGTCGGGAACGTGTTACAATGGCAGCCGACTGGGCACCGTTTGTTTAAGATTAGTAATGTTTGTGTTATTTCAGTACATATAGGTGCACCACGACTGGTATATGAAAGGCTGTGGTATGTACTACCCTGTGTGGGATGGTGCATATAAAAGATCCCTTGCTGCTAATCGAAAACAGTAGCCCATGAAGTAGCGACAGCGGGTTTCCTCTCTCAATATCTGTGTGGTCCTTAACCACACGTCCGACGCCATATAACCATAAATAAAATGTGTTGAGGGCGTCATTAAATAAAACATTTTTTTCTTGTTCCAGTACATACAGAAGCGAGCGCCGCAGTACTCGGAGGTGAAGGAGGACACGGCGTGGAGCATGGACAAGTTCAACAAGTACATCAATGAGAGGGTCGCCTCCGACAAGACCGTCGAGAAAGACTGGGTCTACAACTCGCTCACAGTGAGTACTAGCTGCCGTGTTGTCGGAATTAGAAAGACTAGGTCTAGGCCTACAACTCGCTCAACGTGAGTAGTGCCATGTTGTCGGAATTAGAAAGACTAGGTCTACAACTCGCTCACCGTGAGTTGTGCTGTATTCTCGGAATTAGAAAGACTGGGTCTACAACTCGCTCACCGTGAGTAGTGCCGTGTTGTCGGAATTAGAAAGACTAGGTCTACAACTCGCTCACTGTGAATAGTGCCGTGTTGTCGGAATTAGAAACTGTGAATAGACTAGATAGAAAGACTACAACTCGCTCACCACAGTGATAGAAAGACTAGGTGTACAACTCGCTCACTGTGAATAGTGTCGGAATTAGAAAGACTAGGTCTACAACTCGCTCACTGTGAATAGTACAGTGCTAGGTCTACAACTCGCTCACTGTGAATAGTGTCACAGTAGATAGAAAGACTAGGTCTACAACTCGCTCTCTGTGAATAGTGTCACAGTAGATAGAAAGACTAGGTCTACAACTCGCTCTCTGTGAATAGTGTCACAGTAGATAGAAAGACTAGGTCTACAACTCGCTCACTGTGAATAGTGTCACAGTAGATAGAAAGACTAGGTCTACAACTCGCTCTCTGTGAATAGTGTCACAGTAGATAGAAAGACAGGGTCTACAACTCGCTCACTGTGAATAGTGTCACAGTAGATAGAAAGACAGGGTCTACAACTCGCTCACTGTGAATAGTGTCACAGTAGATAGAAAGACTAGGTCTACAACTCGCTCTCTGTGAATAGTGTCACAGTAGATAGAAAGACAGGGTCTACAACTCGCTCTCTGTGAATAGTGTCACAGTAGATAGAAAGACTAGGTCTACAACTCGCTCTCTGTGAATAGTGTCACAGTAGATAGAAAGACTAGGTCTACAACTCGCTCACTGTGAATAGTGTCACAGTAGATAGAAAGACAGGGTCTACAACTCGCTCACTGTGAGTAGTGTAGTGTCACAGTAGATAGAAAGACTGGGTCTGCAACTCGTTCACCGTGAGTACTGTCACACTATCCTGTTGTTAGACTTAGATAGAAAGACTGTGTTTACAACTGGCTGATCGTGAGTACTGACTGTCACAGTAGATAGAAAGACTGGGTCTACAACTCACTCATGTTGTCCGAATTAGAAAGACGGGGTCTACAACTTGTTCAATGTGAGTAGTGCCGTGTTATCAGAATTAGAAAGATTCGGTCTACAACTCACTGTGAGTAGTGTCCTGTTGTCAGAATTAGAAAGACAGGGTCTACAACTTGCTCACTGTGAGTAGTGTTTTAGAAGATAGAAAGACTGGGTCTACAACGAGCTCACCATGAGTACTGTCACAGTATCATATAGTATAAACTATCCTGTTGTCAGAATTAGAAAGACTACAGCTGGAAAGACTAGTAGTGTCAGAATATCCTGTTGTCAAATTAAAAAGATTGGGTCTACAACTTGCTCACCCTGAGTATTGTCAGAGTATCCTGTTGTTAAAGTATCCTATTGTTAAACTATCCTGTTGTCAGAATTTGAAAGACTGTGTCTATAACTTGCTCATCATGAGCAATATCAGAGTATCCTGTTGTTGAAGTATTCTATTGTCAGAATTAGAAAGACTGGGTCTAAAACATCCTCATGGTAAGTATTGTCATGGTACTGTTGTTAAGGTATCCTGTTAGAGTATCCTGGGGGGTTTTCCCCAAAATATCCTGATCTCTTATTTTTGTGTTTTTTAAAAACAAAAACAAACAAATACAGTACAAATGTCATATTTTTGTTATTCCCAGAAGGAAAAGTTTTGATTAACGATGCACTCAACACATTTTATTTATGATTATATGGTGTCGGACATATGGTTAAGGACCACAGTTATTTTGAAAGAGGAAACCCACTGTCGCCACTTCATGGGCTACTCTTTTCAATTAGCAACAAGGGATCTTTTGTATGCACCATCCTGCAGACAGGATAGTACATACTACAGCCTTTGTTACACCAGTTGTGGAGCATTGGCTGTAATGAGAAATAGCCTGAATCGATCCTAGATTGATCGTGCATCAGGTGAGCGCAGTATTTCAAGAATCAAACACAATCAATAATGTCATATTTTCTTTTCCATTTTTGTTTTCAGAAACAAATGCAGCGCATAATGTTGCACTGTTTTAACAGCGTCAAGCACAAACTACACTGCAAAGTGGGATACTTCGACTTGTACGGCTTGGATTTCATGATTGACCAAAGCATGAAGGTAGGAGCAGAAACATTAGGCATCACTTTCATTATTCAGGCCTGTAGGAAAACGCACTTTAAAAAAAATATAAATGGCTTGTTAAAAGTAAGTTGAAAAACACAAATACATGCTCGAAGAAACGTTCTGCTCAAATTTGTGTTGACTTATCATAAAAATAACTAAGAAACATTAATTAATAAATAAATATGTCTTGATATTTTTGGGGATATTGTAAACATTCTGTGATGTTCATCCTAAGAGGAATGAAAAAAGAAACGAAGAAAATTGTTTGAATGTTTCATGAACTTGAAAACGTTTTTTCTCGACAGGTTTGGTTGATCGAAGTCAACATTAATCCGTGCTTGGCGACAAACTGCGAAGCTTTGAAGGAGGTTATACCCGACATGGTGGAAGAAACACTGCGTAAGTAAACTTGGGCGGGGGGAGGGGGGGGGGGGGGACAAAAAAAATCACAAACATTTAACACAAAAAGATACTTTTCTTCTGTTTTTTTCATAACATCACACACATATCGAGATGTTGATTTAAGTATCGTGTGTTATTTCTTTTACGTTCATCGGGTATGAAAAAAAAATCATCCGCAAACTGTGCAAGTCGGTGAAGCCTTCCCACACATAAGTTCGCAGATAATATTTTCTGTTCATAGCCAGATGAACGTAAAAGAAGTAACAGACGATCCTCATGATTAAATTTAGGGGCGTGGTAAAGCGTTTCCTTGATGCGTGGTCGGTTTGGGATCGATCCTTGTAGGTGGGCCCATTGGGCTATATCTCGTTCCAGCCAGTGCACCACAACTGGTATATCAAAGGCTGTGGTATGTGCTATCCTGTCTGTAGGATGGTGCATATAAAAGATCCCTTGATATTAATGGGAAAATGTAGCGGGTTTCCTCTCTACAACTATATTTCAAAATTAACATCCAATAGCCGATGATTAATAAATCAGTGTGCTCTAGTGGTGTCCTGGCCACATGCCTCAACTATCTGGGCTGTCTGTCCAGAACAGAGGATTAGTTGTTAGTTGTTAGCGAAAAAAAAGAGAGTGTAGTGGTCTTACACCTACCCACTGAGTTGTTAAATCTCGCTCTGGGTGCGAGCCGGTACCGGTCTGTGAACACAATACTTACCAGCCTTATGTCTGACGGCTTAACTACAACACCATCGAGGCCAGTAACTGTGGTATTACACCTACCCACTGAGTCGTTAAAACTTGCTCTGGGTGGGAGCCAGTACTGGGCTGTGAATCCTGTACCTTCCAGCCTTATGTCCGATGACTTAACTACGAGGCCGGTAAATGTGGTATTAATAGTGTGGTTCCTCCCTGTGATGCAGGAATAATAACATCATAGTGGCAAATACAGCATACAACCAATGTCTGTTGAAGGTTTTTCATTTAATTTTGAAAGCGTTGCTCTCTCTCTCTCTCTCTCTCTCTCTCTCTCTCTCTCTCTCTCTCTCTCTCTCTCTCTCTCTCTCTCTCTCTCTCTCTCTCTCTCTCTCTCTCTCTCTCTGACACCATACACACACCCCTAGCCCAGTGGTAAAGTGCCCTCCTGATGTGCGGTCGGTCTAGGATCGATTCCTGTCAGTAGGCCCACTGGGCTATTTCTTGTTCCAGCCAGTGCTTTATGACTGGTATATCAGAGGCTGTGGTATGTGCTATACTATCTGGGATGGTGCATATAAAAGATCTCTTTCTACCAATGGAAATTTGTAGCTGGTTTCTTCTGTACACTTAAGACTGTACAGCCGATGATTATTACAAAATGTAAATCAATGAGCTCTAGTGGTGTCGTTAAACAATCCAAACTTTACATTGAAACACATACCGTATTTGACCGGAAATAAGCCCAGGGGGCCAAGACAACTCATTGTGAGCTTAGCATGGGGTGGGCTTATTCCCAGACAAGGAGCCAGTTTTGTTGAGAAAAAAATAAAATAATAATAATTAAAATAAATAATAATTAAATTAACTAATAATAATTAAATTAACTAGGAAGAAAACAAAAAACGTTCAGTAGCACATCTATTGATTAGTGTTATTGTTAGTAATAAATAATAATTGTTTATTAATTAAATTGTTTGTTTTTTTACTAGTATCTAATAATCAGAAACACACCTTCTATGTTAAAATTACTTAAGTGCTGTTTATTTACATCCAAAATTTAATACCCAGAAGACTTAAAATAACAGCAATTAACAACAAACTCAATAGCGTATACACACGTTTCTGACACAGGCAGCCAGCTAACACTAAAAAGAATTGTCAATCTAGGTCATTGTTCTTAGCCAATCAGAATAAGGTATTTGCCTAATTAGCATTAACTGCGGACCCAGTTTGGTGGTAAAAATAGACATTGGTTTTAATTCAGACTTGGGCTTGTGTACTTCAAAGAAATACTGCATGCATGAAATTGAATACAATGTTACACACTGTTACTGTTAGACCCTAAATCTCACTGGTGGTAAAATATTGTGTTACATTTGTGTTTAATTATCTGCAGGAGGTATGACCTTTTAAATGAACTTTGAGCAAACTTACAATTTTGTGTTATTTATAAGGTGACGAAGTTGGGGGTGGGCTTATTTACGAATGAGGGCCTAATTTCTGTAATGCTATCAAAACAGAAGGGGGCTTATTCAAAGACATGGGCTAATTTCCGGTCAAATACGGTACATACACCCACACACAAACATACACACACTTTCTTAAAATTCTATATCATATTTGTATATGAATGTTTAACTAAAACAAATTGCAGAAATTATGCAAAAGGTAAATAATGCTTTGATGCATAGATCTGTTCCAATGTGTACTTTACACAAAAACTGAAACCTTTAATTCATCTTTCAGATATAGCAATCGAATGTTTTGAGAAGAGTCGCAAATGCCAGGTTCT
Organism: Gigantopelta aegis; assembly: GCF_016097555.1. Lineage (NCBI taxonomy): Eukaryota > Metazoa > Mollusca > Gastropoda > Neomphalida > Peltospiridae > Gigantopelta > Gigantopelta aegis. The sequence goes on along the minus strand of NC_054713.1, from coordinate 11,658,724 downwards.
GATGCCGCTGAATTCACTAAAAACATTTACAATCCTGTACTGTGGTTCGAACCCGTCCGCCGTCGCACCTCGTCACACAAGAAGCGTGTCACCGGAGAGAGCGAGACCCATACAGCAAGGGAGATCACCCGTTCGTGTTGTTCCGAGAGGCGCCACCTCCTCGACTCAAATTGCAACAGGCTCCCCGTACCAGGTGAAACAGGTGGACATATTCATGTCTGCAAACTCACAGAAGAAACCCACCAGCGTGCCCGTGGTCAACACCATCCAGGGTTCCGCTTCTGACAGTCGACTTCCCAGTGTTGGCAATATCACTGTGAGCGCAAGAACCACCGGAACAAGCGCCAGACCCGTTGGAACTTCCAGCTCTGCTCCAAACAAAAATTCTTCGACTGTAGCAAAATCTCAAAATGGTAACATCGGCTCGATGACTTTGCCTGCTCCTGGTCGCAAATCTGAAATAGTTACATCCAGTACAGTTGCATCATCTCGGAAAAATGAGGGTGTTACGTCAAATTCGGTTACAGCTGCGAAGAAGAATGAAGGTGTGACATCAAATTCGGTTACAGCTGCCAAAAACACGGAAGTTGGTAAATCAAATTCTGTTACATCTGCCAGAAACATTGAAGTTGGTAAATCAAATTCGGTTACATCTGCCAGAAACACTGAGGTTGGTAAATCAAATTCGGTTACATCTGCCAGAAACACAGAAGTTGGTAAATCAAATTCGGTTACATCTGCCAAAAACACTGACGTTGGTAAATCAGATTCGGTTACATCTGCCAAAAACACTGAAGTTGGTAAATCAGATTCGGTTACATCTGCCAAAAATACTGAAGCTAGTAAATCAGATTTGGTTACATCTGCCAAAAATACTGAAGTTGGTAAATCAGATTCTGTTACACCTGCCAAAAACACTGAAGTTGGTAAATCAAATTCTGTTACAACTGCCAAAAACACTGAAGTTGGTAAATCAGATTTGGTTACATCTGCCAAAAACACTCAAGGTGTTACGTCAAATAATGGTGTGTCTGCTAGAAAATCGGAAGCCTCGACGACTAACGCTGATTTGTCGGCCCGAAAATCTGATAGTTTTACATCTGCTAATGGAAACAAAAAACTTGGTGCAAGAAATAAATCTGACAAACTAAGTACTAATCAGAATAACTTAAGCAATCAAACAAAAAGTGCCAAACTAGTTTGTAAGGATGATTCGACTCGAAAAGGTGTCGATAATGGTAGTGGTAAGTCTGAAAATAAATCTACTCCAAAAAGTGTTGAAACTGTTAAAAAATCTGTATCTGCAACAAACTTTAAGGAAAGATCGCAGCGTGATTGCACTGAAAACAGTGTTGAAAACAGTGATGAATCTTCACCCGATTCCCCTTCACAAACTGTCAAAAACAAGGTGGATTCCACTTCAAATATTGTCAAAAACAGTGAGGACAAATCGCCACAAGATTCGACTCGGAAAATTGTTGACAACAGTAAGAAATCTCTACGTGAATCAGCTCCCAAAAATGTCAAAAATAATACAATCTCTCCAAACAACTCTGTTCCTAAAAAGGTAGAAAGTGAAGAAAAGTCGCAACACGACTTGACTGCAAAAATTGGCGACAAGTTGCAACAAAGCCAGAAGGAAAAGAACGGCAATTCATCCGAGGTTGAAACTGAGCAAGAGACCGAGGACGTCGAAGATGAAATTAATTTGGTTGCAGAAGAAGAAAACAAAAATAATTTTTTGCAGAAAAACAAAATGATGACAGCTTCTAGTGCAAGGGACAGTATATACACACTGACTCAGACTGACACTCTGCTAAGCTTGAACCCAAATAGTGACGTTAAACTAAAAATGACTCATGTAAAAAAGAAATCTCGCGAATCATCAGGAAATTGAATCTAGATAACTAAAAATGACTCATATGAAAAAGAAGACTCTTGAATCATCAGAAAATTGAAGCTAGATAACTCAAAATGACTCACGTAAAAAAGAAATCTCGCGAATCATCAGAAAATTGAATCTAAATAACTAAAAATGACTCGTGAAAAAGAAGACTTGAATCATCAGAAAATTGAAGCTAGATAACTCAAAATGACTCATGTGAAAAAGACAACTCTTGAATCAACAGGAAATTGAAACTAAATAACTCAAAATTACTCATGTGAAAAAAAAACCTCTTGAATCATCAGAAAATTGAAACTAAATAACTCAAAATGACTCATGTGAAAAAGAAAACTCTTGAATCATCAGGAAATTGAATCTAGATAACTCAAAATGACTCATGTGAAAAAAAAACCTCTTGAATCATCAGGAAATTTAATCTAGATAACTCAGAATAACTTATGTGAAAAAAACACCCTCTTGAATCATCAGAAAATTGAAACTAGAAAACAAAAGAGAACAAAAAAGATGTTTAAAAATTCAGGGCTCATACTTTTGAATCTTATTTTAGCGCTATGATATTGCAAAACCATCGCAGGATATGATGTCACTATATGGTGTGTGTAGTCTGTGATGGTTTTAAGATATCGTAGCGCTAAGATAGCTTCGAAAAAAATCTGTCCCCAGAGGTCGTCAAAAGTTTGATATTCGAGATGGGAATGTTCTGTAATTTTTAAAATCAAATTTATGTGCTAATGGATAAAAATTGTTTAACTTAACATTTTCAGAAAACTTAGTGCTCCAAATTGATTTTGTTCAATGGACTTAAGTTAAACATAATCCCGAGGGCACAGTATTTCATGTTATATAACATCAGAATAATGCAAACGACCTAAATCAGTCAGTAGTGAATCGGTATTCATTTCGGAGATTAAAAAGTCACAGACTTATGCAAGGCTCAAACTGTCAGCTGTCACGCCGACGGTTTCGTTGTAATTTCCCTCAACTCCCAAACAATGACGGGTGCGCTCAGATTAACAACTAATGGGTTATGCAATGAGAATCGAGTTGCTCAGGCTAGCAACTGGACAGTCGTCATAGAAGTCGTGAGAGCAGAAAGTTGGGACAACTTTGTCGTGACAGTTGGTAGTGTGAACCTAGCTAGCATTGGGTATCACCAGGACTTCTTTCATGAGTGTATTTTAAAATACACATATTCTATACTGTTGTAGACTGATTTTTGGACACTTGATGCATAGCAAATCAGTCGACTAGTCGACTTGAAACTTGCTGGTTACATGAATATATTCAGTAGGATTTTAAAATATTGTTCCCTCAGGCCATGACAAACAGGGATACTGGGTGCGGGGGCACAGGCTCTTCCCCACCCCCGACCCCGACCCCAACTTGAGGATGATTTGTTTTTGTCCTACTCTTTATATAAATATACAAATCTGGCTTTTGACCCCCTGACTAGAGATTGTGTGCCCCCCCCCCCCCCCCCCCCCCCCCTCGACTTGAGGATGAAAATAGGTTTTTGTTGTTTGGTCCTACTCTTTATGTAAATAAAGATACAAATCTGGCTACAGATTGTGCCCACCCCACCCCAACTTGAGTAGGGCTAGCTGTAGATTAGCAAAACAATTCGCCAAATTAGCTTTAAATATGTAAAACCACTGTTATTTTTCAACAGAATACCAATTATTACATGAAACATCTTCGCCAAATCAAAATAAAATTTGAATTTGGCGAGTGGCAGAGCTAGTCCTGCAACTTGAGGATGAAATTAAAAAAAAAAAATTGGTCCTACTCTTTAGATAAATAAAGATACAAATCTGGCTTTAATTGCGACTCCCTGACTAGCAGACTAGAGATCGTGCGTTCTTGACTTGAGATTGTACTCCCCCCACCCCCACCCCCACCCCCACCACCATCACTTCAAATATTATTCCTATGAGACAGCTCCTGCATCTAAAACATGAAATTATTTTCGATTTTCTGACAACTGTCGAACATACTATTGTCACCGAATACACTTTTTGTTTTTAACTTCAGTTCTGTTCTTTAGTTTATAGACGATACAGCATGCTACCTATTAGGTTGGATCTCTCAGTGTGCCAAATGTTTGTCATATATTGTTATTTTGTTTATATATATTTTTTTAAAGTCGTAATACTGGCATACATGTACATTTATTGCACAATTAGTGGGCTGAAGTTACAAAGTGTGTTTGTATCTTACACACTGTTATCTACATGTTACACACTGTTATCTACATGTGTTTACACACTGTTATCTACATGTATTTACACTGTTATCTACATGTATTTACACACTGTTATCTACATGTTACACACTGTTATCTACATGTGTTTACACACTGTTATCTACATGTATTTACACTGTTATCTACATGTATTTACACTGTTATCTACATGTATTTACATACTGTTATCTACATGTATTTACACTGTTATCTACATGTATTTACACACTGTTATCTACATGTATTTACACTGTTATCTACATGTATTTACACACTGTTATCTACATGTATTTACACTGTTATCTACATGTATTTACACACTGTTATCTACATGTATTTACACTGTTATCTACATGTATTCACACACTGTTATCTACATGTATTTACACTGTTATCTACATGTATTTACACTGTTATCTACATGTATTTACACACTGTTATCTACATGTATTTACACTGTTATCTACATGTATTTACATTGTTATCTACATGTATTTACACACTGTTATCTACATGTATTTACACACTGTTATCTACATGTATTTACACACTGTTATCTACATGTATTTACACACTGTTATCTACATGTATTCACACACTGTTATCTACATGTATTTACACTGTTATCTACATGTATTTACACTGTTATCTACATGTATTTACAATGCTTAAACACTTGCATTTAAGAAAAACAGGCTTCGTAAATTCAGTCCAGTATGCAGGGCTAGCTCTGAAACTCGTCAAATTCGCAAATTGCAAATTTTCAGAATAATTGGAGAATTTTATTTTATTTTGGTGGAAAAAAATTGTGTCATATTTAATATTTTGGTGGAAAATAGCTATAGATTTTGCATTTTTAAGATGATTTGGCAAAATTTTCTGATCAGTCAGAGCTAGCCCTGAACTATATGTTTCCGCAAACTAAATATTGTCGGTTTTAAATTCTTATGTTTTAAATTAAGAATGTAAATATAATGCTAGAGTCAGACTGTCAATTGTCATGACGAAGTTGGCCAACTCGATGGTTGCATTGTAATTTCCGACTGACGATGAGTGCACTCATATTAACAACTAATGGGTTATACGACGAGAATTGAGTTGTAAGAGCACTCATAATAGCAACTGGACACTCGTAGAAGTCGTGAGATTGGGGAGTTGGCCAACTTTGTGCTGGCAGTTGGTAGTTTGAGTCTAGCATTAGTCTGATACACTAAATCTAGCAATCTGTAACTGACAACTTGCCCTTTTAGTTGGAAAAAAACACATTTAATTTTCTTTTTAACTTTTTTTTTTAGGATATGTAAGAGATAAATATTAGATACTATTTATCTTAAAATTTATTTTAAATATATTCAACTCGCTTTCACATGTTAGATGTCATTCACCAAAGTCGCCAATTACAAAAAATAATACAAATGGATTTTCGGTTTTTCAAAAAAATATGATGAACGATTTTTATCTTGATTTTTAGTAGTCTAACTTAACACACTTTCAACCAATTTTTTGTGACTGCTCCACCTCACAGTGCAAATAATGTTTTAAAAACAAATTATAGCATCTAAAGAATAACTATCTGTCAGATATTCTCATATTGTATTCTCTATCAAAATGGAAGCATTCAAATGAGCTGAAACATAGTTTGAAACACACATAGTCTTTATAACACAGGTTTATATATTGTGACGCTATCACTATATAACTTACTAGATATGGCTTTTAATGATTTAATCTTGCTTTCTTCACCTTTTGATTAAACAATGTGCTGGGGTGTCACTAAACATTCCTTTCTTTCTTTTTTTACACTTTCATACCTTACCATATTTGTCTTCACGATTAATGTATGTTAGGCCTTTAAGAAAAAAAGAAGGTGTTTCCAGGAACATGCAAGTCAGGTTTTAAAAAAAAATGAAAAATGGTTACTTATTTTTTTTAATACAAATAAAAATGTTATCCATGTACCCGGTACTCTTTTCACTGTGTTAATATTTTTTTTTTTTTTTTTAAACCCGGATAAAACAAGTTATGTCACCTTTTTTTTCCTAGGTAGAAGATTGGTTTTCTGGAAATAATATATTTTTTAAGGCCTTATTACTAGTTCTTTCATTTGTATCGTTTTGTTGTTTAATCATGCCTCATATAAGGGCATTGGACACCCAATAGTCAATGTATTTTTCGTGCTGGGGTGTCTTTAAACATTCATTCATTTTGATTCATTTTGATTCATTTTATTCATGCCTCAGGAAAGTATTATTCAATCACATTTTGTTGCGTATTGTTTTGTTTTACTTCCTGTGTTAAATTTAATGAAATATTTTGTTATGTACATCTAGTTATTTCATTCAACTCATACAGTATTTTTTGAAGATGCAGTTTTTAAAACTTAACTTCTGTACAATCACAACCACCACCCACCACTGGCGTAGCAAAAGGGGGAGCCATGACCCCTCCCCCACACACATTTTATATTTCTAGTTGCCATATAACATGACTCATAGACTATATAGTTGCCTTCACCTTATAAAAGCCTGGCTAAGCGAGTGCCTCCCCCTTCCCTCTCAATAAAAACAATTCTAAGAATAATCGAACGTATTAGAAAGGCCAGTTACGTAAATGCTATCTATTCAAGTTATAATTTTCATGTATTTATAAATGTCATTATATTTGTAGCTGAATGTTTTGTGTGTAAATGTTCTCTGTTTAAGTCGTATATTTGTAGCCAAATGTTTTGGTGTGTAAACATGTTGAACTTGTAAGTGATTCTTAACCATTTTTGTCCCATGTCTTCTCTCTTTGTCCCATGCCCCCCCCCCCCCCCCCCTTTCATTACAGCTCCCTCTACACCTTTTGCATAGGCCACCATTTTTTTACCCTACATACCCAAATCTAAACCGAAAATCTAAGCAACACTGATCTATTGTTCCTGTCTTAAACATCAAATATCTCGTTCCAGCCAGTGCATCACAACTGGTATATCAAAGACTGTGGTATGTGCTATCCTGTCTGTGGGATATAGTGCATATAAAAGATCCCTTGCTACTAGTGGAAAATAAGGTGGGTTTGCACTATGAAGGAATTACCAAACATCCAATAGCCGATGATCAATAAATTAATGTGGTCTAGTAGTTTTGTTAAACAAAACAAACTTTAAACATCAAATAGACTAAGAATAAGCAATATGCTGAGGATTTCTTATGGTCAGTAAACATTCCTTTCCTTTTTTTCTGGGTGGGAAACGGCTCAGTTGGTTGAGACTGAGGTGCTTGCATTGTAGGATCAAACCTCCTTAGTGGAACCATTCGCTAGACTAATTGGTATATGACAGGACTTGGTATGTGCTGTCCTGTCTGGAAAAATGCATGTTAAAGGTCCCTTTCTGCTAATGGGAAAAATGTAGCAGATTTCATCTTAAGACTTCGTGACACAAATTACCAAATGTTTGACATCCAACAGACTTTTAACTTTTCTATCTAAACAGGTTGTAGTGTAACATGTTTATCTTCAGATGTTATGTTGATATGTTTCACGGTCATGTTTTGGTTTAGTAACTGGTCAATGTGTACATATACCACTAGGGTTTCGAACATGCTTGTCCAGAGTCGGGCCACCAATGGTGAAGCACCCATTTTGGGCGAGTGTGAAGGGGGAAGGTAGGTGTTCATAGGTAGGTGGCAGGCATGATCTTCAGTGGCTGTCATTGCAGTCACAATTGCCCACTGTTCATGCCAATAAGTACACATTCAACTGAACTGTGGCAGGACATAGTGCTCACTTGATGCATGGTTGGTCTGGGATCAATCCCAATCGATGGCCCATTTCTCATTCCAGCCAGTGCACCACGAATGGTATATCAAAGGCAGTGGTATGTGCTATCCTGTCTTGTGCGATGGTGCATGGAAAAGATCCCCTGCTACTAATGGAAAAATGTGGGTTTCCTTTCCAAGAGAAATTTCAAAATTACCAAATATTTGACATCCAACAGCCGATGAGTAATTAATCAATGTGCTCTAGTGGTGTCGTTAAGCTGCAGTTAGTAGGTATAGCTGTTTGGATGGGGTCTAGCTCAGCGAGTTCAAAGAATCAAAAGTCCTCAGAGCTATTTATTTTTATTCCCGTTCCAACCAGTGCCTCACAACTCGTACATCAAACGCCATGGCATATACTGTAACCATGGTGATGCACCAGTCCTGTGGATGTATAGATCTTTTAATTACCTGCCCACCCTATCACATTAATTTATTAATATTCTTGTATTACATGTAAGTGACAGTATTATTGCCATTGTTACAGTATTATACAGCATTTAGTATTCCAAGTTAAATCTAAGTGTAGTAATCCAAATTATCACAGAAATCCTCTATTTTTCAACACCCATAAACATTTTCCAGATTTCCTTCTCTTATTTTTTTTATTATTTTTTTTGCTCAGTGTCATTCAGTCATATACTTAGTGTATATTATTGTTATAATTGTCCTGCTGTATTATCAATTTTTCAATTTTTTTTAAATTGTAATTGGTAAACCTGTATACAGCCATGCAAAGGGTGAGCTAACAGAGGTAGGCTACACATGTACATGTAGTACACAAACAGGTCATATTTTATACAGGGGTTAAAATACATGTATTTGTGTATACAAAGGATTTGACCACCCCTTATTAAAGTAGGCTGTTATATCAGTTGGTAACAATTTCAAGGTGGAAAAACCTCCAGATTTTGTCTACCTTTCTGAAATTTAGTGTCTCCCAAAAACTTCCTGTCCAAATTCTTTTCTGCTCTGCGTGGCGAGTCTGAGATAGATCCCTGTCAATGGGTCCATTGGGTGCTCTACAATTGGTGTAACAAACATTGTGGTATGTACTATCCTGTCTGTTGGATATATAAAAGATCCCTTGCTGCTAATCAAAAAGAGTAGCCCATGGAATGTTGGCAGCAGATTTCTTCTCTTAATAATTGCTTGCCTGGTTTAGGATCCATCCCATTAGTGGGCCTGTTGGGCTATTTCTTGTTCCAGCCAGTGCTTCACAACTTGTGTAAATAAAAGAAAAAAAGGCTGTGGTATGTACTATCCTGTCTGTTGGATGGTGTATATAAAAGATCCCTTGCTGCTAATTGGAAAGAAAAGCCCTTGGCGTGGCAACAGCGGATTTCCTCACTAATTATACATGACAATATATCTAACACCATATAACTGTAATTAAAATGTGTTTTGATGTCTCATTAAATAAAACATTTTTTCTTTTTTCTTTTCTTTCGTATTATCTTGGTTATTCTTAACCGCATGTCCGACACCATATAACCATAAATAAAATGTTTTGATGTCTCGTTAAATGAAACATTGACACCATATAACAGTAAATAAAATGTGTCGAGTGAATCATCGAATAAACATTTCTTTCTTTCTCTACTTTCATTTAAAAGACCCTGCAGTTATTGTTATTTTGTTCAGTCATGTTCATCTTTGTAATACTGTGTCATATTCCGGAATTTATTCCATCAAGATACATGTTATTTGTCACATTTCCCCCTCATTTCCCTTCATAATTGTTCATGAGGTAAATAAAATGTGTCGAGTGGATCTTTAAATAACATTTCTTTTTTCTCTACTTTCAAAGACCCTGCAGAGTTATCGTTATCTTGTTCATAGTCCTGTTCATCTTTGTAACACTTTGTTATATTCCAGAATTTATTCCATCAAGATACACGTTATTTGTCACATTTCATTTCCCTTCGTAATTGTCCTTGAGGTATATATATATATATATTGAACAAAAGAAATGCAGATATTAATTTAGTTTTTAAAACATTTATTTAAAATTACATACTTTGCATCCCATTATTTTATTTTTATTTTTGATTTCGTCTATTATTTTTTGTGTCTATTAATCCCTTCTTCTTTTTTTCTTTTTTATTTCGTCTATTATTTTTTGTGTCTATTAATCCCTTCTTCTTTTTTTCTTTTTGATTTCGTCTATTATTTTTTGTGTCTATTAATCCCTTCTTCTTTTTTTCTTTTTTATTTCGTCTATTATTTTTTGTGTCTATTAATCCCTTCTTCTTTTTTTCTTTTTTATTTCGTCTATTATTTTTTGTGTCTATTAATCCCTTTTTTTCTTTTATTTCATGTCTTGTGAATATTTGAGACCCATTTTGAGTCTTATTTACTGAATTAACTGTGACAAGAAAAAATATATATATTTGCATTTGTTTCTATTAAAACCATCTGAAGCCATTCAAAATGTGCACAGCTGTAAACTGACATTCCTTTCATCTGTGACAATACATGTAAACCAATAATTAGCATTGTAATGCTAGTTTCAGACTACCAACTGCTAGCATAAAGTTTGCCAACTCTACATTTGTGTTGTAATTTACCCAACTGCCAACGGGTGTGCTCAGATTAACAACTAAAGGGTTATACGACGAGAATCGAGTTGTAAGAGTGCTCATACTAGCAACTGTACCGTCATAGAAGTCATGACAGCAGAAAGTTGGCCAACTTTCTGCTGGCAGTTGGTAGTCTGACCCTAGCATTAGACCCCTAAAAGCAAGATTACACAATGTGCTGGGGTGCTGGTACATTCCCTTTCTTTAGTATATAACAAACACATATTATTGTATTGGCACAGTTCTTCAGTTATTTTTCTAGAGATATTTAAAGATATATTTTATTTTTGTGTTTTTTTATGCTATAGTACAAAGTAGCAGTAATTCCAATTAGAAAGGTCAATAGAATATTTCATATATATATATATATATATACTCGGGGTTTGACAAAAAAGTATTTTTTATTATTAAAATTTGAAAAAAACATGGCATATGATTAGTTTCTTTTAATCAAATTATTCATATTTACCAAATTTCTGTGATAATATAGATGTATACCTGTATTACATATTAGTTTATTTGATTACATTATTTAAAATAATATATTTCTGTGTTCCATAGATCATTTTCAAAAATGGATTTCAAATCCAAATATATTATATAACAGATTACAGTTTGCAGAAAACGTATTTATTTAGTTGATGTTATTACATGTATTTATTTTTATTTAAACTTGAACTATTCAAGAATAAAATATTGTACCCTATCATTGCCTTTGTATTTTTTTGACACAGGGGGGTGGGACATAGCCTAGTTGTACAGCGCTCGCTCGATGCACGGTCGGTGTGGGATCAATTCCCATCGGTGTGCCCATTAGGCTATTTGTTGTTCTTGCCAGTGCATCATGACTGGTATATCAAAGGCTGTGGTATGTACTACCCTGTCTGTGGGATGGTGCATATAAAAGATCCCTTGCTGCTAATCGAAAAGAGTAGCCCATAAAGTGGCAACAGCAGGTTTCCTCTCAATATCTGTGTGCTTCTTAACCATATGTCTGACGCCATATAATCGTAAATAAAATGTGCTGAGTGCGTCGTTAAAACATTTCTTTCTTTGACCGGCTTTGGTGGCGTCGTGGCAGGCCATCGGTCTACAGGCTGGTAGGTACTGGGTTCGGATCCCAGTCGAGGCATGGTGTTTTTAATCCAGATACCGACTCCAAACCCCGAGTGAGTGCTCCGCAAGGCTCAATGGGTAGGTGTAAACCACTTGCACCGACCAGTGATCCATAACTGGTTCAACAAAGGCCATGGTTTGTGCTATCCTGCCTGTGGGAAGCGCAAATAAAAGATCCCTTGCTGCCTATCGGAAGAGTAGCCCATGTAGTGGCGACAGCGGGTTTCCTCTCAAAATCTGTGTGGTCCTGAACCATATGTCTGACGTCATATAACCGTAAATAAAAATGTGTTGAGTGCATCGTTAAATAAAACACTTCTTTCTTTTTTTTCTTTCTTTGACACAGGGTTTCACTTTTAGTTTTAACTGGTCTTTCATAGCAAACCACTTAGCTTGTAGTATACATCTTGACTCAGCAAACTGGGGCGGGGGGAGGGGGGGCGGGACTTAGCCCAGTGGCAAAGTGCTCACCTGATGCGCAGTCGGTCTGGGATCAATTCCTGTCTGGTCCACTGAGCTATTTCTTATTTCCAGCCAGTTTTCTTTAATGACACAACTAGATCACATTGATTTATTATTCATCAGCAATTAGATGTCAAACATTTGGTAATTTGTGACGTACACATGTAGTCTTAGAGGAAACCGGTTACATTTTTCAAGTAGTAGCAAGGGATTTTTTTATATGCACCATACCACACAGGATAGCACATACCATGCCTTTGATAGATCAGTCGTGGTACACTAGCTGGAATGAGAAACAGCCCACAGATGGAGATCGATCTCGGGGCTAGATCAGTCGTGGTGCACTAGCTGGAATGAGAAACAGCCCACAGACGGAGATCGATCTCGGGGCTAGATCAGTCGTGGTGCACTAGCTGGAATGAGAAACAGTCCACAGATGGAGATCGATCTCGGGGCTAGATCAGTCGTGGTGCACTAGCTGGAATGAGAAACAGCCCACAGACAGGGATCGATCTCGGGGCTAGATCAGTCGTGGTGCACTAGCTGGAATGAGAAACAGACGGAGATCGATCCGGGGCTAGATCTGTCGTGGTGCACTAGCTGGAATGAGAAACAGCCCACAGACAGGGATCGATCTCGGGGCTAGATCAGTCGTGGTGCACTAGCTGGAATGAGAAACAGCCCACAGACGGAGATCGATCTCGGGGCTAGATCTGTCGTGGTGCACTAGCTGGAATGAGAAACAGCCCACAGACGGAGATCGATCTCCGGGCTAGATCTGTCGTGGTGCACTAGCTGGAATGAGAAACAGCCCACAGACGGAGATCGATCTCGGGGCTAGATCAGTCGTGGTGCACTAGCTGGAATGAGAAACAGCCCACAGACAGGGATCGATCTCCGGGCTAGCTCTGGGTCAGCATAAAATTTCGCCAAATTTTCAATCGTACTTCAAAAACTGCAGAAACCCATTTATTTTCCAACAAATAATTTCTTTCATGAAATTATTTCGCCAAATTAAAATAAAATTCGCCAACTCTTTTTGAAATTCGCAATTGGTGAGTGCCAGAACTAGCCCTCGTTCTAGCCAGTGCACTACGACATGTATATCAAAGATTGTGGCATGTGCTATCCTGTCTGTACATATAAAAGATCCCTTACTACTAATGGAAAAATGTAGTGTGTATCCACTGAGACTATATGTCAGAATTACCAAATGTTTGACATCCAATAGCTGATGATTAATAAATCAATGTGCTTTAGTGGTGTCGTTAAACAAAACAAACTTTTGTTAAGAGGCACTTAAGAGTATACCTACTATACTGTGCTACTACCGGCTGTCATTAATGTACCATAATTTTAACAAAACATTCATCTGGTATATATAATCATCATGTTTATGTTCAAAAACAATAATTTAACATACAAATATACATGGTTGAATGATGGTACACTTAGATTAATCCATTATTCATTGTTTGTACTATCCAGCACCAACTCCAATTGGAATGGACAAAGTGCAACACATTTTGCTGTATATAACTAATACAATATAATATTTGTATGAAATGCCCCACAAGTCAACATATTTTTTCCTTAAAATACATGCACATTAGTTCACTTGTTCTAAATTAAGAAGTCAAAACAAAAGTCCCGAGGATAAGTCACATAGTTATTTACTGAACTTGTGAGTTTGTAAGTCATGAACCATTAAGTCAGAAGTCAAATCACAAGTCACAAATGTGGTCACATGTTGAGTCACACATCACAAGTTGATTTAGTGAAATAAAACTAGATTAAAAACAATTTTAAAATTAAAATTTATTTCCTAATTCAGTTACGGTTTTTGAACTTGCAGACTTAACACGTCATTAGCATAAATTAGTTTTAGTATTGTTCATTTCACAAATCTGTTTGGATTTGACACATATATGTAGGTCAAGACCTTGGAGCAGCCAATAATATCTCCAACATATGTTAGATATGACCTTGTGATAAATCTTGCAGTGTTCACTCAAAAGGGTGTGCAAGAAACACATTTTATACACTTTTTCAGTGCCAAACTATTTATTAATTTGAAACAATAATGATCTGGGGCCCAAGTCCCGGTTTCAATTAATGTGACTGCGCATGTTTCCGAGGGCGAGTTTATCGATACAATGCATATACATAGGACATTTTCCAGACAAGCAATTCTGAGACCGGGTATTTAGCGCGCTGGAAAAAAGAAAGAAAAAAAGAGTCGATGTACATGTATGAGAGATTTTTCCATGTGCAAGTTTTTCAGTGCTTTGATGTCATAATGTGAGGTATTTACTTTCGGCTTAAGGTACACTCCGACCACGTAAAATTTTGGTATAGTAATTCACTTGGACATCATTTACGCAGTCATAACAGGTCACACAAAAACTCGTAAATGGGTTACATAAATTTTCAATTTTCAGAAGCCTTTACGTTAACCGATGCCATACAACCGTAAATAAAATGTGTTGAGTGCATCGTTAAATAAAACATTTCCTTCCTTCCTTTGCTTTCCTTTACATCAAGACTCAACATCACTTCCACTTTGACGACACCGTCTCTTGACGCCATTATGACGTGACACTGCAACGCTCAACATATACTGACGTCACTGATAATGTGTCTCCAAAATAATGCTCTTTTTTTTTTGTCTAATTAAAAAAAAAGGTAGACTGAGGCCAGTAATGTCGTGATGGCCAGAAGATTGTCCTTTCATTTACGACTAACATCACTTCCACACTTTGACGACATTGACGACAACATCTTGTAATGTCGTTATGACGAGACATTGTGAAGCCTGACATACACTGACGTCACTGATAATGTTGTGATGGTCAGAAGATTGGCCTGTAAGTTAAGACTAACATCATTTCCACACTTTGACGACACCGTCTCGTGATGCCGTTATGACGAGATATTATGACACCCGACATATACTGACATCACAAATAATTCCTTGGTTTTTTTTGTCTAATTTAAAAACAAAGGCAGACTGAGCCCAGTAATGTCGTGATGGCCAGAAGATTGGTCTTTAAGTGAAGACTAACATCACACTTTGATGACACCGTCTCATGATGCCGTTATGAGGAGACATTGTGACACCCGACATATACTGACATCACAAATAATTCCTTGGTTTTTTTTGTCTAATTTAAAAACAAAGGCAGACTGAGCCCAGTAATGTCGTGATGGCCAGAAGATTGATCTTTAAGTGAAGACTAACATCACACTTTGATGACACCGTCTCGTGATGTTGTTATGACGAGACATACACTGATGTCACTGATGTCTCCCAAATAATACCTTGTTTTTTTTTGTCTAATTGAAAAAAAAAGGTCAACTGAGCCCAATAATGTCATGATGGCCAGAAGATTGTCCTTTAATTTAAGACTAACATCACTTCCACACTTTGACAACACCGTCTCTTGACGCCGTTATGACGAGACATTGTGACGCCTGACATATACTGACGTCACTGATGATATCGTGATGGCCAGAAGATGGCGCCTCCGGAACTCGCCGTGGAATGTCCTCCGTGCTAATCTGTTTCTTCGTACACACTTCCTGTATCACCTCCGTACCATCAATGAGTTGAGACCTGAAAAACAAAAACAAATCGTAAATCAGGGGCTGCTCTAAAAGGTGATGCTGGAGGGTGCACCAGTGGTGGATCTAGAAATTAGTTTTTTGGGGGAGTGGGGTGGCAATGATATGTAGTCAAAGGGAAAGAAATGGGTTTTTTAACGACGCACTCAACACATTTTATTTACGGTTATTATGGTGTCAGACATATGGTTAAGGACCAAGCAGATTTTGAAAGGAAACCCGCTGTTGCTACTACATGGGCTACTCTTCCGATTAGCAGCAAGGGATCCTTTATTTGCGCTTCCCACAGGCAGGATAGCACAAACCATGGCCTTTGTTGAACCAGTTATCGATCACTGGTCAGTGCAAGTGGTTTACACCTACCCATTGAGCTTTGCAGAGCACTCACTCAGGGTTTGGAGTCGGTATCTGGATTAAAAATCCCATGCCTCGACTGGGATCCAAACCCAGTACCTACCAACCTGTAGACCAATGGCCTAACCACGACGCCACCGAGGCTGGTATAGCCAAAGGGATTCCTCAGATTCATCCCTTCATCAGATTCTTCAACGTAAAAAACAATTAAATTAAATAAACATATAACTGTCGCAAAATGTAGGGTAAGGGGACTTTCGGGCCCCCTTAAATCCGCCACTGTGCACCTCTTCCTTAACTTGGAAATGCCCTGAAACTCCAGTGTGTAAAAATGCATGGGTCCAATTTCTGTTTTTGAGAGGGGGGGGGGGGGGGGGGGGGGGGGGAGGAGGGTGAAATGTAGATTTTTTTTGGTTCTGCCCTTCTGCTTAACAGAGCCATATACATACCTGAAGTTATAATTGTTTGAAATACTAAACATAGTTTTCTCTCAAACTGACATCTTATGCACTAATTATTTTTGAAAAAACACTTTTCTGGGGTCTAGTTTGGGATTTTCAGGTGGTACGCAGACTTTTTCAGCAATGAAATAAAACACATTATACACGCATTTACATCATATATTTTAATTTAAAAAAAATTGTAATCTCAGGGTTGTACGCAGCTGCGTACCTGTGTATATGGAAGCTAGGCCCCTTTTTTTCGTGTATAAAATTGGGAAGGATTTGAATTATTTGGAATATGCAATAGTTGTTGTGTTCACCCTATGTATTTTGCTTGTTTCATCTTTAATACCGTCTTCAGTATTCACACGAAAACAAACCCATGCCGTAAGCATATAGCATCACGATGACTAATAAATCAATGTGCTCTCATGGTATTGATAAACACTAGAAACTTTAAACTTTTTGTTTATAAGTGTACATCATTAATGGAAAAATAGCACACACCATTATGGGTAAGTAGTAACAGGCTTTCTGCCAGAACATAATTTGAGGGTGTGTAATAAAAACCAAACAGACCATAAATGTTCCTACTAGATGGTTATGAGTTTGAAATGTTTTAAAACCAACCACTGCATTTCATGCACTTTTACAAATTTTCAACAGCAGTTCTACTATCATCTATTGAAAATTGTATAGAGGATACTCCCCAAGTTGATAAAAGTATGAAATCCGAGGCTTGCCAAGGATTTTTATACTTTATCAACAAGTGCTGATAAATTATGATATCAAAAGACACGAGGGGGGGTATTCTTTTTATCATCCATTATCATTCTTTTCATTTGTAGACAATATGAGTAATATGGGTTGAATGTCACTATATTTGGCAGCGGTATATTCGTTAACTAGCAGAATGGCAGTGGCGTGACATCACTAATGATCGGTTTAGCGCTGAAACATACACAGTGACGTAACAAAATAATATCTTGTGATTAAAATTTGACCAATCAAGATTATAAGAAGCGATATCTCTTAGGAGAATACTGCAGGAGATATCGCCAACTATAGTGCCAGCGACATCTCCTACAAAAGCCTTTAATGGATGATAAAAAAAGATATCCATTAATTTCAAGATTTAGGATACGCAAGTTCACCGTTCGAACCCAAGGTTTAAGCCATCATTTGCCAAATTGGCAAATATGTTTTAAAGTGAAATTTACCAAAGATATGTCATTACCAATTCGCCAAAAAGCTAATTAAAAAATAAATGTGTGTCGTTTTTAGGTGTATAGCCATTTTAAAAAATAATTCTGTTCAGCAAAATATTACTTGAATTTGACAACAGATTTCCTGATCAAATTCACCAAATTGCTATTAATATGGGGCGTCCCATCTGGCAGAACCCCTGAATAAAGCACGTACCTGTAAGAGAATGAAATGTTAGTTGGGTCTGTGGCCGCGTTACTCATGATGAACGAGTTGGCGGGGTTGGTCAGGTCCCAGAACCTACATCTCATGTCCGAGCCGCCCGTTAACAGGAAAATCTTCGTGTCCGTCGCGGCTATGTGCATTCCATGTACCGCATGTCCGTTAGTCTGTAACAGAAATTGAAAAAAATGAATGAATGAATGAATGAATGAATGAATGAATGAATGAACAAATGATTGAATGAATGAATAACACCACTAGAGCACCTTGCTTATTAATTGAATGAATGATTGAGTAAATGAATGAAATTTGTTTTCTTTAACATCACCACTAGAGCACATTGATTTATTGATCATCGGCTATTGGATATGAAACATTTGGCAATTTTGACTCGTAGACATTATTAGGAACCTGCTATATTTTTCCATTAGTAGCAAAGGAAACAAACAGAAAAGCACATACCATGGTCTTTGACAAGTTGTGGTGCACTGGCTGGAACAAGAAAAAACCCAATCAGTTGAATGGATCCATTGAGGTGGTTCAATCCTGCGATGCAAACACCTCAGTCAAGACCTCAACTGACTGAGCTAAATCCCACCCCTTTATCGTGAAAGAGGGAAGAGGAGGGAGTGAGAAATGCAGGAAAAGACAACTATGACCTGAGAAATGTAGGGAAAGACAACTCTGACCTGGGACTGTGAGAGTGGTGGCTCCGTGCTCGCCCACAGAGACTTCTGTCTGGCGCCCGTCTCCACATCCCACATGGACACCTCGTTGTTCCACTGCAGGGCGGACACGATCCACGGCAGGTCTTTAGGGTGCATGATTAGTCGCCGAACTCTAGCACCTGTAATACACAGAGTTTAACCATTTTAGTTCTATACTCTAGCTTCTTTAATACACAAACAATTTGTATTAGTTGTTTTAACATTAATGCCTGTAAATCACAGATTTTAACCACTTTAGTCTTTTACTCTAGCTCTTGTAATACAATTTTTTTTTTTACATGAGTTGTTTTAACTCAAAGATGTGTAATACAGAGATTTTTACCATTTTAGTCCTGAACTCTATCTCCTGTTATTAACAACTTTTTTTTTTATATTAATTGTTTTTACTCTTAGATTGTAAATCACACTTTTTGTCTTTTCCTCTAGTTTCTGTAATACGTAAACAACTGTATTACGTGTCTTAACTTTAGTTCCTGTAAATCACAGATTTTAACCATATTTTGTCATTAAATAGAATCAAAAGGTGAAAATAAAATAATAGGCAGCTATTACCATCTGCTATGAATGTCATATAACTTAAAAGTATACAGTGGACCTCGTTAGTCCGGACTCCAGTAGTCCGGAATCCTCACCTTACGGACGTTTTTTTGCAAAACGAAACGATCACTCAGTAAAGTTATTCATTAATCCAGATATTCAGCTTCCGGAACCGGACGGTCATAATTCTAAACCAAATGTTAAAAGTAAAGGCAAATTGCTTCGTTTGACCGGTCGCCGCTGACTGAACATAAAAGTAATCCGCCAATTAACGCTCAAGGAATCGAGAGAGATAAAATGGCTGTACGGGGTTTCACACCGCAGTTTATTTAACCATTCACCTGTGTTTATTTAGTGTTAGTCGGATAGAGCACAAGTGTTCACAAGTGTCTGATGTTTTTTTTAAATATAATTTCTTTGATCTATGACCAGACAGGCTGTTTTATTTTATTTTATGAAAAAAAGAAGAGTATTTTATTTTTAGAAGTGGGTAACTCTTGATCATACCCTACGGTACCCCATGACCTCGTTTTGTAACTACCCTCCTAACTTACCTGTATTATTTATTCAAGAGTATTGCCAGTCACCCAAAATAAAGACAAAGGAAACGTCTTTATATGTTATTGCTATCAAGGCTTGTGACTCTTTCACAAGTGGAAGAATTCTCATTCAGTTTCACGCCGGTTTTGAGAGAGTTGTATTTCTGTGCTAGGGGCGGAGGGATGTATCATGTCGGCACTAGTATTATATCAGTAGATATAGCAGAAATGAATTATAATTTCGCCATTTTATATGTTTAAAATATAATCTGTCAACGTAAAAACTTTAAACTAATAATGATTGTATATAAGTGAGAAACAATATGCATTCCTCAACAACGTACCCACTTCGTGGAAATGAACTCAACCACGTGGCCTAGATTTACAACATTAACCGGTACGACTAATAAAATTTAAAACTTGTTGTCACTAGAAAACAAACATTTAGTATCAACAATGTAACATGTCTTAAACAGTATTTCATTTTATTTAATCGCATTTTCTAACTTTAAGACAAGCACCTGGCAGTACACTACTGAATAGTAGACTAGCCTCACGGACATGCAAATAGCGCCTTATTCACACCACGAGACGGATCAAAACTGGTTGAAGAAATGTCTGGTTCTAAAAATCAAATGTGTCGTTTTTATTTTGTTTGTGAATCAAGGGAGGTTACTCATCACGTACATTTCAGTAATCCGGAAATTCGTTAATCCGGACGTTTTTTTTTAATAACCATACTGTCTGGACTAACGAGGTTCCACTGTATTATATTCCATTCCATCCTCCTACAAAAAAAAATTTGGTAAATAGTTTCACTTTTGTTCAACGTAAGAAGAAAAGTAAACATCTTTTGGAAATAAAAAAAAAATAAAAAATTTGTGTGCAATTTAAAAAACAATCAGCTCAGAAATAAATAACTTGTAGTAAATTCCATATAATGGAAAAAAAAGGTGTTTCCTGTGGGACAGACTAGATGTTTTAACTCATAAATAGTAAAATCTTTAACCTTCTGACTACTGCAGGCGAGATATCTCGCCCGACATCAGGTCAGTTGATATACTGTACACTGTATACAGTGCATTCCCCAATTCATATTTCCCGCCGTTTTGCACACGACACTCACCGGAAACGGAAATATAATTAAAGAAAAAAGATTTTTTTTCAAAATGGTGGTTTTTGTTTTGATTTTTTCAATTGAAAATACCTTGAAATTTTGAGTTCAAAAAGTGGTTTTTGGCAAGTATTTTCGCTTGACAACAATGGCGGCACGTCGCGGTCATTTTCAGGGATCGATAGCTGATTGTAACAGCTAATTTGATAATAAATTTGATCGTTTTACCAACAATGAAAATTACCAAATATTGCAATATGAATCGTAGTTCGGGTTTAAAAAAAAATTCTAGTCAGAAAACCACTGTTATCGGGAATAATGGACATAAATACTGGACAGCTGGCCACAAATGCCCGTATGTAAACGCAACTTTTTAGATTTTTTGCCTAATTTTAATCACCATTAGCCAATCTAAAATAATAAAAATTACAAAAAAAGACACGAAAATAATACTTACCGATTCATATATGAACTTTATTTCATGTATTTATGAAACGTTTAAGTGAATATATGTGAGTAAAAATTATAAACTTGTACCCACTCAACGTGGTTTTTGTTAAAAATTAATCCAGTAGTCTAAAGGTTAAAAATAACTTAACTCGTACACAATAACAAAAACATGTCTTTTTCTGACTACTGTGATTGGTCGACTCACCAGTGGGGTGTGTTATGGTATTGATTGGCAGCTGGAAGCGCATGTCCCAGCACACCTGGCAGCCACTACTGGTTCCGATGGCCAGCCAACATTGCGTGTGGTGCACCGCAAAACTTGTTATCAGCCCTGAAATAAACAAAACCCTCAGCCAACTAAAATTAACACAACAAAATATGTCAAACTGGATTTACCGATTTCAGTGTGCAGTATAGAAACAAGCTTCAAACAAGCCTTAATTACAAATCTTGACTGTGGGAGTTTTCCATTACTCTTGTATCACACTGGAAAAATTCTCGGCTAATGCACATGTTATTGTACAAGGTACTGGTATATATTCATAAGTAATGAAGGTAATTAGGGCTAGCTCTGGGTGAACAAAACATTTTGCCAAGTTATCGGAAAAAACCCAGAAGCAAAACCCAAAATAATTTTCCAACAAAACACCAATTATTACATGAAATTGTTTCATCAGATTAAAATAAAATTCACAAATTATTTCTAAAATTCTCAGTTGACGAATTTGGTGAGTGGCAGAGTTAGCCTTGGAAATATTAAATCGTTTTCAATAAATAATTAATTGGCTATTAATAAACATTAGGAGATGATTTGCACAATCATATGGTATGTCGTAATATTTGTCAAATTTCAACAATTTACAAACTTTTTGCTGCATGTATACAAGATTTCTGTAACAAAAATAAAACAAACTATCAACAATAAATTACCATAAACTAATTTGATGGAAGATTTCTGTTTGATTATTTAATCGAGAGGTAAAATTCACAATTAAGCTATTTGTTTTTTACTGATACTCACCTGTCCGTGCGTCGTTTTTGAGTTGCCAGGCCATGGAGTTGGATCTAAGGTCCCAGCCCATGAGGTAACCGTTCACTGTCGCATACGTCAGAACCGACTGAGACCCTGTACAGTACAAGAAAATACACCAATACTAATTCAGGGGCAGATCCAAAGGAGGATGGAAATGGAGTGTACAAACACTCTCTAATTATTCCACTGCCCCCTTTCTTTTCCCTCATTTGAATTCCATCTTATTTTTTGCCAATCTGGCTTCTCCTCCTATCTTTCAATTTATTTTGCTGCCCTCCCCCCTGCTCCACATCCCAGTCCTTGTCTCTCCAATTATGACAGGTGCTGGTCTCTTGTGGCTATCCATGCCACACACCTGTCATTTTCCATTAGCTTTTAGCTGTGGGTTTAGTCTGACCACTCCAAAACTTAGTGTGAAGCACACAAATTTATTAGTGAATTCCTGTGCTACGTCATTTTTTTTTTTTTTTCCCCTGTAGATCTTGTTTACAATCTAGGCAGAATGCCATTTCAGAATTTTTATGAGAAAAAGATTGTGTTCAGTGCATCTGTCGGGTAACTTGAAAAATATATTTCTCAACTTGCCTGCTATATCTTACTGTCAAATTGTTTGAAGAAATACCTATCTCCATTTATATAACGTTTACATCTTGATACAAATATTACCAACCAAATTTACAAAGCCTGTTTTTGACTTACATGCATACAACTATATATATTTACAATGCTTTGACCAGATATCTTTTTCTAGCTGGGTAGTCTTAAAAATTGGTGATGAGACTTATGATTTGCATATAGGAAAGCATATAAGTTTATTAAGTAAAACCTGTCTAAATAGGATCACATTGGAGACCTAATATGAATCCAATATAGCCAGAATCCGATGATTTTGATTTTTAAAATTTGGGAACATGAAACTTGGCCAGTTTTAACCGGATTTAGGTTTGTTCAGGGTCTGGTTTGGACAGGTTTTAATGTATAAGAAATCGAATCGTAATACGGCTTTAGGCATGCAAATTCTTCAGTTAGCTTTTAGATGAACATAAGATATGTTTCATTTTACCTGCATCAAAATGTGTGATGTCGACAACATGACCATATTTCTGTTTGTCAACATCCATGATCTCTACTGGACTCAGGCGATCGGCATCAATTCTGAAACAAAATCAAATAACAGATGTACATTAGCAAACTAACAAAAACGAAAATAGATGTACGAAACATAACAGCAAAGGAGAAAGAAAGAAGCTTTAGTCACGTGACAAGAACAGGAAGAAGAGGACTCATTGGAAGATTTTGGCCATCCCATTGGCTGTTGGGATGTTCGGACCAGACTACTAATATAGTGGAAAATGCAAGTGTATGAGTCAAGTTAAGTATAAAAGTAAAAGCAATATTTGCATAACGATACCTCAGCGCATTTTTAAACTATGGCTATTGGGTGTTAAAATATGATTATTTAAAAATGTATTCGATAGAGAAAAAAGGGAAAAGAAAAGTTTGTTTTATTTAACGATGCACTAGAGCACATTGATTTTTTTATCTTATCATTGGACGTCAAACATATGGTCATTCTGACAGTTTTTTAGAGGAAACCCGCTGTCGCCACTACATGGGCTACTCTTTTACGACAGGCAGCAAGGATCTTTTATTTGCGCTTCCCACAGGCAGGATAGCACAAACCATGGCCTTTCTTGAACCAGTTATTGATCACTGGTCAGTACAAGTGGTTTACACCTACCCATTGAGCCTTGCGGAGCACTCACTCAGGGTTTGGAGTCTGTATTTGGATTAAAAATCCCATGCCTCAACCGGGATCCGAGCCACCTACCAGCCTGTAGACCGATGGCCTAACCACTACGCCACCGAGGCCGGTACATTATTCATTAGTATCTAAATATTCAGTCTGAATGATTTTACTGAACACAGGATCTTAAAATGTGTTTATAATTTGTCAGTGCGAGATCAGCACATAAATGAAGTTCCTGCAAAACTAAAGCATATTGAACACCAAATGAAATGCAAATATAATTGTCAGCTGTAACATTAAATTTAGTTTTTGAACAAGTGATTAACACACACTTCAATTCAGAATAATTACAGGTCGATATACTGTTTATCATCTCACAGAATTGAGCATTTCTAATCTAACAATACTGGGGCAGGATGCTGCCCAATGGTAAAGCGCTCGCTTGATTTCACAGTCAGTTTGGGATCGATCCCAGATGGAAACATTGGGCTATTTTTCATTCCAGCCAGTGCACCATGACTGGTATATTAAAGGCTGTGGTATGTGCTATCCTATCTGTGGGATTGTGTATATAAAAGATACCTTGCTGCATTAGGAAAAATGTAGCAGGTTTCCTCTGATGACTACGTGTCAAAATTATCAAATGTTTGACATCCAACAGCCGATGATTAATTAATCAATGTGCTCCAGTGGTGTCGTTAAACAAAACAAACTTTCTGCTGGTACTGTATGTTTATCTAAATAACACTCTGCTGATCAAAATTTAGGGGGAATAGTTTTGTGTAGAAGGAAGTACCATTCTCGACTTTCTTGACATGTGGTAACCTCCTGGTAACTAGAATGACCATTCTTGACTTATTTCGACGCCTGCTAAACCAATTCTACTTACAAACTAACCATAACCCTGATATGCATTTCTTTTGGTGTTCATAATATTTTACAATATTCATCATCACTAACAATACCTGTACACATGGATGGTAGCGTTGTCTGATGCCGACGCCACTGACTGGGAACTTTCACAGAAAGTCAAACACTTGATACGTCCTCCTGAAAAGACGAAAATGAAAGGAATAGTAATGTTTTAATGACACCGATTTTAGATTACGACTATTTAATGTCAAACATAACATTATGATTCTTATGATACGGCCCATATTCAGTGACAGCAAGCATCACTAACGTTTGCAAACTATCTGATTGGTCCCCAATGTTGAAATTTGGTTTAATGTGAAAAGACAAATAAAAAGAAAACGACACTTACAGCATTATGGTCGCTATTTTGTTTTTATGGACTGGTGTAGTCTTGCTATATGAGATAACTTGGATTATTTTCTTGTTACTCCCTCCGTTGTTTTCTTACTATGGGATTACAGTTTTATTTAATTCTGAACCAAAATGGTTTTTAATCGCGCACAAAATTGGTACATTTTTGTTACTTTCAAAACACAATTTTACTTTTCTTTCTATGACAAACCAAATTGAAATGATTTACAAAAAACTTTAAAAGTAGTCTGTGAAGAACTGCAGTTTTGTGACCTTACATAACCCCACAGACCCATTAAAACATACTGTATGGGAACCGGTACCAAGATATGAACCCAGTACCTACAAGCCTAAACCACTGCCCTGCCAAGAACAGTTCAATCTTATATTCGACTTGATGGTATAATAGGCCTAACCTCTCCTACCAACCTCCTACTCCCGTCCACCACAAGGGCTTAAGGTTAAACACTATTTTCTTTTGGTTTGGATTGCCCAGTCTAAAAGTGCCAAAATTAGTAAATTTTCTAATAAAAGTAAGTTGAATATAGTATTTAGATTGCGCAAATAAATTTATTAAAGTCCTTTTTTTTCGGCTGTAAATTTCAAAACTGTCCCAAATATTTCTGTCCCGGGTTAGGCCACTGACTATTCAGAGACCGGACCCGGGACAGACACTCTCGAAACTCTAGTGGTATATGAGCATGTAAATAAATATTGGATTGGATGTATAACGAAAAGTATGTACACCCAGATGGAGGGAAAGTTTCAAATAGTACACATGCACAGTGTACATGGGGGGAGGGAGAGTTTCAAATAGTACACATGCACAGTGTACATGGGGGGAGGGAGAGTTTCAAATAGTACACATGCATAGTGTACATGGGGGAGGGAGAGTTTCAAATAGTACACATGCACGGTGTACATGGGGGGAGGGAGTTTCAAATAGTACACATGCACAGTGTACATGGGGGGAGGGAGAGTTTCAAATAGTACGTATGCACAGTGTACATGGGGGAGGGGAGTTTCAAATAGTACGTATGCACAGTGTACATGGGGGAGGGGAGTTTCAAATAGTACGTATGCACAGTGTACATGGGGGAGGGGAGTTTCAAATAGTACGTATGCACAGTGTACATGGGGGAGGGGAGTTTCAAATAGTACGTATGCACTGTGTACATGGGGGAGGGGAGTTTCAAATAGTACGTATGCACAGTGTACAGGGTTTGCTGACAAATAGATTATTTTTGTATTGCACAGACTCATAACTGTATCCGATGTATTTTTTAGAGCGGAAGATTGATGTATACACGAGGGAGAGAGGAGTAATAATAAAACGTACAAAAGATGTAACTGGGTTTTTTTTTAAATAACAAAATTTTGTGCATATAAATTTAGATGGTCCCTTACCTTGTTTGTTGAGTGTGTGCTTGGAGCGATTGGCCACACTCTTCCCTTCCAACTTTGAGCACTCCCACAGTTTGACCGTGCCATCGTTAGAGCAAGTGGCAAAATACCTGTGATCGTCACACACCTGGATTCTGTAATCAATATTACAGTTACTTAAACAAATAGAAATTAATGTTTTTCTGTGTAAATAAAATGGATGGATGGATGGAAGGAAGGAAGGAAGGAAGGAGGGAGGGAGGGAGGGAGGGAGGGAGGGAGGGAGGGAAGGAAGGAAGGAAGGAAGGAAGGATGGATGGATGGATAATTGGATGAATGGATAGATGGACGTGATAACTGGCTGATCTTATTAAATTGGATGGGATGGATCAACAGACTTGCAGGGCTTTGATCCTACAAATACAGTCAACCACAGAAGGCTGAAACACACTGGATACAGGACTACAGTTAGTATTTCACCTGTTAACGGCCGACCGATGTTCTTGCAGGTGTGCGACGAGCAGCCCGCGCGGTTTCCAGTTGTCAGGCGGGGGGCGGCTGTCCCACGCAATACCCTCCAACAAGTCTTTAGTGAGGATGTCCACCTTGTACTGCTCTCGTCGTTTGTGAACAATGTTACGTAGTTCCCACTTACAGACGGCGTAGCGTGCTGAAACAATGTTGACAGATATTATTATTACTACGTATGTGTAATTTTACAATTTCAGTCCACCTTGTACTGTTCACATCACTTGTGAACAATGTTACATAGTTCCCAATTACAGACTGCATAGCGTGCTGAAACAACATTGACAGATACTGTTATTACTACATACATGCAATATAACAATTTCAGTCTACTTTGTTCAAAAACATAAATTTATGACTTAACAGTTCTTACAATTACTGACAGTACAATAGTTCGAAATATACATCTTATATAATATTTTTTTATCTTCATGGTGATCTGTGATTCATAATGATGTCAATGTCTTTAGGTACTTACCTTTTTTGTACAAGAGAGGCAGGGGGGGAGAGAGAGAGAGAGAGAGAGAGAGAGAGAGAGAGAGAGAGAGAGAGAGAGAGAGAGAGAGAGAGAGAGAGAGAGAGAGAGAGAGAGAGAGAGAGAGAGAGGAAAGGGATGAGAGAAAGTGGGATGGAGGGAGGGGGAGAAAGAGAGACGAGTGGAAGAGGGAAGCTGGAGGGAGTGAACGAGAGAGACAGAGAGAGAAGAAAGAGAAAAGGAGTGAGGAAAAACCAGCTTGTTGTGACATAGGCTATTTTCAAAAAGCAGCAATGGGGAATCCATTTTATATGCAGCCTCTCACAGACAGGACAGTACATACCACAACCTTTGTTGTGGAGCACTGGTGATAATCAGAGTCAATATTTGCAATCCCTGTATGAACTTACTTTGGGGTGATGGCACCTTTTTCACTGAGCCGTCCCAGACAGGACAGTACATACCATAATCCCTGTATGAACTTACTTTGGTGTGATGGCACCTTTTTCACGGAGCCGTCGCCTGTGGTGGTTGAATCTCTTGACACGTTAACAATGCTGCTGGCCGACGAATGACCCGACAACATCAGGCTCTTCTTATCAAGACTCGAGTCGGGTTTTTCCGCCGTCATTTTCGACCTCTGTGAAGCGGTTAAAGATTTGTCCACATCCACCGATCCAAACATCTTCTTCCATTCGGCATTCTGTAAATACAAGTTGATTTTTCATGTTACCGGAAGGTTAGGTATCAAAACAAGCATTCTGAGAGACAGACAGACACTTAATACACATTCGGTTTGGGATCGATCCCCGTCAGTGGGCCCATTGGGCTATTTTTCGCTCCAGCCAGTGCACCACGACTGGTACATCAAAGGCCGTGGTATATGCTATCCTGTCTGTGGGATGGTGCATATAAAAGATCCCTTGATGCTAATTGAAAAGAGTAGTCGAGTAAGTGGCAACAGCGGGTTTCCTCTCTCAATATCTGTGTGGTTCTTAACCATATGTCTGACGCCATATAACCATAAATAAAATGTGTTGAGTGCGTCATTAATTAAAACATTTCCTTTCTATTGACTGAGCTTAATCCCACCCCTAAACTTACACAGAATATTAATTTCTGTAACTGCAATGTCCTTATGGTCATTATGTGAATTCAGGAATGAGAATACAACCGGATGAGAAATTAAGTAACAAAAGCATTAACATTATCATGTTGTGTATGTACAGGCAAGATACTGTATCTCTTGGACGACTCGTCACAAGTGAATAGTAACCAATTATGAAAATACATACATGTCTTTACTGTTATTAACTCACCATGGTAACTGCAGGGGTATCTGGATGTTGAACCTTTTTCTTTCTTCGACTGAAAAAAAATTATATTTAAATTTTTTGTAAAATTAATACTTTTGAGATATAGAAATATTACAGACTTAGCACACTGTACCCAGGTGTGTACCCAGAAAGAAAACAAACAAAATTGTTAACAGTTTGTTTTGTTTAATGACACGACTAGAAGACACTAATTTATCAATCATTGACTATTAGGTGTCAACACATCATCTTTAAGGAATCCATATCATGATACACTTCACCAGGGCTGCTTACCCTGTGTACAGTTTTACTGTAAGATAGTTAATATTTTCCTGTATTTTGCTCAAAAATTCTGTATTCCTGTAATTATTGAATAAAAGTTCTGTACGATCTGTAATAAGTTCTGTACAAAGTCAAAGCTGAAGTGGTGCTATCACCTAATTTCCCATTACTGGGACTTATTGACAACATTCTCTCAAAACCACAGAGGGGGGAATAAAAAACCCTTAAAATTACAAAACTTATTAATTATTTATTGATATACCTACACATGAATTATTTAAACCATATGTTTTTGTAACTGTTTCATCCATTCATTCTGACATCAAATGTATTCACTTGCATAATAGTAATATGAACCTTCTGAGTACTGAAGGTGAGATATCTCAACTAAGTTCATAATTAAAAAAGTATAGAATTAATTTAACTCGATTAGGCCTATAATTTATAAATAGAACCTTTTTTGTACTATTTATACCATCTGATATTTTAGATATTAATAAATAAATAAAAATTAATAATAAAGATTATTATACACATTGTTTTCTCACCAAAAAAAACACCCACCAAAAAACAACAATACTAATAAAATTAAAATAAATTTAAAAAATTTAAAAATAAATAAATAAAAAAGGAAATTGTTCTTGGCACTTTGAATTTAAATGCAGTTTGTATTTAAAGTCAAGGTTAATAATTAACATTTATGTTTTACATGCATCAAGTGACTTCAGTAAAGTAAATAATATGATTCAAAACATATAAAAGTTATGCTGATTCTTTGTACTACGAAAATGATTACAGCTTGAGGTATTTCCATTAGTCACCTAATATCATATATATCATTTTTCTTATGATTAGTTTTAAAATATATGTAGTAAAAAATGTATTTTGATAGATTTTCATTTTCCATGACCAATATCGAAATTCCATGACTTTCTAGGCCTGGACAATGACATTTACAAATTTCATGACTTTCCAGGATTTCCATGACCCGTACGACCCTGTGGAACTAATTTGCACAGCATGTGTTTGAGATCAGAGCGCGGAAAAAGAATAAAGCTGGGTTTATATTTTTGACGCCATCATATGCTAAACCGGCTGGCAGCATCAGCTGGCAACTGCCGGCAGTCACTTGACCACGCGTTTAGCGTCACTGTTCCAAGTGTAAATCAACGCTCGCAGGCACCGACCTATTTTCAAGGTTCCACGGAGATATTTCAATTTTACCAGATGTTAAGATGGCTGACATAAATGCTAATCCAGCAGTTATAATTGAAAGTAAAGTTTATTTTTAT
Source organism: Gigantopelta aegis (assembly GCF_016097555.1). Lineage (NCBI taxonomy): Eukaryota > Metazoa > Mollusca > Gastropoda > Neomphalida > Peltospiridae > Gigantopelta > Gigantopelta aegis. The sequence continues at coordinate 11,628,074 of NC_054713.1, read as the reverse complement.
TTAACGACGCCACAATAGCACATTAACTGTTTAATCATCGGTTATTGGACGTCAAAAACATAATGGTCATTCTGACAGTTTCAGGGGAAACCCGCTACATTTTTCCATTAGTAGCAAGGGATATTTTATATGCATCATCTCACAGACAGGATTAAACATACCATGAACTTTGTCCAGTTGTGAAGCAATGGTTGGGACGGAGAAAAACCCAATCAGAGAATGAGTAAACCGAGTAGGCCTAAATGAGTATTATATGTGCAGTGGAATGATGTGGCTACTTCTGATTGGCTGAATTATTGGTGTTTGCAAGCGCACATCTTGAAAGTTCAACACGATCTCTGGAACTTTTGATGCCGACATGCGATGGTTTACAGCGAGTGCTCGCTGATGTTTAAAGTATAAACCTATGCGCTGGCGAACGCCGGCAGCCACCGGCTGTGGCCGTATGCTAGCGTATTACGGCGGGTGATGGTGTCAAAAGTATAAACCCAGCTTAAGCCGGGGCAGCGACTGCAATCGTTTTTAGGCATAGATACAGGTGCAGAAAGACACTGATAACAATAAACTGTAATCAGCAGTCGACCATTACGACACTTCCATGCTCTCATTCACTCGTACCACGTGATTAACAAATGACATCGATGGAGAATTTATTATAAGACACACACCCCTCCCAGTTTACTACATCAATATAATCATACACTAATTATCATAATACTAATGCCAGGTGTGTATGCAGGCAGTTGTACAGGATTGGTAGACTGTTGTGAGTAAAGTTGTTAGGGGGGTCGAGTTATCTCCTCTGAAAAATATATTTAAAAAAGAAAACTTTCTTGGTATATTGGGGGAGAGGTCAGCACCCAATCCCTCCTCTCTACTAATGCACGCATCCATACTGATTACCTGGTGGGCGACTGCTGTCCTTCATTCATGTGATCCTTTGATCTGTAGAGATCGGCATGGCGACGAGTAACCACTTTCCCCACAGTCACATAATTCTGTAGATTCAGTGTCCCAGCTTGCGGACTATCTTCGTTCACAGAGTTTTCTGCAGACCTATCAATCAATATATTCAAATTAAACAAGCTGTTAAAAAAATATTAGCAAATGTTATTTGTTTCTGGTTATTATTACAAGTCCTGATATCATTCATAAGTCACAGTTGTTTTCTATTTATAAAAATAAATATTCAACAGGTATCAAAATTTTAAAAATATTACTAGATTTTTATATATTTACATTCATTAAATTTATTCCCATGCTTATATCCAGTTACGGTTCAAGCACTTTGTCCTGGGCACACACTTCAGCTATCTGGGCTGTCTGTCTAGGTTTGGGGTTTAATCTAGAACCAACCAACAACCTAGATACGACATATAATGTATAACACAGACACAACCTGTAACCTAAATACATAGATGCTATTTCATGGTATATTTTGAATACGATTTTTATGTCAACGAGTGCTGTGTGAAAACCATATTTTGCCAAGCAATGAGTGAAAATATGGTTTTCACATATCACATGTTGATAAAAATCGTATTCGGAAAAACACCATGAAATGTTCTATTTATTATACACATCTTTCCTAGTTTTTGACAATATCTTTCACTTTTTTTTGCTAATGTCTTTCGCTGATCCTATCGAAAACACGTAATGCCATGATATATTTGTTCCGGTTGAACTTTTGTTGAAAATTTACTTGACCATAGAATTTTAAAAAGAAATACAAAAAGTATATTTATTTAATAATTACTTAATAATGCTGCTGTGCAAACAAACCTGACCAAATGATCCTAAAAAACCCACCCCACAAACACAAAACGAATCGAAACTTACACTTAACAACAGGACATTCTGTCATTATTATTTAGCTTCGTATTCAATCAGTTTTAGATATTTTATCGTAATTGCACTTCATATCCATTTTTTTAATAGGTACAATTGTTTCAATTACATTTTTTAATTTTTCAAATATGACCAGATGCATTGGTAATTAATTATCAAACTTAAACATGTAATAATTTCCAAGGGAGATAACTGATCCATTAATATTCAAAATAAATTTAATATGATTTCTATATTTTCAGTCACTAAAATGCAGTGAAAATATGACTTTTCAACGAATATCACATTTATGGTATCTGTAGATCTAATATATATTTCATTGCTACATGTATGTATATGAGCCTATAATAAAATGTGTAACCTAGATACAACCTATAATTTAGGTTCAACATACAACTATATAAATGAAATCTACAACTTACATAGATAAAACCTACGAAATAGATAAAACCTACAACCTACATTATAAATATAACAAACCTATAACATAGAAACACTAATGTGAGGATAACACCTACCCAGCTCTTGATCTGTGAAGTTTTATTATGAAATCTTTCATCCTCTGTAAAATAGAGAAAGAGAGAATAGTAACAAGAATAATAATGTGGAATTAAATGTCTTGACAAAAATAAACTTATTAAGTGTCACTGGCATCTTTAGACGTTCATATCAATGCATTATCAATCCAAAAATTTGATTTTACAACAAGAAACAAAAATTAAATAAATTTTTTAATAAGCTTGAGATGAACATTCATTGATGCAAATATTAACCAAGTTATCCCAACTTTAGGGGCAGGATGTAGCCAAGTGGTAAAGTGATAACCTGATGCGTGGTCGGTCTAGGATCAACCCCCATCAGTGGGTTCATTGAGCTATTTCTCGTTCCAGCCAGTGCTCCCTAATTGGTGTAACAAAGGCTGCGTGACGATGCTTATAAAAGATCCCTAGTTGTTAATCAAAAAGAATTGCTCATGGCATGACGGCAGCATGTTTTCCCTCTCATTATTTGTGTGGTCCTTAACCATATGTCCAACATCACATAAAGATAATTAAAATGTTTTAAGTACATTGTTAGTAGAGCATGACGTAACCCAGTGGTAAAGTGTTTGCCTGATGAGCAGCTGGTCTAGGATCGATCACCATTGCTGGGCCCATTGGGCTTTCTCATTCAAGCAATTGTTAACAAAGGCTGTGGTAGGTACTATCCTGTCTAAAAGATCCCTTGCTGCTAATTAATCAAAAAGAGTAGCCCATTGCATGGTGGCAGCATGTTTCTTCTCTCATTATCTGTGTGGTCATGTCTGATGCCACATACAGGGCTTCTAGATTATGGTAGCCCCACTCCCATGGCTAGTGATATTCAATGTTGGGCTAGTAAATAACTAAAACAGGGCTTCTAGATTATGGTAGCCCCACTCCCATGGCTAGTGATATTCAATGTTGGGCTAGTAAATAACTAGTACAGGGCTTCTAGATTATGGTAGCCCCACTCCCATGGCTAGTGATATTCAATGTTGGGCTAGTAAATAACTACTATTGCCCTGTCCGATGGCTAGTGAAAAAAAGAAGTTGTCAAATCTTGTATTTAAGTTTATTTAGTAAATATGAATATCCTCTTCCCAAATCTAAGAGTTTTTAAGCTCTATCTTCCTCTTAAGGTGACATATTCGATTATTACTATGAGTAAAATTGTATTTACTCAAAAGTAGGGCTAGTGAATTTTTAATCATGGCTAGTACATTTTTAAAATCACTGATCCCATGGCTAGTGATATTTATAACATTCTAGAAGTCCTGCCATATAACCAAAATTAAACTGTGTTGAGTGCGTCTTTAAATAAAACATTTTTAAAATCAATAATAATTCTCCCAGGTTTAAGCATATTGAAAGATCTAACTTACTAGCAATTTGTCTTCATGTGATTCTGTCATACCAATATAGGTCAACTTTCTGAAAATCTGAATAAAAATCAAAACAAATTGTTCACATGAATTTTATTCTCATCTTATAGTAGATTTTGTCAAAATTTAAACCAAAACATAATTTTTTTAAATTATATATATATACAGTCAAATCCACTTAATTGGATGTCGGATTATTGAATATTTCGGATATTTGAATATGTTTGTCCTGCACGGAACCATTTGCCATTATGACAATACAAAATCCAACGGTTAATTGGATGTGTTTTTTAACGTGTTTTCGGATATTTGAATATAAAATTATCCTTGCCGAATGGCAATTGCACGTAAAACATAGGAAAGTTTGTGTTACTTGATGTGTTTTTTTTTAATTTATGATCGTACGTAATACCATACTATCGTACATGCAAAAATGAATACTTTTAATTTTATTTAATTTCATTGTTTAAAAAAAGGAAAAAGACTTACAACAAACTTGTTTTCTTGTTTCTTAAATTATTTCGGATGACTCGTTATTAATCAATACATTTCCTAATTACATCGTAATTAATCCATGAACTCTGAGATTCATCTCAAATGTGACCCAATGGCCGAGACAATGCAGGACAATCAAGGATCAAAGTCGGTCATTCCCACCTTGTTGGCGGCCATGTGCGTTTCGTAAGCAGGCATCCCTTAATCTCATGTCGGCCACTTTTGAAGCAGTGTATGTTTAATCCATAAATAAACACTTGTCAGATATTTTTCTCTATGAATTGTCGGTGACAGTAACAAACAAAAGCCGTTTGCTACTAGTGTTATTTTTAGCGGGATCTTTTGATCACGTGATTTTTCCTCTGCAGCTCACAATGTGAGGCCCCATTTGGGGTGACCGATTATGGTGATTATTGTTTAAATTGTTAAATGCCGACAAAAGGTAAGTTGTAGGAGATTTTCTTAGCAAGTTGGATTAATCATCTTTTGGCTATAAATATTGACAAGAACTCTTTTTTTTTCACAATGTCAACATGGCAAATAAACGGAAAGGAAACGATTTATCTTTGGCTCAGAAATACGACGAGATATGTGCCCAGTATCTAGCCAATGCTAACCCAGAACGAAAAAGACAGAGAACAGGAAAAGCAGCCAATGTGGAGAAGGCCTTATCAGAATGGTTTTCCGTCGCCAGACAAAAAGACATTCCAATATCGGGCCCAATATTAGCGTTTGTGTTTGTGTTTTTCCTTCTGTTACATTGAATAACGGCCTTTCACTTATTTGACTTTGGCCAGTCTAGTTTACCTGTCAAATCAGTTACAAATGCACACAGATAATAGTCAGATAGACGTCCTGGTAAAATACAGAACATGGAAATGACTACTTATTCAAGATTATATTGGGTGGTTGGGGTGGGGTCTTGTTGCACTTGATTTACAAATGTACAAAGAAGTTAATAATGGCCATTTAATTATCAAGAAGTTAATAACGGCCTTTTAATTATTTGACTGTGGCCAGTCTAATTGAGCTTCCGGTGGTTTTATCTGGGTCATTAGATGTTTAGTCACTTCTGCTTCTAGGCGTACAAACGGCATTAACTGTTGTCTCTTGTATTTATCAAGTTTATAGACAAACTTGATAATGGCAACAGAGTCACAATATGGAACTTGGAATCGGTATTTTATTAACACAAAATACTTACCGGTTTTTGACGAAAATTCCACATGTCATGAGGCCCAAATTGGGAGAATCGTAATTAGGGTTTGCATAAATCAACGAGGTCTTAATTGGGTATATCGTATGTCGAAACTGTACCTTCGGTTTATTGAATATGCCGCTTATTTGAATATATTTTTGTTGCACGAGGCACATCCAAATAAGCGGATTTGACTGTATATATTTTACTAATGAAGAAATGTAAAGTAGATGCTCCCTTGCACCCATCTGGCATCCTCGTCCTCTACTACTAATAAAGCTTGCCTCACCCATGGCACTAAGGACCGCCGGTAGAAGGTGACTATAGTAGGTGGCTACAAGTGCTGCTTAATGTCAGACATAACCACTGAACACTCTTTGAACTGGTCAGACTAAGCCTACAGCTAAAGATGATGGGAAATGGCACAGATAGCCACAAGAGGGAAAGACATGTCTAGGTTGGAAAGACAAAGTCTGGGATGTGGAGGTATACAGCAAAAGAAATTGAAATATAGGAGGAGCTGCCAAATCAGCAAGAAACAAAACGGAATTCAAAGTATAAAAAGGAAAGGAGGCAGTAAAATAAAAAATATAATAATTAAAAAATAAAATAAAATTGAAAATAAAATGTTTCTCAAGTTGTGACTTTCCGGTATTAAATGTTCGGGCAGTTCTGGGTAGATTAGTTTGTGCCCAGCACGGCTGATACTGCGTATGTACTGTGTCAATGAAACGTTAAATCATCCAATAAAATGTTTCAAGTTGTGACTTACCGGTATTAGATGTTCGGCCAGTTCTGGGTAGATTGGTTTGTGTCCGGCGCGGCTGATACTGCGTATGTACTGTCTGTTCTGCAGTGTTTCAAACAGCCCGTCCACCAGCGATCTCAGGACGTAGTCGAACACAGATCGCGGGATGGGCTCGTCCAGAGCATTCAAAACAATCGACTGAAAACACATACATGTATAATGAAAAAAAGAAAGAAACATAATGTTTTGTTTAACTTTAATAACACTTCAATACATTTTGACATAGCTCACACTGAGAATTCTCACTCCAGCTAGTGCACCACGACTGGTACATCAAAGGCCATGGTATGTACTATCCTGTCTATGGGATGGTGCATATAAAAGATCCCTTGCTGCTAATCGAAAAGAGTAGCCCACGAAGTGATGACTGCAGGTTTCCTCCCTCAATATCTGGGTGGTCCTTAACCATGTCTGATGCTATATTACTATAAATAAAATTTCCTTCCTTCCTTCACATTGAGAAATAATCTTGTTTTAGCCAATTTTCAGATACGTAGAGTTTCTCTTTGAAACATATTACAAAACAGATAATTTAAACAACATTGTATTAGCCAAATGTTAAATGTTATTGCCACTTTGTATAAACATTTGCAATTGGGTAATTTGGCTATGAGCAGGGTGAGCCCTGTTTGAACTATGGCAAACCTAACTGTTTCAGGAAGGAAGGAAATGTTTTATTTAACGAAGCACTCAACACATTTTACTTATGATTATATGGCACCACACAGATATAGAGAGAGGAAACCCATTGTCGCCACTTCATGGGCTACTCTTTTCGATTAGCAGCAAGGGATCTTTCATATGCACTATCACATAGATAGTATAGTACATACCACAACCTTTGTTATACCAGTTGTGGGGCACTGGCTGAAACGAGAAATAGCTCAATGGGATTGATCCTAAACCGACCATGCATCAAGTGAACGCTTAACCTAACTGTTTTAGGAGAACCATCACGCTCACTTGCCATCACTTACTCCCCATCACTCTCACTCGCCATCACTCTCACTCGCCATCACTCTCACTCCCCATCACACTCGCCATCACTCTCACTCCCCATCACTCTCACTCCCCATCACTCTCACTCCCCATCACTCTCACTCCCCATCACACTCCCCATCACTCTCACTCGCCATCACTCTCACTCCCCATCACTCTCTCTCGCCATCACTCTCACTCCCCATCACTCTCACTCGCCATCACTCTCACTCCCCATCACTCTCACTCGCCATCACTCTCACTCGCCATCACTCTCACTCCCCATCACTCTCACTCCCCATCACTCTCACTCGCCATCACTCTCACTCGCCATCACTCTCCCCATCACTCTCGCTCGCCATCACTCTCGCTCGCCATCACGCTCACTTGCCATCACTTACTCCCCATCACTCTCACTCGCCATCACTCTCACTCGCCATCACTCTCACTCCCCATCACACTCGCCATCACTCTCACTCCCCATCACTCTCACTCCCCATCACTCTCACTCGCCATCACTCTCACTCCCCATCACTCTCACTCCCCATCACACTCCCCATCACTCTCACTCGCCATCACTCTCACTCCCCATCACTCTCTCTCGCCATCACTCTCACTCCCCATCACTCTCACTCGCCATCACTCTCACTCGCCATCACTCTCACTCGCCATCACTCTCACTCCCCATCACTCTCACTCCCCATCACTCTCACTCGCCATCACTCTCCCCATCACTCTCGCTCGCCATCACTCTCGCTCGCCATCACTCTCACTCCCCATCACTCTCACTCGCCATCACTCTCACTCCCCATCACTCTCACTCCCCATCACACTCCCCATCACTCTCACTCACCATCACACTCCCCATCACTCTCACTCGCCATCACTCTCACTCGCCATCACTCTCACTCGCCATCACTCTCACTCTCACCATCACTCTCACTCGCCATCACTCTCACTCCCCATCACACTCCTCCCATCATCACACTCCCCATCACTCTCACTCTCACTCCCCATCACTCTCACTCGCCATCACTCTCACTCGCCATCACTCTCACTCGCCATCACTCTCACTCCCCATCACTCTCACTCCCCATCACTCTCACTCCCCATCACTCTCACTCGCCATCACTCTCACTCCCCATCACACTCCCCATCACTCTCACTCGCCATCACTCTCACTCCCCATCACTCTCACTCGCCATCACTCTCACTCCCCTGAGACTAGTTCAACTTTTTTTTTAAAGTGCTATAAAAGGATCAAGGAAGGAAGGAAGAAAATGTTTTATTTAACGTCACTCACATTTTATTTATAGTTATATGGCATCAGACATATGGTCAAGGACCATACAAATATAGAGAGGAAACCCGCTGTCACCACTTTACGGGCTACTCTTTTCAATTAGTAGCAAGGTATCTTTTATATGCACCATCCCACAGACAGGATAACACATACCATGGCCTTTGATATACCAGTTGTGGTGCACTGACTGGAGCAAGAAATAGCCCAATGGGTCCACTGACGGGGTTGGTCTAGAGTGTAAGAGAAGAAACATCTACCACCGCACAGGTATTTCTACCACATAATAGTGAGAGATATGCGGGTTTTTTCCAAAGACAGGACAGCACGTACCACATTCTTTGATATATCAGTCATGAAGCACTTGTTGTGAGAGGAAATAACCCATTGAAGGGGATTGAACTAACAAACCATAGCACCTCAGGTGCACATGTTACCAATGAGCTACCCCCATCAGCAGCATCTCACCCTATTGTTAACACATAATAACAACATTGAATTTTCATGTTAACTTAGTTTTGTGCTTATATCCAATTAAGGTTCAAGCACGCTGTCCTGGGCACACACCTCAGCTATCTGTCCAGGACAGTGGGTTACTTGGTTAGTGGTTAGTGAGAGAGAAGAGGGTGTAGTGGTCGTACACTTATCCATTAAGCCCTTAAGAACTTGCTCTGGGTTGGAGCCGGTACCGGGCTGCGAACCCTGTACCTACCAGCCTGTAGTCCGATGGCTTAATAACAGCAAACAAAATTCCATGATATTATACCTCGTTGTCCAGTTGTAGAACCTGGTGTTTTAGAAATGGGTTCACTTGGGGAAGAAGTTTGCAGTGGATATCGGCAATATTGAGAGTCTTCGCTACCACAGCAACAAATCCCACAGCACTCTGTCGTATCCAAACACCCTGGAGATAAATAAATAATTATATTAACAGTGACTAAATGAAAAAGGAAATTATTTGTTTAATGACGCACACAACACATTTTATTTAAGGTTATATGGCGTCAGACATATGGTTATGGATCACACAGATATTGAGGAAGAAAACCCGCTGTTGCCACTTCATGGGCTACTCTTTCCGATTAGCAGCAAGGGATCTTTTATATGCAGCATCCTACAGATAGGGTAGTACATACCACGGCCTTTGATATACCAGTCATGGTGCACTGGCTGGAATGAGGAGAAATAGCCCATTAGCCCCACCAACGGGGATCGATCCCAGACCTACCGTGTATCAAGCGAACGTTTTACCACTGGGCTACATACCGCCCCTCAATTACATTTTGAATAAACTTAAGATGTGTTTCCAGATGAACTAAAAATAGCACAACTTACCAGATGAGCTAAAAATGGCAGTAGACTGTGTAATAGTACACGACACCGTCATCCCAAACTGTTCCTACATGTGAGGTTTGATGGTCCTGTATGCATCTGTATGCAAGATATGGTCGGGACAAGGATTTACTGTAATTGTAATAGTACGGGACACACCGCCATACCAAGTAATTCCTACATGTGAGGTTTGATGGTCCTGTATGCATCTGTATGGAAGATATGGTCCGGACAAGAAAAAGTTAACAGACGCAGGGACGAACAATGCCATACCATAATATGACTCATCATAGACGGGCATATAAAAATGGCACAACTTACCGGATGAGCTAAAAATGGCACGACTTCTTGCACAAACTCCTGCAGCATGGGTTTCTGCATCAACCCGAGCTCTGCAAGAGACGCGAGTGCCCCGATCGCCTTGTGAACCACAAATTCGTTGCTGTCGCTCAGACCCTGCTCAATGAGCGGCTTCAGGATGGACGAACTCTGCCAGCCGACGTATGCAGCCACGCCCACTATGTTGTCGAAGAACGAAGCTCGTATATGCCAGTCGTACTAAAAATAGACCAAAAAGATCAGAGAACAGAAGTTGACACCACTGGAGTACATTGATTACTTAATCATCAGCTACTGGATGTCAAACATTTGGTAATTCTGACATGTAATCATCAGAGGATACCTGCTACATTTTTCCTAATGCAGCAAGGGATCTTTTATATGTACTTTGCCACAGACAGGAAAGCACATACCATGACCTTTGACCAGTTGTGCTGCACTGGTTGGAACAAGAAAAAACCCCATTAGTTGAATGGATCTACTGAGGTGGTTTGATCCTGCGACACAAGCATCTCAAGTGAGCATTCAACTGATGAGCTAAATCCCCCCCCCCCCCAATCAGAGAATAAAAAATTTGTTTTCGAAATTTTGATTAGTGACATTTCTGGTCAAATGAAAATTAATTAGCAAGTACTGTTTAAGGTTTTAAAAATATATAGCGATCTCTGAAATGTGGGTAGCGAATCACCATACGATACTGAATAAAATGTTCCTTAAAGATATGCCTGTCATACGAAAAAACAAGACCATAGTAAAGATTTGTCAGTCATACAAAAAACAAGATCATATATAGATAAAAAAAAACAGAAAAAAACATTGAGATCAACTTCTTAATTATTAACTAAATACAGTCAAATCCGCTTATTTGGATGTGCCTCGTGCAACAAAAATATATTCAAATAAGCGGCATATTCAATAAACCGAAGGTACAGTTTCGACATACGATATACCCAATTAAGACCTCGTTGATTTATGCAAACCCTAATTACGATTCTCCCAATTTGGGCCTCATGACATGTGGAATTTTCGTCAAAAACCGGTAAGTATTTTGTGTTAATAAAATACCGATTCCAAGTTCCATATTGTGACTCTGTTGCCATTATCAAGTTTGTCTATAAACTTGATAAATACAAGAGACAACAGTTAATGCCGTTTGTACGCCTAGAAGCAGAAGTGACTAAACATCTAATGACCCAGATAAAACCACCGGAAGCTCAATTAGACTGGCCACAGTCAAATAATTAAAAGGCCGTTATTAACTTCTTGATAATTAAATGGCCATTATTAACTTCTTTGTACATTTGTAAATCAAGTGCAACAAGACCCCACCCCAACCACCCAATATAATCTTGAATAAGTAGTCATTTCCATGTTCTGTATTTTACCAGGACGTCTATCTGACTATTATCTGTGTGCATTTGTAACTGATTTGACAGGTAAACTAGACTGGCCAAAGTCAAATAAGTGAAAGGCCGTTATTCAATGTAACAGAAGGAAAAACACAAACACAAACGCTAATATTGGGCCCGATATTGGAATGTCTTTTTGTCTGGCGACGGAAAACCATTCTGATAAGGCCTTCTCCACATTGGCTGCTTTTCCTGTTCTCTGTCTTTTTCGTTCTGGGTTAGCATTGGCTAGATACTGGGCACATATCTCGTCGTATTTCTGAGCCAAAGATAAATCGTTTCCTTTCCGTTTATTTGCCATGTTGACATTGTGAAAAAAAAAGAGTTCTTGTCAATATTTATAGCCAAAAGATGATTAATCCAACTTGCTAAGAAAATCTCCTACAACTTACCTTTTGTCGGCATTTAACAATTTAAACAATAATCACCATAATCGGTCACCCCAAATGGGGCCTCACATTGTGAGCTGCAGAGGAAAAATCACGTGATCAAAAGATCCCGCTAAAAATAACACTAGTAGCAAACGGCTTTTGTTTGTTACTGTCACCGACAATTCATAGAGAAAAATATCTGACAAGTGTTTATTTATGGATTAAACATACACTGCTTCAAAAGTGGCCGACATGAGATTAAGGGATGCCTGCTTACGAAACGCACATGGCCGCCAACAAGGTGGGAATGACCGACTTTGATCCTTGATTGTCCTGCATTGTCTCGGCCATTGGGTCACATTTGAGATGAATCTCAGAGTTCATGGATTAATTACGATGTAATTAGGAAATGTATTGATTAATAACGAGTCATCCGAAATAATTTAAGAAACAAGAAAACAAGTTTGTTGTAAGTCTTTTTCCTTTTTTTAAACAATGAAATTAAATAAAATTAAAAGTATTCATTTTTGCATGTACGATAGTATGGTATTACGTACGATCATAAATTAAAAAAAAACACATCAAGTAACACAAACTTTCCTATGTTTTACGTGCAATTGCCATTCGGCAAGGATAATTTTATATTCAAATATCCGAAAACACGTTAAAAAACACATCCAATTAACCGTTGGATTTTGTATTGTCATAATGGCAAATGGTTCCGTGCACGACAAACATATTCAAATATCCGAAATATTCAATAATCCGACATCCAATTAAGTGGATTTGACTGTAGTGTATTAAGAAATGAACAGACTTGCATATTGCAACAAGACCACTGCTAATATGTGCTGATGGCAGAAACACATAAGTTTATTAAAATTGTAGGACCTGGTGTGTTTGTATTTTGAATTAGTAGCTGATGATATAATTACAGTGAAGTGACAATATGAGTTTATTAAAACTGTAGAAATGTTTGTATTATTTATTATCCACGTGGTTCAACATAACCGAATTAATACTAATCATACGAAGCACACATGTAATAACAAGTGTAATGATGTAATTTTGAGAAGCGTCATCATAACATGATGTTGCTTCTTCAGTCCTAGCTCAGACTGGGCAGTTGAAATATGACGTCATTTTGTTGTCTCCTTCTAGTTGTGGTTGAAACATTTTGAGTTGGGTCTTGTTATAGATAAAGAAAACAACAATAATATATGGATAATAAAGAAATTATTACACTCGCCTGTGAGTCGTACTGATTTTACAAAACTTGTGTCAGGTTTCATGTATTACCCTCACTCTCACTTGGGCCATACAAAAATTTTGACACGCGTTTTGTGAAATCAGTACGACACACAAGCTTGTTTAATAATCTCTATTTATGATATGGTGAGGTTAGATCATGAGTTTATTAAAATTGTAGTTGTTTTTATATTTTGTATTAATAAATATTATAGCATGTGTATTATAGCTAGATTGCAGCTTTAAGGTTTTTAAAGAACTTACCTTGTCATTTAAAAATGTGATCATGTGAGAGAGGAGAACATCGTTAGCTGAAAAACAATAAAAACAATTTAAAAATTATTAAACTTTCTTATAATCTGCAAATTATAGACAAAAAAAATCTAAATATGTTAATTTTTAATGTCGTCCCATTGGTCCAGCCGCAGCACTGAGAGTTTGTTCCATTTCTCGATGAACATAAAAATAACATTGTCAGGAAATGTCATATCTGATGACATCACTTTATATTCAATTTCTCATTCCAGCCAGTGCTCCACAACTGGTGTAACAAGGACCATGGTATGTACTATCCTGTCTGTGGGATGGTGCACATAAAAGATCCCTTGCTACTAATCAAAATGAGTAGCCCATGAAGTGGCGACAGCGAGTTTCCTCTCTCAATATCTGTGTGGTCCTTAACCATATGTCTGACGCCATATAACCGTAAATAAAATGTGTTGAGTGCGTCGTTAAATAAAACATTTCCTTCCTTCCTTATATTCAATTTGGTACTTTGTCTTATTGAGTGTTATTGTACAAGAACTAAAAAAATTATTTAAAATAAAACTTTTAGTGTTATTATTAGTAAAACTTAGTATTTTCAAAATTTTATTAAATTAAGGATTGTCTGTTATGTTTTTTTACGTTCATCTGGATGTGAAAAAAAAAAATCATGCACAAACTTACGAGTGAATATAAAAGAAATAACAGACAATCGTTAATTGATTACCTTTCTGTCTGCCAAAGAAGACACAAAGACGAGTTATTCCGTTTTCGAGAAGAGTTTGCTTCACTGTGTTGTCAAGGTCACTAAGCAAGGTCACGACCTTCTGCTGAATCGTTTCTTGCAAGGACTGTAACTCCATGTCATAGCTTGATTCAAGCTGTTAACACAAATTTCAAGGGAACAATGATACAAAACAATACTCAAAAGAAATTTTAATGACATTTTTTTTACTTTTATGAATGTGCCCCAAAGACTAACCAACATTATGAAAGAAAGATAAGGAATGTTTTTTTATAACACCTCAGCACATTTTAAACTATGGTCATTTAGTGTCTAACAAACATACCCCACCCCCCTCTACCACACACACAAAAACAAATGAAATAATTATTTTTATAATTGCACTAATTATTGCAAAAAGATGTTTGTTCTAGTTCATTTTAAGGTACTGACATTTTGAGGTGTTTTGGCAGTCATGTGTGTATTATACATTTATTTATTTATTTATTGATATTGCCGAAGTAAATTCACATACAGTTAGAAATATGATTTATTAACAGAATCTTAATTTGTTTCATTTTTTGTGGGGAATATAGTTACCAGACAACAGCATGGAATATTTTGTATGTACTTTCCCATTGACAGGACAATACCTACCACAACTTTTGATGTATTAATCATGAAGTAATGATTATGCAAAACAGAAAATTTACATACATCAGGAACTAAGGTCAGAGTTGTTCCAGAAAATAAAACCAAGTTTATAGTAAGAATAAATTACAGATGACTCACAATTATGGTGTCACCCTCTCAACCCTTCCCCACCCTTGATCAGTTCCAGAACCAACCTTTGAGTTGAATGTTATTTTTGGAAGATGTATTACCTCATACTGCGAAGCTTCCCTTGTGTCGTCCTGTGAACTCATTTCAGTCATCTCCTGTAGCTGAGTCATTTCCAGAACTCTAAAATAGCACAATTACAATAAAAATAAACACTGACAAAATCTAACTTGGTCGAGAAAAAAGGTATCATAATTATATAACAAAAGTTGACAGTTATCAAAGAATTATCCATCAGTCAAGTGTCATATGTGACTAATCACTCACTAATCACTAAACACTCAGTGTCACATATTGTGTATGACATCAGGCTTGCTTGCATAGTTTCCTTGTACAAAACGTCTCTTGAATATGATTTTCACACTTTTCTTGTTTAACTGCAAGATTAAACTATACATGGAAAGGTTTCGAGGGGTGTTTTTGAAAGTGGAAGGGGTGGCTCTGTCGGTGCAATGGTCTGTGGGTTAAAAATACATGAAGGCCAAAACCTGTTAGGGGAGTTTAAGAGCATGCTTCTCCGAGAAATGTTATAATTTTAAGTGTTAAAATAAGGCATTTTCCTGCCTTCATAGCACCGTAACATGGAAATGTGGGTGGGGGACATGGCCCCTGAGGCATCCCACTCTGCACTCCCCCATTCTGTGACCCCTGTTAAATAATGCATGAATATTTTTTTTATCCTGGTAGGATGAATGCTAACTCCACTAGGCAAGCTTCATCAAGTTCAAAACTGATAAAATTAATCCTATATCCTGTATGATTAACAAGTTACCATCTAGAAACACTCACCTGAGAGCAGTTTCCGCTAGCTGTGCTATGTTCTGAGCATACGCTGCTCGCACCAGAGCAACCGGATCCTGAACCAGATGTGTCTGCAATAAAACACACACACAGATATACAAACATAATTTCAACTCCTGCTATCATAATTATCTGCACTGCACATCCTAGGCCATATAAGAATTGTTTGTCATTTTTATAAAAATGTATTGAAGTATAATAGTCACAAATTAAATAAAATTGTGTAGCCTGACAAAGCGATTTTATACTAAATTTGTGATTGTTATACATTAATAAATTACCCCCCCAAAATTACACTTTTTTAAATTCCAAACAACACTACTTATTTAGTTGAAAACTTACATGAATCAGTTTCTAATGTTCTATCCATGACCTGCTTTACGTAATGATGTCCCAGTTAATGTAATGACATCCCATTTGACGTAATGACGTCATTTTCTGAGGTTTGTCGAAGGATAACATTAATTTTTTTTAGCAATGCTGTTCAAATGGAATGGAGTAAATTATATAACAGCGCAAAGTTTGTAATAATAACAAAATTAATGTAAAATTTTCATCCAAATTGTTTTTTTACAATTGGAGTAGGTGAGTGATGTATTATGTGATATTGGATTTGTATGTTTTATGTGTATATGTATATTCATCACTAAGTGTGTGTGTGTTATGTGTTATAAATTATTTATTATGCATTATGTATGTGTATGTGTAATGTGTTATGAATTATGTATGTGTATGTGTAATGTGCTATGTGTATTTTTTTTTATGTGTATATGCCTATTCGCTTATACTCACCAAACTCGGGAATATATATTCAGGAAACACATTAGAATCACTGAAATTAAAATAAAATATCTGTAAGAAAAACCAATGATCAGAAAAACCACTTTTCATTTTAATAAGTCAATGCTATTACTACAAGGTCTTTATTGTCAGCATGTTCCCAAACTACCCTTGCTCTCTCCTAATACTGCACATCAAAAGATGTAACTCTGTGAGGAATCATTTTTAGTGATCAACCTTAACAATTAACATGATGACAATCAGCAATGCCATGGAGATTGACGTGGAGTTTTCAGTTTTTTTATGGCATTTATTTTGCCATGGATTTTTTTTTTTTTTTCTCATTTTACTTATTAATTATAATTTTTTGTACCACTGACGAAATTAATTAAATCCCTCTCTTACCTGTTAACAGCAAAACTACCGTGGAAAATGTCACCAAGACCATTTTTGGCATGTCATATTGTTTGCTGTGGCCATTTTCTTAAAGGGATATACCCTAGTTTTTAAACACTAAGGCATATTTTTTTTTACTATTAGAGCCCTTTTTGATAACTGAAATCATACTTTACTTACATTTTACTGTTTAGATTATCCATTTCCGTACATTCGAAATATTTTTGGTCATCCGGGTGTTTTTAATATCACAAAATGCATTACTCATATTTTTTAAAATGCATGTGCGTCTGAGAAGAAACAGTTATGGAGTCGACTTTTAGTCTATTTTCAGAGGGTAATTCACCATTTCAAAGTCACAGACTCATCAATTGGCGCACTACAACCGTACAGGAATGTCAACCAAATGAGTTAAGTGATATAAATTATGATCGATTATGGGTAATAAATAGGATATTAAACTCCCTAAAGCTCGTGATAAATGAAAATGTTTTCACTTAGAACATAAACATGATACAAAATGGAAGCTCGTTTCATATCCTATAAATATCTAAGTCTTACCTGCGTGGGACACTTTTCACTTTAGACAGACACTGAGTTATTGTTTGAAGCATACCAGCTCTAACATGGGGAAACGGATCGTGTGCAAAATGCAGCTGAAATAAACAGTTTAATTTATGAATTATATGCAATTATCACAGTATTGTAACATAATAACCAGGTATTGAATTCTTTAGTTTTTTGGTGTTTTTTAGGATTCTGCCAGAATTGGAAAAATGATGCAATCTAAATAATTTGCAGTGAGTGCCCTTTATTTCAATCCAAATTTAAATAGTGTCCACTATCAAATTAATAACAAGCATTCTGAAATTACTGCTATTATAATTATAGCAATACATGTCCCCTACCAGACTCAACTAATTTTTATATCTCCTAAATCCAAGGGCCAGAACTCTGTGAAAAATTAGTAAACCACCATGAAAGTCAAACCTGATCTGTAACAGTACATGATAAATCTCAGCTCAATATCCCAATTAAGGCATTGTGAAAAAACATCTGCAATTTTGTTTTCATATCTCCTAAGTTCAAGGGCCATAACTCTGTCAAAAATGGATAAATCGCCATGAAAGTCGAACTTGATCTGTAACAGTACATGATAAAGATATAAATAAACTTTTAGCTCAATATCTCAATTAAGGCATTGTGAAAAAACATCTGGAATTTTTTTTTTCATATCTCCTCAGTTCAAGGGCCATAACTCTGTAAAACAAAATTGATAAATTGCCATGAAAGTCGAACTTGATCTGTAACAGTACATGATAAAGATATACACAAAATTTTAGCTCAATATCTCAAGGCATTGTGAAAAAACATCCTGAAAACTATATGTGGGACAGACGGATGGACAGATGGACGGAGGGAGGGACGGACAGATGGAGATGAAACCTATAGTCACCTCCAGTTGGACCAGTAGGGGACTAAAAATCATTGTAATATACCCAAAATATTTGAACTCATTTTTCCAGTGGCCAGGTTGAGTGAAATCTCTCTATGCAACAGCAACTGACATAGAAATATAAAACAAACAAAAAATTAAGTGGACGTACAATCTTACCATGTATGGTACAATTCGGTCAAGAATAATGTCAGTACTGACGTGCAACGAAAGTTCAAGAAGTAGATCCAACGTGTCGAGACGAGCATTGCAGAACTGAAAAATATTAACACAGACTGAGGAAAACATCGACACACAAGAATATCACTAGTTTATTATGTTTATTATCCATACGGAAGAGGGGTGGGACGTAGCCCAGTGGTAAGGTGCTCATTCGATGCGCGATCAGTATGGGATCGATCCCTGTCAATAGGCCCATTGGGCTATTTCTCATTCCAGCCAGTGCACCACAACTGGTATATCAAAGGCTGTGGTATGTACTACCCTGTCTGTGGGATGGTGCATATAGAAGATCCCTTGCTGCTAATTGAAAAGAGTAACACATAAAGTGGCGACAGCGGGTTTCCTCTCTCAATATTCTGTGTGGTTCTTAACCATATGTCTGATGACATATAACTGTAAATGAAATGTGTTGAGTACGTTGTTAAATAAAACATTTCTTTCTTTCCATACGTAACACTTTGATGACGTTATATAACTGGCACTCTATGACCTTAATGGAACGTTACTCAAGTGTGTTCAGTGATATGATATAAAATGAAATCAATTATGGGTAATAAATATGACATTAAACTCGCTACCTCGTGAAATAATCGTCATTGTCTCTCGCTAAAAACTTGTGACAATTGAAAATTGTATTAAGGTAAGAAATAGTTACGTGTATATTCCTAGAGCTTGATCCGACAATTGATATGATGAGAACGAGGCTGGCATTCTCATCCACGTTGTTATCGTCGATCTTCAAGTGCTTTAAAATCTGTACAAGTTCATGTTTTATGCTGCAAGTATACAAAAATTATAAACATCAACATGTAAGTTAATTTCTAATCACTATGTACAGAGCAACATGCTTTATCAATGTTGGGACAGCACAGGGTGTAAGTTTGAATAATACCTTATTATACAGGGTTTTATCAGCTTTGTTTCTAGACTCTGACAATTGACATGATTTCCCACCATTCTCCAAATGTCATGTAGTTTTTTATTCCCAATTTTGGAATAAACAATTCCCAATCTTAATACATTTAAATAAT
Organism: Gigantopelta aegis; assembly: GCF_016097555.1. Taxonomy (NCBI): domain Eukaryota; kingdom Metazoa; phylum Mollusca; class Gastropoda; order Neomphalida; family Peltospiridae; genus Gigantopelta; species Gigantopelta aegis. The sequence continues at coordinate 11,608,331 of NC_054713.1, read as the reverse complement.
TCCCATTTTTTATTATTAAAGATATATTTTGAAAACGATATATATTGCCCGCTACCGACCATAAGTGCATAACAACCTTATATGAAGGGGCGCTGGACTACAATAAACATTTTATAAATTTTAATTCACAAAAAAAAGATTCCACAAAAACTATAATAATGGATATATTAAAATGATCCCGGTGTAATAGCCCAAAATATACCCGCTGTCAAACTATACCCAGGGTATAAACTGGACTAGCCCAGAATATACCTCTTTTATGAAAGCAATAGTTGCTTTTCTTTTACAATGTTTATTATTATTATTTATTTATTTATTTTGTATACAGATTAGTAATAAAAAATGAGGGTTATGTTTAGGGTTAGGGGTATAAAACAGGTTAGCCCATTTTAACCCTGGGTATAGTTTGGGCCGTTACACTGGCATTATTAAAATCCTCACTGAGCAATGCGATCATCGGGTGGTTTTATCGGCGTCAGCACGAACTGCTGAAGATAGAGTTTGAGAAACGTGTAGAAAAACTCGGGGAACGCTTTGCCTCGTTGTTTTATCAGGTACTCCTCGGCCGACAGTCGGTGGTTGGGATCCTTCTGCATCATGTGGCGAACAAGTTCCTATAACAGATAGTGTGTTTATTACCTGAAATAATTCACTTTCAAAGACAGTACATGAAATCTATAGTCCGTCCCATCATCCTACAAAAATGTTTTTTGTAAATAATTTGTTTGGTTTGACGTAAGAAGCAAAGTAAAAGTGTTTTGGAAATAACAAAAATGTACTATTTTTGTGTTCAATTTAAAAAACAATCGGCTCAAAAATAAATAACTTGTAATAAATTTCATAGTATGAAAAAAGGCATTCCCCATGGAACGGACTATAAATGTTTAATGGCACCACAAGAGTACATTGATTAATTAATCATCAGCAACTGGATATCAAACATTTAGTCATTCTGAAATGGAGACTTCAGAGAAAAGTCTACTAGCAGCAAACATTTTTTATATGCACTTTTCCACAGAAAGAACAGCAATTATCTATTATAATGTTTTACCCTGATACTTGTATCTTCTATTTTCTCAAGGACTTTCCATGGACTGTATTCTCCACTGCGATAGCCAAGTAGCTGAGAGAGATCAAATGGGGCAGTACCTTCCGTAAACAGTTCAGTGATCACACATCTAAATGTTATCAATGAAAAACAAAATTATATTATGTTTGATGTTAAATATTGATCTTTTCCTAAGAATTTTACATGGGGGGGGAAATCAGATAAAAATCACTTTTTCCCTTTTCCTTAACTTTCCTGAAGACTGAATGTATTGAATATACAGGATCGTACCTAGCCAATATATAGGGACGTTTTTCTGTAGGACATGCTCCTGTCCATTTTACCAGGGGTTCTAGAATATTTTTAAAATTCACTTGCCATAGGGCCAGTGGATTTTAAAATTCACTGGCCATGGTGAAAAATTCACTTGCCCAATTTTTACTGTTAATAAAACAAAAAAACTGTAAATTAAAATAATTAACTTTTTAAATGTACATTTTTCATACTGAGATCATGTTTAGTCAATTTGTCAATTTACACAACAGATTGGCTCATTGGGCATGCTTTATGGTTTGTTCAGAAAAATATGCAAATAATTTTCATCAATTTAGAATAAAGTTACCGTACCTATTAAAATTTTTAAATAATTGTTTCCACTAAAACCACCTAAGTTATAACAAATAATCCATGTTACCGACATATTACAACAATTAACAGCATTATTTATTTACTTATGAATGGGAACTCACCCCCCCTCCAACCCCTCAAAAAAACAAAAAGAGAAAAGAAACAATTAAGAATCTTTATTGGTATAAAGTGTACATGTATTGCAGTTTAAGGCCCCCCCCCCCCCAACACACACACACACACCATATTAATAATTTTTCAATTTGGGTACTTTGTTAAATTTATCTATTTCATGATACTGTGTTCCTAAGCTTTTTAAAAAACTTTTTTGCAATTTATCTCATATTTTATAAATTAAATTAATAATTTACACATTTAAAGTATTTGTAAATAGTGACATGCAACTTTTAAAACTAATAAAAGACTGGTTACCGTTTTGCATATTATTAGTATTAGAGTAACAAATCTTTGGATTCCAGTGTCAAAAACAAAATGGCGGAAAAACAATGAACTTTTATTTTTCCAATGTTTACACTTTATAACTTTAATAAAGTTATATCAATGGGTATACTGATGTCATGGATGGGTCAGAGATTACTGGTGGCCAACTGTTTGTTAGTGAAATATTGCATGTGATAGCCAATCGAAAGAATTGACTTGTAGATGTTTATTTTGTTTTTGTACGATTGTAGGACACAGCGTTGTAGATATTTTTTTTTTTTTTTTTTTTTTATCACTTGCCATCGGGATTGTACAAAATAACTTTTACTGGCCCGAATCCAAAAAACACTGGCCTCGGGCATCGGGCCACCGTATTCTAGAAGGCCTGATTTTACACATCTTTTGTGAAATTAAATTTGTTCCACCCAAATCTTTCTGTTGAAATGAGTTGGAACAATATTTGAGTGTCTTTTATTAGGCAGCAAAACATTTCCTAGATTTAAAAAAATGGTCAAATGTATCACAGTGTTAAATAAATAAATAAATAAATGACCATATTGTCAATATAATGTAATTGTCCATTAACTTATCTCACTGGATAATTTGATAGAACAATTTACTTGTCCTATACCCAAAACTACTTGTTCCAGATAAGCAGGCATATCTTAACATAGAGCACTGAGTACATTATTGTTCGTTTGGCTTTTACTTCTTTTCTTTTATTTTCCTTATAAAATATCTCACGGAAGTCTCACCCAGCTGAGAAGATATCCATGGCCGGTGTGAGATCTCCTGTCATGATCTCACTGGAGGTCAGGTCAATGTTTGCCATCTGGTTCCCAGCATCTGAGTTCCTCCACCCGCCCTCGACAAACCGTTCTGGAGCGATGTAACACGTCCGCCGTCGAGATGTGTCGAAGAAATACGAGAAATCTGACGGGTTATCCTGCAGTAAGGAATGAAGTCAAAACAAACCAGAATGAATCAGAATTAATACATATCAAAAGGAAACTAAGGCTATTTAGTGTCTAAAAATATGGTTATCTCAACACTTGGTTTAAACAAGAAATTGACTGCCACCACAGGCTACTCCAATCTAAAACCTGCAAAAAATATTTTAGATGCTCTTCCCATTAATAAAGTATACACACCTTTGATGTAATGGTCAGGGGGAAATAATTGAGGCAGGAAAAAACTATCGCACCTCAGATGAGCACTCTATCACGAAGCAATTTCCTGTCCCAGTGTTTTGAAAATGGTTAAAAGCAAAGATACAAGATTTTAAACTATTGTAAAGTATTACACAATTTTGTATTTTGAGTTTAATACCATTTTAATGAAATAAACATATTAAGAAAATATTAAAAACTAGAAAAGTTACTCATGGCTTTCTCATACCAACAAATATATTCGAGATGTATCAAATAATCAGTAACTAACATAATTATTTAACTTTCCTAAAGATTTTAATTATTAGTTGGGCACTTACAACTATTGTAAGGTCGCTTTGAGGTAGTACTAAACCAAATAACTTTCGGCTGGGTCAAAGTTCGAGGTGCATCGAAATTTTTGATAGAGAAGTGAACACCACAAGTCCTGTGATTGGTTGTGAGTGTGTTGGTTGTAAAAAATAATAGTTTCATCTGGGTAAAAAAAAAATGCAATTTTATTTCATCTTGTACCAATGTGTCAAGTAGCCTTGTGCTTGAAACATATATGGGGTACCTGTAAAAAAAAGTACTCAAATTTTGTGCGGAACTAGGGTAGTCATTGACCCTACCCGTTATCTAAGAAACGAGCAGCTTGACCTCCAATTTTTTCTGATTCACTTTAAGTGTGAGGGGTGGTAGTATTTATGGTGTGGCGTTTATGTTGATTGATACGTTGCAGGTAGGAGTTTTAGCCACATATGTTACTGTTGTCATCTATGGGATTTGATTTGGTAGTATACACCCGTGAGGAAGAGTTCTAAACCTTAAATGTGCAAATGCAGGATGCAATATTTTGCATCTATCAGATTAAATTTAAGAGTTGCGATCATACTCACACCCTTTGAAAATAAAAGTCTGACTTACCTCCGGAAGATATGTGGGTTTGAAGCTGGCAAAATCTGTGAGTAGAACCCAGTTCCATCCAGTTATCATAACATTCTCGGACTTGATATCTCCGTGACACACCTTAAATAGAAAACAATTACCAGACTCTGATGTGGAAAAAAAAGAAAAAAGTTTTATTTAATGATACAAGACAGTTTTATTTACGGTTACATGGCATCAGATCACAGATAAAAATGCTGCCATGACTCCATGGGTTATTGTTTTATTAGCAGCAAGTGATAATACACGCCACTGCCTTTCTTATACCAGTTGTGGAGCATTAAATGGAATGAGAAATAGCTCAATGGGTCCACTGAAGGAGATCGATCCTGAATTGATCATGCATTATGTGAGTGCTTTACATCCTACCCCTGAATTCCAATACCTGCACTGTTCCAAAGGGTCACTAACATTTCTATTTTCGGATGTACAAGCACATGAACAGCTTTAGGGTAGTGCACTGATCCAGATTTCCATAAAAACCTGGAGGATTTGCAGCTCGGCTGGATATTAACCTTGACTGTGTGGACTAACCGTGACCTTATGAACTAACCTTGACCTTGTGGCACTGGTTCAGGGCACACAGAAGTTGAAAAGCAATCCACTTCTTCTCGACTGCATTGAGGAATGGCCGAGTGCTGATTCTGTCGTACAAACTGTCTTTCACATATTGACGAAACAAAAGGGCTGCCCGGTCAAAGTACTGCAATTAGAACGAAAAACAAAAACAAAACGTTTATTATTAGTACATGTAGGTTGCATAAACTACAATTTATAATTTTGGCACTTTATTTCTGATCCCCAAAATTGTGCACTGCCTCGTGGGCACATTAAACTGTCATTAAAAGAATACCAGTACTCACAAGAGATTTCTGAAAAGGTAAGCAGTTGGAAGTTCCTTTCAGACGTTGAGAAATTTCTGAAAGATAAAATATAAAAATATTAAGGGCAATATATTTCTTAAAATAAAAGATGAAATATAAAATACATGAGAGCAGTTCAATAATTAATCAAGCAGGAGGGCCAGGTGGCAATAATTATTATTACATCCGCCATGCATAAAATAAAAATGTATTTAAACAAGGTATGCACATTCTTTTTCTTAATTCAACTGATCAAATATGTACGGTATATAAAATTGGCCATCTGATTTTAAATTTGGCAGGGCTTCTAGATTATGGTAGCCCCACTCCTATGGCTAGTGAATTTCAGTGCTGGGCTAGTAAATAATTATTATTGCCATACCCGACGGATAGTGAAAAGAAATTTGTCAAATACTGCAGTTGAGTCTATTTTGACATAATTATAATATTAATTAGTAAAATTGTTTTAACTTAAAGTGTAGGACTATCGTGGCCCCCTGATCTCACTAGTGGATTTTATAAAAATTCTAGAAGCCACCAGGTGACCACCCATTAGAATTAATATTGTAGTAAATTGTTTTATTAAAGTTTTTTGTAAAATCAAGCTCTGGCTATCTCCCTGTCTTTAGGTGACATATCCGATTATTAGGTGACATATCTGATTTTAATATTCTAAAGCCCTGTTTTAGTAAATCTGATTATTGTTTTAACTTAAAGTACAGTAGGACTAGTGAATTTTTAATCGTGGCTTGTACATTTTTTAAATCACTGATCTCATGGCTAGTGGATTTTATAAAAATTCTAGAAGCCCTGTCTTTAGGTGACATATCCGATTATTAATATTAATTAGTAAAATTGTTTTAACTTAAAGTACAGTAGAGGCTAGTGAATTTTTAATCGTGGCTAGTAACTTTTTAAAATCACTGATCCCATGGCTAGTGGATTTTATAAAAATTACAGAAGCCCTGAATTTGAGTTCTCAGTGCCAACACCCAAACACTTACCGTCAAGTTTTGTTTTGTGAGTTAGAAGAGGTAACGATGGATCGTGAATGACGAAAACCTTCACTACTGAAAGTCCTTCCTTATTCCTTGCTCGAGCAACCTTGAAAAACCGTGTGCTACCCAAACTGAAAAATTAAAAAAACGTTTACATTACATGTATAATCAAGCCTATAATAAAAGGGAACTTGCTGAAAAACATTTGGTAGGAAAGGTCATTAATCTGTCTTGTTTCTCTTTTAAAATGTTCAAATAAAATGTTATGTATGTACACTTTTCACCTACACGTTAATAAAAAATATATATAATAACAGTGTTTCTGCCAGAAAGAAATTTTTGGGTTATGGCACAATGGCAATGAATGCAACCACAGTCAACAGGGTGTATGGGAGGCCTCCCTCAGAAAGAAAATGGGTTAAGTTTAGGGTTAGGGTTAAGAAAATCATACATTAAAGGGACAAACCCTAGTTTCAACCCGTGAAAATTAACACTAAGTTTAGTTAATATACAAACTTGAAACACATTTGGGTAAAGTTACAACTGAGTGAAACACGAGTCTGTGACTCTGAAATGGTGAAATACCCTCTAAAAATAGACTAAAAGTCAACTCCATAACTGTTTCTTCTCAGACACGTGTGTTTTTAAAAATATAACAAATGCATTTTGTGACTTTAAAAACACCAGAATTACCAAAAACACTTCAAATGAACAGAAATGTATATTCTAAACAATAAAATCTAAGTGAAGTATGATTTCTGTTATCAAAAACGGCTCCAATAGTAAAAAAAATATGCCTAGTGTTTAAAAACTTGGGTATGTCCCTTTAATATTACTAATTAATTTTGTCAAAAGGTTAACTATTAAAAACAAATCTGCCAAAAAAATCTGGGTATGGTGCCATACCCATTTTAACCTCTGGCAAAAAACTTGAATTATAATTATAATAATATATTCTCAATTTCAAACCATTGAATCTTCACTACTATTTTTGATATGTAAATTTTAATCAATGTTTATATTAATTATAATTTCGGGGGAACTTCAAAAATTACTGGGTCCATATTTTCGAAGCTATCTTAGTTACAAAATAGTAAAACCATTGTAAGCTATGACATCATAATGGCGTGTGCTGTAGTGATGTCCCATCATACAATGGTTTTACAATTTTGTAGCGCTAAGATGGCTTTTAAAATTCCTAGCCAGGGCCCCGTTCCATGAAGTGATCTTAGCACTACTATCGCCGTAAATACCTACCATCACTACCTTAGATTTTGTCTACGATCGCCAGCCCATTCCACGATGCGACGTAGCTTACTATCGTCGTAAATTACTGTCAAAATTTACAATAGATACGAGGCAGTTGTAAGCCACTGACATAGCTGTCAAATGGCAGTTAAATGATGATTTGGTAATTTTCTAAGAAGGATACTAACTTTTTGTATAAAAATGGATCTAATATATAGCAAATAAAACTTGGCGTTTGATGAAAAAACATTCTAGGCCATACGACTTTCACACGAAAATACAGGAGATAACTCTCATGTCTTATGCATTCGGCAATTATCGCTTAGCAAATAAACTAACAAAGTTACTTCATGGATGTCCGATACCAATCAATACATCTAAGATGTTCCCGAAAAGTCGGTAACCAATTCATTATTTAACTACTTCATATTTCTTCATAAAGACTATTTTAATCATTAAAGGGGCACCTACGACTACTGTAAGGTTGCTTTGTGGAACAGCTGTAAAGTTTATGGTGCCAGTTGTAAAATTCACCGTAAGTCACTACAATTAACCTCAGCTACAATTCTTTCGTGGAACGGGGCCCAGGTTAATAAACACTGTTGTACCAAGCCTTAAAATAATTAAGCGACAGTAAAAAAAGAACTGGGGCATGATAAAAGGTGAGTCTTCACCACCGAAATATAGAGTACATCATGGGGGTTTTTGGGGGGTGGTGGGAGGGAATCTACCTCCACTCTGCCCTTTTCGCCCACTTTGTGAAAAACTGACAAAAAGACATACGGTACCTGGTTTCAAATGTGTAGTCTGGGACATCAAGCAGGTACTGTTCTACTGACTGAATCTGTGATGGTGCGATTCCGGTAAGCTGGTTACCCATTGTTCATAAAAAATCACCTGTTAAAACAAAAACAAAGTGTTAATCCATATGTTATTGATAATTCTTATATTAAAGTTATGAAAACAATTCCATGGCTGTAATGTTTAGTAACCCAGGAGGACAATATTTCAGAATCTTAGCTAACCAGTACTCGCGGTTCACTTGATTTTTACCTAGGTAACTGATTGTTTGGTTATGTGAATCATATTTATGTAACCAGTGAGTTACAATTTGACTACTGTTGTACTGTGCATCAAGTGTCCAAAAATAAGTCCAGAACAGTGCAGAATACACAGGAGTGGATCAATGTGACGGAACATGCTCTTAAATTTGTTTTCGCCTGTGGCGATATTAATTGTTTTAGAGGGCCGTGTGCAGTTCAAATATGCACTTAAGCCCAGGTGGGCACTTTGTTACACAATACCTCTGCGCGACGGTGGTCGTGCTTTCCAATACACACCCAGGCCAGATGCGGAGGCCATGTGGCCAGTAGTTACGTAATACCTCCGCGAGTGCGGTTTTTACGACCGTGATTTTGGCGACTAGGCGTCAGCAAGTCTGGCCATTCTAAGAAAAATATGCCGGCTTGATCGCTGTGGAAATATCACTTGACAGGGGGAGGACCGCGTTGTACCCCCAGGCGATACTGGGATTTTATAATAAATAGCTAGGGTTTTAGAGATATCAGGGAGAAACATAGGAAGGCTTCCAGGGGGAACGTTGTCCGTCCGGACTGGTAAATATATTATTTCTGCTCTGTTGTATAACCTTGATGTGATTGATGTGACTTTAAATATTTTAATACTGTATTATACCAATATTATTTAGACGGTGCTGCCGGTAATCTGACGCAGTAGACTGTAGGCTCACTGTTCTAATATACATAAAGCTTAACCAGTCATCCTAGAGGACCTAGGTAAACTGTAGGTTATTGTCTTTATTGTGATAGGTACCAGTATTAATTCTGTATTACTAGGTTACTGAATGAGTAGTTAAGGGTTAATTAAAAATTAACCAGTTAGGAATAGAGTTGTAATTCTTTTATTAATTAAGTTCCCCTGGAAGCGTTTCTCAATTATCACACGTGTGGGTGTTGTGTCACGGTGAAGTGATTAGAATATTGTATAAACTAGACACCTAGTGATTAACTAATTAAGTGATCAGTTCTGGGTTGTTACTATTTGTTGTTGTTAATTAACTACTGCGGCAGTACATTTGTCAGCGTAGATTAATACAGATTCCAAAGTGTATTGTGTTTTTGTTGTGTTTTCTAGTGAACTAAACGTGCTATATTATATATACTTTATATAAGATCTTATCTCTGTTCATACCTAGAGACGAGCCACGCGGGTATATACTGCCCGATACAGAGAGATCTAATAGATATACAGTTAGGAGAGATATTTGGATAATCGTGTTTCATTCAGTTACGGGTATTATAGGATCCCCGTGACAATCAACGATTTTGTAAGGAGGGTGGAGCCATAAAATTCCAAAAAGGGCAATTTGATTTTGTCGTAACCAAATGAACCGAGCTCCCAAAAGGAATAAGATATGTAGTAGGGGGTCCAGGGGCATACCTCCCAATTTAGTGTTGTATAATGTGAATGATGAAATTAAAACAACAAAAGTTACTTCAAACAAGGGCACTTCAAACAGGTAGTGGTGTCATTAGTCCGAGTACTCTGCAATTTGAGAGCTAGACGGACATTTGTACAGTTATGATGGGTTTTTTGCCATCAGAAATATCTCTATAGTAAAAATATTTGTTATTGGCAAACTTGAAAATGATCAATGTAAAGGTATTTAGTGTCAAACTTTGACTGTTTGTAGTATGAGAGAGTGGATCTTTGTCTTCCGTGTGGTAGTCCGCCATTCCGTGGTTTCGCCATAGAGATATCAAATGTCCGTCTATCTCTCGAATGGCAGAGTATTCGGGTGTCATGTGACCTCTCTCTTAATGCACTAATAATGCATGCATTTTTGGAATAAAATTCTGGGGATGCTTTGCCACTTTTAATTTTAAAACATAACAATTCACCACATAACTGACTGGTGGTTTGTGTAAATTTGACACTGCGAAACTGACAAGCAAACAGAAAATTAAATATTGTGCCATGTATTAATGTAACCAATCTTTTTCTGATTAAACAGTCACTGAGTCAGAAATATATTTAACTCATAAATTCAGCTGACGGGAGATGTATTGTCTATCAGATTAATTATAATGCAACTTGATTATTATTATTGTACAATGTCAAATTGAACCCTTACCAATTACCAAGGTTTTTTCTGCAATATGTGTAACATTACCATTTACGTCTACAGTTGTAATCATTGAAAAAATAATAACAACACTCCCCACTTTCTGAATGGACAACAGGAAGAAAAATATTAAGTCTCGCTAACAAGAGACTTGTCTGAACGAGACTACAAATGAAAACATTTGATCGATACAACTTCAAAGTATCATAAATTATGACCGCATAAGACATATTGCAGAGTTTATTCACTACAGAAGTGGGTACTTGTAGGCAAATCGAAGTACTAGTATGTCAAATTAGTAATCGGATTCATTCCTTTCAGTTCTATTGCCCGTTTTTGTCACACGCCTAGCAGACGCCAGAACATTCGTACCATTTCGGCTAAACTCGCAAGTGAGCGAGGTGAACCGAATGAAACGTTCGTTTGTTTCCGTAATGGCAAGCCGTCATAAACTTTTAAAGGTACTTGCTCCTTTATCTCAACGTTGTCGCGTATTTTTGTCTAAAACTTAGCTTCCTGATTAAAATACTAATTTCTTCAATTTAACAGTTTCATTTCTTCCATTTTATCAATTTATTGTCAAATGTTCTCTTTAAATGTTGCAGACGCAAGTTTTCACCTGTAAAAATGGACACTAACTTTGGTTAATCAACAAACCTGTAACACATTTAAAGTTACAGCAGAGTGAAACAAGTCTGTGACGTTGAAATGGGGAAATACCAATAAAAAAAGACTAGAGCTTGTTTAACCATTACTGCAAAGAGGTACATGCATTTAAAAAAAAAAAAAATCTGTGGTATTAGAAAGACCAGGATGACCGGAAACACTTTGGTGTACAATAAAATCTAAGTAATGTCTGATTTCAGTTTTCAAAAATAGTGTTTAAAAACTAGGGTCTGTCTCTTTAAGGCCATATGTACCTTATGTGTATCCCATTTTTTTGGCAATAAAAGTTTTATGTACAAATCTTGTATAAATTTGTGTGACAGCACAGAATACAAAAATTTCAAATCTTATCTTGAGACTAAATGTATAATATGTATATGCTTGTGATCAATTGAATTATCATACTCGCAGATAGGATGTATTTGTAAAAAGTCCTTGCAAAATTACAATAAATTGTCAAAATTCCGAAGCATGCCAAATGGTCAAATCAACACACTTTCTTGAATTTTTATTGACATTATATGACAATCAAGATTACCGTACGCTGAATGTAGCTAACAGAGAAATATTTTAAGCGAGAGCTAGACAGAGCATAGGTGTCAGAATTTAACAGCAACTGGGAGGGGGAAGGGATAATATAAAAAATTAATTTGATTTTCAGCTGAGGGCCTACGCATTATTATCAGAGTTGAGAGCAGTGCCTCCTGTCATTCTCCCTCTACTTTGGACATCCATGCAGAATTGATACACAACTGGCTCCTTTGGTTCCTTCAGTGGGCCTATTGGGCTATTTCTTGCTCCAGCCAGTGTACCACAACTGGTATATCAAAAGCTGTGGTATGTACTACCCGGTCTGTGGGATGGTGCATATAAAAGAACCCTTGCTGCTAATCGAAAAGAGTAGCCCATGAAGTGGTGAAAGCGGGTTTCCTCTCTCAATATCTGTGTGGTTCTTAACCATATGTCTGACGCCATATACGGTAACTGTAAAATACAATGTGTTGAGTGCGTCGTTAAATAAAACATTTCTTTCTTTCTTACTGTGTATATATTTTAACAGTTGACCAATGGCAGTCGACCTCTTATAATTACTGTTGCGTGGATATAGTTTGGAACCAGACGACAAACTGACTATTTATAAATATATTTTCCAAATAATTATTATTAAATGAAAATTTATATATATATATATATATATATAAAATAATAAAATCCCAGGACTTTCCTGGGGATTAATTAATTTTCTCCAGGAGTTTTAAGTACTTTCCAGAATGAAAATAAAATTTAAGCACTTTAAATCTAGGGTTTTCCAGGATGCGTGCGAACCCTGTATCAGAATTGAGGGCAGTGCCTCCTGTCATCCTCCCCCTATTTTGGACACCCATGCAGAATTGATACACAGCTGGCTCCTTCAGGTCCTGGATTCTTCTCATGCCTGTTGAAGTGTTCTAACTTACAATGATACAAACACCCAGCCAACCTAGACAGGCTATCACATCTTCCTCACTGAAAAATAAGGCTCGTAGTCGACAGGCACAGACAACAAATCATGTTCACTTCTGGGGTAGATTGGCTTATGGATCATACATGGTATTTAGTCACAGAGTAAATAATCAACCCTCTCCAGGTATTAGAATTGGCCATGGAGCTTATGGATATCAAGCTGGGGTTGTATATTTAGCCACAAAGTACGAATAACCAACTGTTCCCATGTATTGGTTTTAGCTGTGGTGCTAAAACATTTTGGTGGTTCTTAGGACATAGATTGTGGTGCTTGGCTCCGAATGAGTGACGTGTCCATTATTGGGATGGATTTGCTTATAGATCATGAAGTTGGGGTGCTATGTATACATGGTATTTAGCCACAGAGAATGAATAATCAACTGTTTGTAATTGTCAGTATTGGCTATGGTGCTTAACACAATTTTGGTAGTTCTTAAGCTTATGTCTGTACGAGTGATATCCATTAAATGGGTGGATTAGCTTATGGATCATCAAATTGGGGTGCTATACATGGTATTTATCCAAAGAGAATGAATAATCAACTGTTTGTAATTATCAGTATTGGCTATGGTGCATAGCATAATTTTGGTAGTTCTTAAGCTTATCTCTGTACGAGTGATATCCATTTAATGGTTGGATTTGCTTATGGATCATGAAGTTGGGGTGCTATAGGCCTATATGATATTTAGCTACAGAGCATGAATAATCAACCAACTCCAGGTTGGGGTGGTATATGTATGGTATTTAACTAAAGAGAGTGAATAATCATAATCAACTGGTATTATTGGCTAAACACAACTGCAGTGGTTCTTAAGCTGATCTCTGTATGAGTGACATGTCCATTTAATGGATGAATTTGCTTATGAATCATGAAGTTGGAACACTATACATGGCATTTAGATCGATATTGGCCATGGTGCTTTGTACAATTTCAGTGGTTCTTGGCCTACAGGCTGTGATGCTTAGCTCCAAGTGAGTGATATCATTGGTTGTGGTGCTAAACACAACTGCAGTGGTTCTTAGGATGTAGGTCGTGGTGCTTAGCTGCACATGTCATACATGTATGTCAATTTTGGGGATAGATTAGCTTATAGATATCATGGTATTTTCCCACAGTCACAGCGAGTGTGAATAATCAAACATCCCCAGGTATCGGTATTGGCTGTGGAGCATGGGCTCCCAACCAGTGACCCACAACTAGTATATCAAAGGATGTGGTATGTGATGTCTGTGGTAAAATGTGTATAAAATATTCTTTGCTGCTAATGTCAGAATTATCATTGACCAATTTTTGACAAACAATTGCCAATGATTAATAAATCAATGTGCTATAGTGGTGTTTATTAAACATAACAAACTTGTGGTATCATTAATCAAATATTCCATTTCTTTTTAATAAAGCCTGTGTTATGGGAACTACATAAAGGAAAGGAATGTTTGCAGGGCTTCTAGAATTTTCATAAAATCCATTAGCCATGGGATCAGGGATTTTAAAAATTTACTTGCCACGATTAAAAATTCACTAGCCCTACTTTACTTAAAGTTAATACAATTTTACTAATTACTAGTATAAATTAAAAATGTTACCTAAAGAGGGAGATAGAGCTTAAAACACTAACATTGAGGGGTTGGGTGTAGGCAGGATATTTATATTTACAAAATAGACTAAACTGCAACATTTGACCAAAAATATTCACTAGCCGTCGGGCATAGCAATAGTAGTTATTTACTAGCCCAACATTGAATATCACTAGCCATGGGAGTAGGGCTACCATAATCTAGAAATCCTGGTTTGTTTAGCGACACCTCTTGGATGTTTTTAAACTACAACTATTTGGTGACTAACATATGGTTATTTTGACACCTAGTGATAAGCACTAGAGCAAATTCATTAAATAAACCACTGGACTAGTGCCAATCAAAAGTTAATAGTACGTCAAATTTTCTACTGGTCCATGTTTTTTGCTATGGACATTTTCTTAATTGCAGGGGTTTATGTAATAAAGTAAAAAACAAAGAATTAAACTGAAAATAAAGCTAGATGACAAAAGAAATGAAGAAAACTTTAAGTATTTTTTCTTTTATTAATACTTATCCTGACCTCTGACCGTGTGCATTTCCCCCCTTTTTCCACTTTATGGTCTGAACATTCAACAGCCGAATGGCTACGAAATCTTTCGATGTACACATTCCTAGTTCCAGTAGAATGTTCAGACCGTAAGATGGATACTGGGGTAAATGTCAAAGCTCAGAGGTCAGGATAGAGTATAAAGAAAATGTTTATTACTGACAATCGCTTTTGGTTTAATGTCATCCAAGTGTACATTTGGCAACATGTCATTTGGGTAAATTTAAATTTTGTATCTGGCACACAACTAATCTGTTTTTGTTTTTGAGTGTTTTTTCTTCTTTTTCTTTGCTTTTTTCAAAGGAGAATCCTCTAATTTGTCAATGTTGGCAATGTCACAAGATTCACTTGTATCAATATTTTTCTTATTTGTTTTATGTTTTGGGCTTTGTTTCTTTATTGAGTCATTTGGTTTTAAAACACATTCTCTCGTAGCGTTATCATTTTCATTTTCATATTTGTTTTTCCTCTTTTTCTTTTTGCTGATACTTTCTTCACCACTATTATCTAATAATGAACATTGCTCAAACTGACTTTCATTTTTCAGTTCATGTTTTCTCTTCTTTTTCTTTTTGCTGCTTTCAGTGCTAGAGTTCTCATTTTCATTTAAATCGCATTCTTCAGTTTGACTTTTCGTTTCAATTTTATGTTTCTTCTTCTGTTTCTTTTTGCTAATACATTCCTCACTACTATCCATCAATAACGAACACTCATCAAGCTGACTGTCGTTTTCACATTTATGTTTTTTCTTCTGGGTTTTTTTGCTACTATTTTCTTCACTACTATTCATCAACAATGAACCATCTTCCCGCTGATTTTCATTTTCAGATTTGTATTTTCTGTTCTTTTTCTTAATGCTGATACAGGTACTAGTTTCTTCACTACCAGTTCTCAATGGTGAATCTGCTTCAACCTGATCTTTGTTTCCACATTTTCTTTTTTTCTTCTTTATCTGTTTGCTGTTACTTTCTTCACTGCTTACCATTAATAGCCGACCCTCTTCAAGTTGATTTTCAGTTTCAAATTTGTGTTTTTTTTTCTTTTTCTTTTTGCTGCTATGTGAGTTGGTGCTGTCACTGACTGGTGCAGACCCATCCAACAAATCGTCTGTGTCTTCCATTTGTCTTTCTTTCTTCTTCTTTTTTCTACTACCATCCATTGTTTCATTATCTTCTTCACAACTTTGTGTAACAAATGGGGTTTTATTATCAGAAATTTTCCTCTTTTTGGCCTTTTTACCAAGATTCTTCTGCTTTGCATTGGTGTCTTCAACTTTTTCATCTACATCAGCCT
Source organism: Gigantopelta aegis (assembly GCF_016097555.1). Lineage (NCBI taxonomy): Eukaryota > Metazoa > Mollusca > Gastropoda > Neomphalida > Peltospiridae > Gigantopelta > Gigantopelta aegis. Next base: position 11,592,275 of record NC_054713.1, on the reverse strand, counting down.
TTTCAACGTCCTTCTCTAAAACGTTAAGATTATTTCCCTTGGAATGTGTAGAGTTATCTCCAACTGGAATTCTTTCAAAACAAGCCACAAAGAAGCCGTTGGTGAGATGTTTTTCCGTACAAACACGGATCATCGAATCGCCATGTGGGTAAGCACTGGATCCCCGCGTTGTCCAGTCTGGAAATGCCTTTTTTAAGACAAATGTTTCTGAGACTTGGCTGAGTACATCCTCCACGACTCGTTCATTTTCCTCGGTATGAATTGAGCAGGTGGAGTAAACAACACGCTGGGCATTGGGGAACTTCAGAGCATGTTTCAAAAGGGAGGCCTGGAAGTTGGACAGACTTGTGAGTCGTTGTTTAGATGTATTGTCGCCTGTCAGGTGGTCCAGTCGAGTTACAATACCTGAAATGGTGAAGGAAATATTAAAATATTTTAGAGCCAACTTTACGAAAGGTGATCATGGTTTTATTTAAGAGGCATGTAAGTATTAAACACAGACAAAGATACCACCAGAATACATTCATTAATTCATCATTGGCCCTGTCAAAAATTTGTTAATGCTGACAAGTAGTCTTCAGAGGAAACCCAGTACATTTTTACATTAGTAGCAAGGGATATTTTATATGCACTTTCTCACAACAGGACATCATATACCACAACTGTTGATAAACCAGTCTTGGGGCACTGGTTGGGATGGGAAAAAAACCAATCAGAGAATGGGTCCACGGAGGGGGTTTGATCCTACAACCAAAGATCTCTATCTGAGCTAGATCTAGCACTCTTGTAAGGACTAAATGCAAACAAAATAAGACGTGTGCACATGACTATAGATCTGCATTTAAATTGTACCATGCTTGTTTTCCCATTGACAAAAGTGTGCAATAAATAGAGGATTCGTCACAAGTGTTTTTTAATATGGAAAATATCAACCGAGTTTATGTTAATCAGCATTTGTCGAGGCTCTGCCGAGACAAATGCCGATTAACTAGATGAGGTTGATATTTTACATATTAAAAAACACCAGTAGCGAATTCTATTTCTCCTATAAGACTTCTAAAATAACATTTTAATTCAATTTTTAGTAAATCACAGTACTAAAGTCGCTTCTATCGATTAGCACAAATTAGTTTGAAGTCACGCATTTTAACTAAATCTTTGAAAACGTTACACTCAGGTCTTGTTGGCTTGTAAACAAATGACCCATCCACAGCAACACATTACCTAGAGACCTTGCAAATTTGCATACCATTATTAACCGGGTTAATATACTAAATTATCACATGGGTATCATAGGTAAGTTATAGGATAAATATGTGTAACTGCACACTTTTTAAACCACACCTCTCATCGAGTTAAATTTTCTTATCGTGTCATGCAATGTCACTTGGGGGTGGGTGGGGTTGGTGGTACAAGTCACACATAATTCTTTTTCAGATAATTATGACCAATCAGAACAGTTTAAAATGTTTCACCTGATCCACTGCAGGATGGGTCCACTAGGATGTACTCGGCAGTGAAAAACTGTGGATCCTCGGGACTGACGGACAGAAAGTCCTTACAGAAGAGTTCTGCGTTCTCTACCCCGGCACGAACCAGCAGCGTCTTCATCGTGTTCAAGCGTGGGCGATCACGATCAAACGCAAAGATTTTCCTACAAAGATAACAATTTTTTTTATAAAGAACACAGTTAGAAACAAAGTTTTGCATACATTAGATGTGGTAATAAAAAACCCAAAAAGGTCTCCCCCCTCCCCAGTCAAAAAAACCAAACCAATGACAAGTTTCAAGTTACTGTGACATTTTTATCATAGAACAAGCAAGGGAGTACCTTGAGATTGTGGCCACTGCAACATGTTTATGATATTCGGAGCCGTTTTTAAGTTAAGACATCGGCGAGTTGGCCAACTCTGTTGTGACAGTTGGTAGTCTGATCCAAGCATAACATTACAGAATTAATGCAATAAAACACAAACTATAAAAAATAAAAAAATCTTTGTATTTAAATAATGTTGAATGTTGACAAGTGTGTAGGTTATAAAATTAAAAGTTTCATACCATTAGAGCACACTGATTTAGTAATCATTGGTTACTGCATATTAAACATTCGATCTTTTATATGCACTTCCCACCAGACAGGACAGCACATACCCCTGACTTTTTTATACCAGTTGTGATGGTTTGGATTAAACAGAGAAAATAAAAAGATGTACGGACCATAGAAGCAAAAAAACCTAGAAGAAGTAGGTGTCATTTTAGGCTGTTCAGACCAGTTACTTGGAATAGGGCAGTATACATGTACGCTTGTTCTGAATGTACACAGCATTCTGAAAGTACTGCTAAAGCAATACAAGTCCCCTACCATTTTCATATCTCCTAAATTCAAGGACCATAACTCTGTGAAAAAAAATGGGTAAATAAAAGTTAAAATTTGATTTGTAACCGTTCATAATAAAGCTATATACAAAATTTCATCTCAATATCTTCAGGCATTGCAAAGCAATTATTTTCATATCTCCTAAGTTCAAGGGACATAACTGTGAAAAACTGGTAATTTGTCTTGAAAGTCCAATCAGAGAATACGTCCACTGATGGGGTTTGATCCTATGACACAGGGTACTGCAGATGAGCACTCTGCTGACTGAGCTAGAGCCTGCCTCTACGAGGGCTATATTACCACCACTGAGTAAAGAGTTTCATACCCTGTGTTTCCCATCAGACTGGCTATGTGACTGGTTTTGTTACCAGGAGCAGCACAACAGTCTATGACGACGCTGTGTTCGGGAGCTTTCAGAATGTGAGCAGGAAAACAACTAGCCTGGAAAATAGTAAAACAAAATGATTAGCTAGCAAAATAAACACATTAAATCTCTAATTCACTTCTGTTAGTGAACAATTAAAGGGACAGACCCTAGTGTTTAAACACTTAGGTATATTTTTCACCTAGACCCTAGTTTCAACCCGCAAAAATGGACACTAAGTTTGGTCAATTTACAAACATGTAACAAATCTGGATACAGCAGAGTGAAACAAGAGTCTGTGATGTTGAAATACCCTTAAAAATAGACTAAAATGCGACTACATAACCGTTACTTTCTCAGACGCATGTGCGTTTTTTTAAAATATGAAAATGCATTTTGTGGTATTAGTCACACCAGCATGACCAGAAAAACTTTGGTTGTATGGAAATGGATATCTAAACAATAAAATATAAGCAATGTTTGATTTCATTTATCATAAACAGCTCTAATTGTGAAACATATGCTATAGTGTATAAAAACTAGGGTATGTCCCTTTAACAATAAAAACAAGCATTCTGAGTACTGCTAAAGCAATACATCTCCCCATCTGGAGCCACACATTATTTTCTAAGATTAATTGGTAAATTGCTTTAAAAGTCAAATGTGATCTGTAACAGTACATAATAAAGATATACACAAAATTTCAGCTCAATATATTGAGGCATTATGGGAAAAAAAGTCTGAAAAACAAATTTTCATATCTCCTATGTTCAAGGAACATAACTGTCAAAAATGGGTAAAGTGTCACAAATGTAAAACTTGATCCGTAACAGTATATGATAAAGCTATACACAAAATTTCAGCTCAATATATTGAGGCATTATGGGAAAAAAAGTCTGAATTTTTATTTTTCATATCTCCTATGTTCAAGGGACATAACTGTCAAACATGGGTAAATTGTCACAAATGTAAAACTTGATCCGTAACAGTATATGATAAAGCTATACACAAAATTTCAGCTCAATATATTGAGGCATTATGGGAAAAAAAGTCTGAATTTTTTTTTTTCATATCTCCTATGTTCAAGGGACATAACTGTCAAACATGGGTAAATTGTCACAAATGTAAAACTTGATCCGTAACAGTATATGATAAAGCTATACACAAAATTTCAGCTCAATATATTGAGGCATTATGAAAATGTCTGGAAAATTTTATGTGGGACAGATGGATAAACAGTCCGACAGACAAATGGACTAAGACAAAACTTATAGTTTCCTCCAGTTGGACAGTAGTGGACTAATAAATATATTTCCATTCACCTTGTTGGTGACGAAAGCGGTATTTTTAAACAGAACTGAAATGTTAAAAATCTCATTCTGTTGTACTGGTCAACAAATCACTTTTATTTTCATGTCTACATCCATTTTAGGCCTAAAGCACATTTATTTTTAAATCTCTATTTCCAGCTTAGGCCTAAAGTACACCAGAGCCGAGTCTCATTTTGGCAATTATGGTACCAATCAAAAAAGAAACATATTCAATTAAATGTGACAAAACACAGAGAAACTGGGTCTTCATCTGGGTCTGGCAAGTATGGTACCAGATTAAAAACACTGAATCAATTGTGACAAAACACACTGCTACTGTGCTGGTGCGAACTATAGATATGGCAACAGATGACATAGAACACACTTTTATTTTGACAGTGCCAGCTTCAGTGTGTTTTGTGCTTTATATTATCATGTACATAAAGTTTGTTTTGTTTAACGACACTACTAGAGCACATTGATTTATTAATCGTCTGCTACTGGGTGTCAAAATGTTTGTGTTGTTTAACGATACCACTGAAGCACATTGATTAATTAATCATTGGCTAATGGATTTCAAGCATTTGGTTATTTTTACATATAGTCTTAGAGAGGAAACCTGCTACATCTTTTTCCATTAGTAGCGAGGGATCTTTTATATGCACCATCCCACAGACAGGATATCACATACCACGGCCTTTGATATACCAGTTGTGGTGCACTGGCTGGAATGAGAAAAAAATAGCATGTACTTTTGACGATTCTTGATTTTTTTTTAAAGTGGTAAACGTACTCTGTCTTGTAGAACAATGCTGCCTGAATGATACAGGTCGTGATCATGAAGCTCGGTTCTTGGTGGAAAGATCAACACATCGGGTAAAACTGGGTCCACCATAAACTCATCTTCTTTCAGTTTAGAAATATTTGAACTGAAAAGATAATATCTATATTATGACATAACATTATGACTCTGTGTGGGTGAAACAATGCCCAGAATAAATTTATCTTTACTAAAAACAATATTTTATTAAAGAAGAAAAAATATGCATGTACGCAGCTGCGTACAACCTGTGATTACAAATACTTTTTTTTAATTAAAATATATTATGTAAATGCGTGTATGCTTCATGTTTTATTCCATCGTCGAAAAAGTCTGCGTATCACCTGGAAATCCCAAGCTAGGCCCCTGAGAACTATGTTAATGTGTAACAGTTCCAGCTCTTGAAATTTGTGATGGCAATCGACAGTACTGCCACAAAAACAAAATTGCAGCAAAATTTATCTTGAATGTCATTTTTCTTATTATCATGTATTTACTATGTTAGTAATGTATTCGCACTAATTTGTCATTGTAAAGGTATACCGGCCTCGGTGGCATCGTGGCAGGCCATCGGTCTACAGGCTGGTAGGTACTGGGTTCGGATCCCAGTCGAGGCATGGGATTTTTAAACCAGATACCGACTCCAAACACTGAGTGAGTGCTCCGCAAGGCTCAATGGGTAGGTGTAAACCACTTGCACCAACCAGTGATCCATAACTGGTTCAACAAAGGCCATGGTTTGTGCTATCCTGCCTGTGGGAAGCGCAAATAAAAGATCCCTTGCTGCTAATCGGAAGAGTTGCCCATGTAGTTGCGACAGCGGGTTTCCTCTCAAAATCTGTGTGGTCCGTAACCATATGTCTGATGCCATATAACCGTAAATAAAATGTTTTGAGTGCGTCGTTAAATAAAATTCTTCTTTCTTTGTAAAGGTATCTGAATTCTAAAGTCTGCAGTTTTCATCTCAAAAGCAAATAAAAACTATACTCTTTAAAAAAAGTAGGGGAACTCTAATAAGAATTTACAATTGCCAAAATTGTAAGGTATATTATCTGTTGGGAATGGTTATATGATAATAGTGAATTAATTGGACAAACATTACAACCGGTAGTTCAGTATTACAGTAGGTTTTATGACCATCAAAGATCTTGAAAGACGATTGGGGTCAGAAATGAAATTTGAAAGTTGACGGTTTTTTATCAGTAAATCGCAAATTCAAACAATAAAAATGACTAAAAGCAAAACAATAACAACTGTATGATCAACAGAATGAAAAAGATTGACAGAAATAATGTTCCACAGTGACTAATGGACTTTCCTGGAAACTGTCAAAATTGAGAATGACACCCCACGCACGTGTACGGGGCAACTGTGTGATGCATGTGCAAACTATAGAATGTGTTTCGGTGTGTTGATAAACAGACTGCGTTCTTTTCTAGGATGTCTGTGGTCAAAACGTATGTTCATTCTAATAGTTGATATTAACATTAATATTTCAGGTTCCCCTACTTTTTTTGAAGAGTATATAATAAAAGGTTACCCTAAAACTGCATATTCTGTGACAACAAAAAAAGCTTAAGAATGAAGAAAAAATCTGTAGAATTTAAATACTGGTACCGATTCAAGAGGGAAGTCACGACATTGTTAAAACATCTTTTGACTCTGCTTTGTGCAAAGATGCCATTTTTTATATGATAATTGTTTTGTCATTCGTTGTTCAGTTTTACCTAAAACAGCTTACCCACATCGGTTTTAAAGTTAGTTTTCTCTTTAACTACACCACTAGAGCACATTGATTTATTAATCATAGGCTACTGGATGTCAAACATTTGGTAATTTTTACATATTATATTAGAGAAGAAACCTACTATATTTTTTCATTAGTAGCAAGGGATCTTTTATATACCATTCCACAGACAGGATAGCACATACCTCGACCTTTGATATACCAGTCGTGGTGCACTGGCTACCTTACACAGCTTACCAAGAAAGAAAGGTTTTATTTAACGACACACTCAATACATTTTATATTGTTATATGGCGTCAGACATATGGTTAAGAACCACACATATATTGAGAGAAGAAACCCGCTGTTGCCACTTCATGATTAGCAGCAAAGGAACTTTTATATGCACCATCCCAGAGACAGGGTAGTACATACCATGGCCTTTGATATACCAGTCGTGGTGCACTGGCTGGAACGAGAAATAGCCCAATGGGCCCACTGACAGGGATCTATCCCACACAGACCGCGCATCGAGCGACAGCTTACCAAGATGTATTCTGTTTCCACTCTTCTGCTTCGAATGTAGCTAACACGTCCTGTACAGTTGTGTTCAGCAGGTTAACCCTAACGTACCTCGGCAGACTCGTAGCTGAAACAGAAACAATATGTTTATGTCTTAACTATATTTTCAATCTCTCAACAAAGATATTAAAGCTTAGGAGCAGTCCCACAGCTACATTTATACAAAATCTGGCACATTGTATATTCCAGGGGAGGGAATTGGTGAACTGTAAAAAAGAGGAAATCTAGAGGGGTCCGGGGGCAAGGACGATTAAAATGAGAGGAAAACTGCGGATCCGAGGAGAATTCCCACCCCTGATACTCGCATTCACATATCAGTGAAAATCCATTTAGTGGGTGCCCCAATAACATGTGGCCAAAGGCCACAAAATGTTTCCTAATGAAATTCCTCGGATTCTCCAAACATAATATGATTTTTTTTTTTTTTTAATTAACTGTCGCAAAATTTAGGGGGCCCCCGGCCCCTCCCCCTTAGATTTGCCACTCCATATAACATCAACCTTGGTAACTGCTGTAGTTGTGATATGAAATGCCGTAGGTCAGAGCCTTTACTGATGGCAGATGTTTGCCACAGGATAAAAATTATTGCCACTGACTGAAGGAATAATGTTTGGGTTTATTTGTTGCAAACGTTACTGGTTTAAATTGCTGTAGGCAAGCAAAACATTTCAAAGTTGTGAGAGGTAATAAATTCTAAAGTTTGAGCCTTATAATAAATATGTTGAGGTTTTTTTAAAGGGACATACCCTAGTTTTTAAACACTACGGCATATGTTTTACTATTAGAGCCGTTTTTGACAACTGAAATCATACTTTACTTCGATTTTATTGTTTAGATTATCCATTTCCATACATTCAAAGTGTTTTTGGTCATCCTGGTGTTTTTAATATCACAAAATGCATTTCTCATATTTCTAAAAACGCAGTTATGGATAGAGTTTTAGTCTATTTTTAGAGGGTATTTCAAAGTCACAGACTCATTTTTCACTCAATTGTAACTTTATTCAAATGTGTTACAGGTTTGTAGATTAACTAAATGTAGTGTTAATTTTCACGGGTTGAAACTAGGGTATGTTCCTTTAAGAAAAAGGAATATAAGACTCCCATCACATGTGGTCATGTGGGATAGAAAAAGTACACCCGAGATGGTGGAAATTTCGACCTGGACGAGGCTTGCCAAGCCCCATGGTCGGAATTTTCACCACCAAGGCTGCATATGATGGAGTCTTTTTCTCTCATTCATTCAGTAAATAAACTATTATTTTACACGATAAAACAAAGATGGCTGAACAAGTAACTTTTTTATTTGACCATTTTATAATAAATAAACTACACTATCATATTTGCCATGTTTGTTTCATGTGTTAAATAATATTTAACACTACATCATCTTGCGCAAGTGTGTGATATCCCATGTAGGACAGAATTTTTTTACATAGCTTTCTTTCATGGGACAGCTCTGTCCTATATACCTGAGGATGAGAGAAAGACTGTTACACAATGGGAAGATGAAACTGCAATTTAAACAATGTTCTTTTCTTTCTATACTCACAGTATGCAGTTTTTGTGATCACATCTTCCGACACCAACTCTTTTAGACAGGTCACCCGTTCCTTCTCCAGTAGTGCGGTGCACTCTGCGTCAATCTTGTTTCCATGTTTCAAAATGGCTTTCTAAAAAAACAACCACAATATTAATTATGATAAACTGTTACTTAAAATGATGTCTATTGGTATATATGTTTTGTTTTTGCAAATAAAGATGGAATGATCACAGTTACTGCATACAAAAAAAAAAAAAAGGTTCAAGGTTTGTTTTTATAAAAAGATAATTTTTACAGATTATCATAGTGTGAAGTTTATTTCAAGTTAATTTCATATCACACTCATCACAGTGATCTGCAGAGTTCGACAAATCCGCTAGCCCGACGCCCGTGGCTAGTGGTTTTTAAGTTTGGGCTAGTGAGAAACGTAAAACACTAGCCCACAGGGCTAGTGGTCCCCACCATCCTTATCGCTCGTGGGGTTTTTTTTCTCTCTTTTTTTTTTTTTCTCTCGGCTGAAATTTCGTTTAATACATTTGATAGTGACGTTTGTCATCGAATAATATCAACAACGCAGTCAGTATATAATAATAATCCACTTGAACTAGGTCTGTAAACTGCAGTAACATGCTATCTCTACATCGTCACAGTTACAGCATGCATTGTTTACTTTTTCCTTTCAAGTTTCTGGTACAGGAAATGAGTCTAATGACACGCGTGTTTTGATTGGTTAATCTCGCACATATGTTTTAGGCTAAGAACTTGGAAATCACCAATCGTGATAACAGGTTAATCTCAATCAAGTAAACCCCAGTCATGCTTTGAATTTCAGTGTTTGTTTTATTTACCTATTGTTTTCTAATTTAACACTTCGCTTACATGTGGTTATCGGCAATCAGGAAAACAATTTACTTTAATGGTAACCGCACATGCAACGACTCGGCTTGGCCTATTACGTGTAGCGATTTGGATAATGTGTTACAGCTACCGATACAAGATAATAACGGATTAGATGTCGCTGTTATATTCTTTTGATATCGGTCTGACAGGGGATGATGCCCTGTATTTGAGCAATTGGCATCACTGTTATACAGTGTTCCTGGCGACATAAATAGTAGGCCCTAAATCATTTAGTAAATGTATAACCCACTACCAAATACACCTAACCATCTATTACCGTGTGTCACACTGTTGTACCCTCATTTAAATTTAATTATTTAGATAGTGGGTTTAGATACCAACCATGAATTTGCTCATGGGGGGGGGGGGGGAGAGGGGTAGAGGCAAAAGCGAAAACAGGACAATGACAATGGATCACACTCGACAAAAGACCAAACGTACGACACAACAAAAAACAGAAAGTTACAACATGATTTAAGTGTTTGTCTTATTTTACCGTTATACTTGTTACAATGTTATAATGTTACAAAAATTATATAAAAATCCAGTTATAATTGATCAGGAACTTGGGCTAGTGCTTTATCTTGGTGGGCTAGTGGTTTTTACAAAGCCACTAGCCCTGTGGCTAGTGACTTTTCAAAATATTTGTCATACTCTGATCTGCATCTCGAACGTTTTTTGCAGTCAACATCACCTATCGGACCAGCAGCTATTTTGTATTTATGCTCCAACATACGTTTATTTGTTTCATTTATTTTTTTAATATTTTAAATAATTTTTTAATTATAATATATAATCATGTCTGGTCTGGCAGGGTTTCATTCACGCCAGCACAATTTGTAGCTTGCCAGACCAAATTTTCAGCCGGAATTTTAGCCCATTTCGATCCCGGGAATGAGACTGCAGTTTCAATAAATGATGAGATATAGGCTAAATCATATTTGACAAAATACATGAAATGCATCATGTATCATTTATTTATTATTTGGCCTCTTTCCCTGTGGTAAGTAATTTTCTTGAAAATGTTTAAACCCCTGTGGGGTACTACAAAAAACAAACAAATTATTTATACCTTGAAGACCCCAGCATTTTCAAGACCCTGTCCTAGAAGATGCTCATAGAGCAGAACGACTGACAAAAACGGTTTATCTTGGAAAGACGAGTCTTTGTCAAGGCCACATTTGTCCACTAGTTTCTGCAGAACCTTCTTGTATTTCAGACTTTCACACACCAGGGCATACAGCTGACGAATATTCTGAAAAGAAAATACATTTTAATGGTCATAACATTATGTTTTTAAAAATATTGTTTAGTTGTTAATCTCACTATTACAAAAAAGTACTAGGAGACAGGGCACTTCTAAGCTAAAAAGAGACCACACGCTCTTATGGATGTTAGCCAACATCACATCAATAGTCTCATTTGATTGATGGAACGAATTGGTTTTCGGCCATGCATTCTTTCATGTCCCTCCAAAAGTTTAATTAATTGTAATACAAACAACATCTTCTGAAGTTACTGATTAACAAACAAAAAAAGATAAAAAAGAAAGAAACAAAAGAAAATTTTCAAAATTGCAAATTAAAAATTTAACTTGTGTGTTTTATTAGCTTCAAATAAGAGAAAAACAAACTTAGTTACAACTAGGCCTATAGTAATGTTTATTTCAATTTTTATTTATGGAAAATAACACTGAATAATATTATAGATATATTTAAAAATAATAATAAGGCCATGAGAATGAAAGTTATAAATTTGCATCCACCGCCTGCATGCCGTGAAAAAAATTCATTATTTGCACAAAAAAGGCACTTAATGAACATCACACAAATTCAAGTTCCAAATCGTCAATAGTGGTAATGTCTACAAGGTCCTTTGCGCCAAAACTGTCATCTCCGTCATAAATTCTTAAGTGTAGCCCAGTAGAGCATTGAATCCTCAAGCAGGAAGCAGTATATTCCAAACATTGACGAAAATTGCTGAACTCTTGATATGTCGAACGATGTGATTGGTCCTTCTGTTTCAGCGCATCGAATAGACCAATGGAAAATGAATTAAAATGAAATTAAAAATTTTTAATAGTTTATATTCCATCTTCAAACATGTCAAAGACCTCATTTGGACTTAATCTACTATGGAAATAATAGATCAATAAAAATAATGAAAAATTAAAAAAAGCCTCATCATGGCTCATGTGTTTTTAAAATTGTTTGGACGAAAATCTATAACTTTCATTCTTTTGGCCTAATAAATTAACTGGAAAAAAAGAGAAAGAAAAGTAATAGGCCTATGGAAAAAGATGTTGGGTGAATTGACAAATATCTGGGTTTGACCTGACTGGGGTAAACTGAAATGTGAGGTACACTCAGCAACACTGGTCAAGTGTGGGGGGAGGGGGGCTGGCTTTGGGGAAAATGTGTGGTACTCTGTGTACTATCAACATACTGGATATTTTGAAGCAAATACAAGTGACTTTATCGACGCTTTCTTGTCGTCAATAATTTTGATGATTCGAGCTGATTCTATGTACAAATTCATGACTTAAAACAGATGTTAATTATTGTAAAGCATGTTGTTCATGGGCGCGTCCATATTGCAAGGGAAGTAAGCCCAGCTAAATTAAAACTAAAATCTGAAACAGGACATGTGCAAAAGATTCGGAATGGAATTAGCAAGACCCGAATTTATACAAATTAATTTTTTTATATATATATATACTAACGCATTATCCCCATATGCTCTCAGTTATTGTTATTTGGAGTTAGAAATAACTTTTTTCTTTATTGAAATTATTCTGTCTTTGAAATTTTATTAAATTACTTTATTAAAAAACGCGGTTTCATTTGTTGGTTCACAGGAGCGATTTCAGGGGGCGAGGGTATCGAGCGTCGACATAATATGAATTAATAAGGTCTCGTTATTGGGCACCTGTCGGTCTAGGTGTCGGTGGGCATATGGCTATTTCTCATTCCAACCAGTAAACCACGACTGGTATATCAAAGACCGTGGTATGTGCTATTCTGTGGGATGGAGCATATAAAAGATCACTCACTACTAATGAAAACAAAATGTAGCGTTTCTTCTCTAATATTATATGTCAAAATTACCAAATGTTTTACATCCAGCAGCCGATGGTTAATACTTCGATGCACTCTAGTAGTGTCGTTAAACAATAAAAACTTTAAAACATTAGATAAGGTTATTTTGAATTAAACATGATCCATTTGTTATCCAAAATGTGTTAAAAATAGCCGGGGTAGAAACGTAGGGAATAGAAAATTCATTTCAACGTGTTTAAAATATTACTTAAATATCCCTAAAGTAACACCTGTAGTCCGTCCCATCTCCCCCACCCCCCCCCCCCCCCCCAAAAAAAAAAAAAAAAAATGTTTTGAAAATAACAACAAAACAATAATAATTATTGGGTGCATTTTAGAAAACAATCGGCTCAGAAATAAATAACTTGTAGTAAATTCCATAGTATGAAACAGGCGTGTCATGTGGAAAGGAATTCAGTTAGAATCCCCTGAATACAGTTTTTAAGTTATTTGCCACATTTGAAATCACGTGAACATTATGAAATTCAGAAGGTCCGGTTTAACATAATATTTATGTCCGATTATGTTCAAGTCCGTTTTCTTTGGACTTCGTACATTATCATCCGGGTAAATTCAAGATGTCTGCGCCCAGTGTTCTACGTGTCAATATTATGACATAAATTTATTTCTTTTTGACTTTCGCGTCATTTAGAGAAATAACTAAACATCTTGACATTAATTATGGGTATCTGTTCACCAAAACGTGGTATGTACTTTAATGTAGTTTTATCTGTAGGAATAAAAACCAGGTGAATTGTGGAATTTTAATTTGAAAACAAAATAAAATCTTGCCATCTTCATGATCTTGGCATTTAGGCCTACTGTAACATGGTTTAGTAGGGCTTCTAGAATTTGTTTTATAAAATTCACTAGCCATGATGGGATCTGTGATTAATTTTTTTTACTAGCCACTGTTAAAAGTTCACTAGCCCCACTTTACTTTAGGCATATCATAAAATATTGTTTGTTTCCAGTTACCCGACTGACCCTAATTTGAATCTGCCTACCATAAAACTTTTTTTGTATATCCAAAAATGTTTTTTTAATATAACAACGATTTGCGGACATATATCGGTGGTTTTACTGTAGCAAATTTTGTTTTATTGGCGACCCGTTAGCCACGAAAAGTTTTCTTCTAACAATTGATTGATGGACTTACTTCCCTTCAAATTGAAGTTCGGTAACTTTTGTGAGAGATCGGGTGAAGAGTCGGAAAATTGTTTTCACGAATATATATGATCTTTTCCCATTTACTCTACATCTAGCGTAGCGAGGTGTTCCGATTAATAATAATAATAATAATAATAACTATATTTAATGATTTACTCCAGCGACAAATTTAGTGACCTTCTGATAAACTAGGGGAGGGAATGTTTACCAATACTGATGGAGTTTACTGCCAAATCAAATAATTAAATACGTTTCTTTATTTTTTGTAAGTGGTCACTGGGAACTTTCCTTTTTTAAATTAAGTTATGAAATAGATATAGAAAATAAAATGGCCATACGGTTTTTGTCCTTTTGAAAATTGTATAATGAAAAAAAAGAGCCCTTTTATTTAAAACTGCACATAAAATATGCCCCCAAAACGTCACTTTACCATGCCTTACTTCATTTCTAGGGAAAACACTGTGATGAATGGTATTGTTGGTTTGCATTTAATGTATTTCTATACATGCAGAGGATATTTTGGATATCGGTAGTCAACACCTTTATTTAATATCCATAAATAAAATTATTTTCCAAAATAAAATCTTTTTCCTACCTACCTACCCTATATTTTTCCAGCATGTAATAGGAAACAAGTAAAAAAAATTTAAATAATAGTAATAATCAGATACATGTAGCTCTATGTCACCTTAGTAGGGACATAGAGCTTGAAAACACTAACATATTGGGGGGGGGGGGTATGTGTGTCACTGGGTGGTAAGATATTCATGTTTACAAAATAGACTTAACTGCAACATTTGATAAAAAAAAAAGTGTAGTTATTTACTAGCCCAACGTTGAATAATACTAAGGTCGACGACAGTCACTTTTCGCACCCTTGTTTTGGGTTCATACACAATAAACATAGCATATCTTAACGTAATTTCACTTGAAATCCATATTTCGTAAAAGGTACAATTTTTTAATCACAAGATTTTCTCCAAACACATTCAGATGCATTAGTAATGTTCAAACAAAAAAATTTCAATAGCAAGTTTGCATTGGAATTTTTCCAGCATTCTTTAAACGGAAACGTCATGTACCCAGTGTATGTTTATTTTAAGGCGATTCAAAGTGACGTCATTGGAATACTGACGTCATTTAAATTCAAAATTAGCTATATTATTACAATGCTTCGCCACATTAATTTGATTAAAATAAAAACTGGTCTACTAACCTTGTCCCCTGTCAAATGTCTATAACAAGCGGACAACGTTGTTTACAGGTTGGTATTTTGTTATTTTTCATAATTCTGGACAAAATATTAATTTTAAGTTTCAAAAGATGAAAGAAATAAAAAGTACCTTTTGTCAAATATATCATATCAAAAAAATTCGTTACTTAATAAATCAATGTGCTCTACTGGTGTCATTAAACAAAACAAACTCATTAGATATTGAGTCTAGACTGTAAAAGTTTTGTAAGTTTTAAATGGTAGTAGACATGTTTATAAAAGTGATCTTTGTAACAAACTTGAGTTTCTGATTTCAGTTGGTGTGCTCCTGGTATTTTTGTGGATTGCCACTCTCTGCTATCTATGGTTTCCAGATCTCGTTCCAGATGTTCTCAATCTCCGGTCAAAAAGTACAAAAACAGGTAATAAAACACAGCATAAATAATTACAGGAACACTTCATTTAAATACAGTAGAATCTCATTGGGTCGAACTCGGAAGGATCCAATACACCGCACCGCTCGAACCAAAAACGAAGTCCCGAGTTACACCTACACAATGTTAACTGAATGGATAGGTTGATCTATCCAATAGGTCAAACACTTTCTTGAGCACTGACGGTTTCGAGCCAACGGAATTCAACTGCATAATTCTAAATATATTTTTTTAATTCCTCGTTTTTGGAAAGTACATGTATTTTTATGCAGGTATAAGCTGAAGAACTAACTAAATTATCTTTAATATTATCCCAATCCTCATTAAACATTTTTAATTATTATTATTTATTTTTATTTTTATATATTACTATAAGTATTTAAAACACAGACATTTTGCTCAAATTTAGGCCATAAAACTATACCAGCAGTTTGAACCTTGCAGTAAAGTATGATAAGATGATGATGATGATGATGAAGATGATGATGACAGCTTATTCTCATGGCCATCTTGACATACATTTTAAGTATAAATCTAGCTCGGTCGGTAGAGTGCTTGCCTAAGGTGCGTGCATCATAGGATCGAACCACATCAGTGGACCACTTCTCTGAATGGGCTTTTGTCCGTCCCAGCCAGTACCCCACAACTGGTATATCAAAGGCTATGGTATGTGCTGTACTGTCAATGGGAAAGTGCATATATAAAAAAATCTCTTGCTGCTAGTGGTAATGGGTAGCAGGTTTCCTCAAAGACTTTGTGTCACTGTCAGATATCAAATGTTTGACATCCAGTATATCAATATGCTCTAGTGGTGTCGTTAAACAAAACCAACTTTTAAACTGTTGTTTTATTTTTGCTCCAGCCAGTGCATCATGACTTGTATATCAAAGGCCGTGGTATGTGCTATCCTGTCTTGGGATGGTGCATATAAAAGATCCCTTGTTGCTAATCGAAAAGAGTAGCCTATGAAGTGGCGACAGCGGGTTTTCTCTCTCAATATCTGTGTGGTCCTTAACCATATGTCTGACGCCATATAACTGTAATTAAAATGTGTTGAGTGCGTTGTTAAACAATACATTTCCTTCCTTCCTTTCTCAAAGACTTTGTGTCAAATACCAAATGTTTGACATCCAATATATCAATGTGCTGTAGTGGTGTCATTAAACAAAACCAATTTTAAACTGTTGTTTATTTCAGCGAAAGCAAAGCATGCCAGCAGGATGAGTCATGTGTCTGGAAATGTGACATCCGGGGAAACTATTCACGTGTGTATCACCTCGGACAAAAACACGCTGGGAGGCGCAGTGGCGCTGATAAACAGCATTGTCTCTAACACCAAGTCAAACGTCATGTTCCACATCGTCACAGACGAGGAGAGCATGGACCATTTGAGGTATACATGTACAAACATTTTTGTAATCGTTGAGTTAGTTCTCACTGAGAGGACTCAAACCATAACCCTTCTGTACCAGGGCTTCTGGAATTTTTATAAAATTCACTAAAATTGCATATTAAACTGAAAAGTAAATATTTTGTAAATATCTATTTAATGATACTCTACCTAATATAGCATTTACTTGTTTGGCACATGTCAATAAAAATTTGCTATATAATCTATTCCAATAAAGTTCGCAAATCACCTGTTTATTGACATCTTTCTTTTAATTTCAAGAGTAAACACCACCTTGTACATCAATGAGAGCCCAAACAAGTAAATGTTAAATTAGGTAGAGTATCATTAAACAGATATTTACAAACTATTTACTTGTCAGTTTAATACCGGTGTATGAAGGAAATAATTGACGAAAATAATTTTTATTCTATTTCCGACACTACTTTAGTCATGGGATCAGAGATTTTAAAAATGTACTCACCATGATTAAAAATTCACTAGCCCAACTTTACTCTTAAGTTAATACAATTTTACTAAATAATAGTAATAATCAGATATGTCACCTAAAGAGGCAGATAGAGCTTAAAAACACTTAACATTGGGGGGTTAGGGTGGGGGCAGGATATTCATATTTACAAAGTAGACTAAACTTCTACATTTGACCCAAAAAATTCACTAGCCGTCGGGCATGGCAATAGTAGCTATTTACTAGCCCAAAACTTAATATCATTAGCCATGGGAGTGGGGCTACCATATTATTACCCATATGGGCTCAAATATACAGGGTAATATTTTTTCAATCTCTGCACAGTGTGCAGATTGCTTCTACAGCCACTGATTGGCTGGCTTAAAAATCACGACATTTGGTTGGTTGGTTGGCATGGCCGGAACTCCACTTTCATTCATATAATGTTTCCATTCATGAGTCAGATTACAGATACGTTATATGATCTACAAAGATTTACAAAAACAAATAGACTCATTTGTTTCGTAAACATGAAATGGTATAGTTTAATAAGCAGCGGCTTTAGTAATATATAAAAATAATTATTTTCAAATGCAAATACAGTTGTATTATTTTATACTGTAAACATTTGGCTGTAACAAGAACGCCGTTATGCTATAACGTCACTTATATTACGTCATGTAATGCGCGTAAGATTATATGACGTAATGGCTGATGGCTTTGTTGTAGACTGCAAAGGAATATTTTTACATTAAAAATCAGTTAAAATTGACAATGGGTAATAAAGAGAATAACCAACTCGCTATGAGGAGTTACGAATTATCTGTCCCTCGTGAATGAATGTTGTAAAACCCTCGCCAAAGGCTCGGGTTTACAACATTCATTCACTCGGGACAGATCATAATTCCTCGTAGCTCGTTAGTTATTCTCTAAATCTAGAAGCACAAGAGTCCTGGGACCTGTAAATTAAAGCAAACATAAGATGTACAATAGATGTAGGTGACATGTATAGAGATTATTTCACAAGCTTGTGTGTGTGTCATACTGATTTTATTAAACAAGTGTTAGGAGTTTTGTATTGCTCTAAAGTGGAGAATCGGGGGAATACATAAATCCTGACACTAGTTTTGTAAAATCTGTACGACACGTGAGTAATAATTACTTTATTATCCATATTATTATTGTTATTTTGTTTTATGAATAACAATGGCCATCTCAAAATGTTTCAACCACAACTAGAAGTAGACTACGAAATGACATCATATTTCACATGCACAGTCTGAGCTAGGACTGGATAAGCAACATCATGTTATGATGTCGCTTCACAAACTTACATCATTACACTTGTTATTACATGTGTGCTTCATATGATTGTTATTAACTCAGTTATGTTGAACCATTTGGATAATAAACTTTTATAATAGATGAATCATCTCCCACTGAGAGACCATAGACCTTCTGTGCAAGGGGGAAGGACGTAGCCCAGTGGTAAAGCGCTCGCCTGATGTACAGTCGGTCTAGGATTTATCCCTGTCAGTGGGGACATTTGGTTATTGCTTGTGCACTATGACTGGTATATCAAAGGTTGTGCTATCCTGTCTGTGGGATGGTGCATATACAAAAAATGACTTACTACTAATGGAAAAATATAGCAGGTGTCTCTAAGAGGTCTCTAAGAGGGGCGGGACGTAGCCCAGTGGTAAAGTGCTCGCTTAATGCACGGTCATTTTGGGATCAATCCCCATTGGTGGTCACATTGGCTTGATACTCCATGACTGGTATATCAAAGGTTGTGGTATGTGTTATCCTATCCATGGAATGGTACATATAAAAGATCCCTTGCTGCATTAGGAAAAATGTAGCTGGTTTCCTCTGATGACTATGTGTCAGAATTACCAAATGTTTGACATCCAATACTTGATGATTAATAAATCGTTGTTCTCAGCTGGTGTCGTTAAACAAAACAAGCTTTTAACTTTACACAGGGTGAACCCTGCATATCTTACAGTGACTGACTTGTATTGTTACAGCTACATTGTATATTGTAATTTGGACAGACCCAGGCAGTCAAGTTTTGATTTTGTAAACCTTCTGTAAACTGATACTCTTTCCCTTGTATTGCAGCATCTGGATCATGAAGAGTAAATTAAAGGACATTAACTATGAGATGAAGGCATTTAACACCAAGTGGGTGGAAGGGAAAATCAATGTTAGAGGAGGTCGACTCGAGCTTGCAAGTCCTGTGAGTAATTTTCTTTCTTCATTTACATGTAACTTTATAATAAATCCGTGATGGGAATAGCCCAGTGGTAAACCGCTCAATTGATGGTCCGTTTGGAATTGATCGCCATTGGGCTATTTTTTCGTCCCAGCCAGTGCACCACGACTGACATATATCAAAGACTATGGTATGTCTTGTCTTGTCTGTCGGATGGTGCATATAAAAGAGCCATTGCTACTAATGGAAAAATGTAGTGGGTTTTCTCTCTAAGACTATTTGTCAAAATGACCAAATGTTTGATATCCAATAGCCGATCATTAATAAATCAATGTGCTCTAGTAGTGCCGTTAAACAAAACAAACAAACTTTAACTTTATTACAATAAATCCAGTTAGAACATCCTTTACCAGACTTTAGCTTTTGAGGGGCATGGCCACACACACTCTTCACGCTCATAAATTCAATCCAAGGAGTGCAAAATATTATGCTTCTCATTTGAACAACCATCACCAATTATTTTGACGCATGTGATTTTTTTACTCCTCCACAATTTCCCCACTCTACATTTTCTTTCCTGGCTTTTAAAAAATGTGTCTGCTTTACAAATTAGGTTTGCTATAGCCTGATACAGCTAAAAAAAAAAAAAAAGGTCTCTACTAGGGCCCGTGCTTATAAAACTTAAATTCTAGACTTTAATAAAGTCCAGACTTTAACATGATGCTATTTGAATGGCATTGCCATAACATTAAAGTCTGGACTTTATTAAAGTCTAGACTATAAGGTTTATAAGAACGGGGCTAGATGTCAGTTTTCAGTATATTGTGCTACAGGGTTACATAAAGGCATTTACATAGATATCTTGACATCATACCTGAAAATATATCATTTTCCTTGTCCCAAAGAGTTCACCCCCCAAAAATTTATTCCTTAAATGTGTAACTTCCCTAAAGAACAATGTATATTTAATATATTTTCTATAAGTGCACAATGTCATGTAGTTTTCGATTTTTTGTTTTTCAGTTGAACTATGCAAGATATTACCTTCCAAAACTGTTTCCCAAGCTCAGTGAAAAAATAATTTTTATTGACGATGACTGTATTGTTCAAGGTTTGTAAGCACTTCTTTGGATATTAACTACTAGCACACAAAATTTGTGTTTATTAATTTCGTAATGAATATATGAAGCAAACTTGTGCAAAATTATACATTGTAACAGTTTTTCTAAGGAATGGGCGGGATGTAGCCTATTGGTAAAGTGCTTGCCTGATGTGCCGTCGGTCTAGGATCGATTCCCGTCAGTTGAGCCATTGGGCTATTTGTCGTTCCATCCAGTGTACCACGAATGGTATATCAGAGGTTGTGGTATGTGCTGTCCTGTCTGAGTGATGGTTAATATGAAAGATCCTTTACTACTAATGGAAAAATATAGCCGGTTTCCACTGTAAGACTATGTTAAAAATTACCAAATGTTTGACACCCAATAGCCAATGATTAATAAATTAATGTGTTCTGGTGGTGTTGTTAAACAATACAAACTTTATTTTAACTTCTTCTAAGGTTAATAGTCACCATTTCTGAACTGCTTCAGTGTCTATGATACAAAGTTCATTAGTCAGTGGTAATGAAAATCCTGGAAGTCATGGAATTTGTAAATGTATTAATTCAAGACCCTTATGATGTTTACTTTCATATGATGTAAAGTTTCCATGTAAATGTAATGCTTTTTATTTGCATAGTCGTGGACCAAATACCATGAAATGCCCCATTAACTGAAGAAAGTGCAAATGCAATTTTTTGTTTTTTAATTAGCAATATTGTGATATTTTTTAAAGAAATAATCTACAGGTAAATTGGTTAAAACAAAATTATTCCTAGTGTGATCCCTGCAAGTTCATAAGTACAGTCATGGAACATCAGGGTTCAAAATAGCAGTCTGCTAAAAGCAATCCATATTTTTTAGACCTAGCGGGTGAAATAAAAATTCATCAGCTAAAATTACCTAAAAATCACAGACAGATGTATGTACAATCATCTCATCTTCTATATAACTGAGGCTGATCTCGTGATTCAGTTATATTTTAATTTTATAATGCTCTAAAATACATCTCGGACATCCTAATTTTTCTCTGTCCCAAACTTTCCACTCACTCCAGGGGCGGAACATAGATCAGTGTTACAGCGCTCGCCTGGTGTGCGATCGATCTCGGATCAATTCCCGCCGGTGGGCCCATTGGGCTATTTCTCGTTTCAGCCAGTGCTCCACAACTGGTGTAACAAAGGCCATGGTATGTACCATCCTGTCTGTGGGATGATGCATATAAAAGATCCCTTGCTGCTAATCAAAAAGAGTAGCCCATGAAGTGGTAACAGCAGGTTTCCTCTCTCAATATCTGTGTGGTCCTTATGTCCGACGAAATGTAACCATAAATAAAATGTGTTGAGTGCATCGTTAAATAAAACATTTCCTTCCTTCCTTCCACTCATTGCATGCTATCTTGTTTCTTGCAAGTCATATTTTTTTCTTACCTATATGTTCAAAAACATAACAGTAGACAATATTTTACTTCATATTTTGATCCATGAATATCACGATACCGGGACATATTATTTATGATTTTCATAAAATATCAGTATTCCTGCCATACCGTATATATACAGAACTTCACATACATTGTTTTTGCTTCCTATTTATTGCACAAGTTTATTTTGCTCAAGAATATATACCACTAGACCGCTAGTACTTTTATGTTTTACAAAAACTTTTTAATTTAACATCATAGGAATACTTTGTTAAATCTATGATCAAAGCTCCTTTCATGGATTTACTTAATGTTAAAAATCATACTCTGTGGCAGCCTTGTGTAATGTTTCAAATATGACGTGACGTAATTTGTAAATCAAATGACGTCAAAGAAAAAGGCACCAGTGAAACTAAAAAGGGAATTCCCCATTTAAAAGTTCCGGTCCAGATCACACATATGTGTGATACAAAATAAATTTATCACACAGTTTAAAAATGTCTTTTTCACTATAGTAAGATTGAATAGGTATGTAATAAATCGCTGACCACTACACCACTGAGGTTATGAATTATTATGAATCTTGTACTTACAAGTGTGGGTTTCTTTTGTAGGTGACATATCAGAGCTGTATCGGCTAAAGTTTAACAAAGGTCACATTGCGGCTTTCTCCGAGGATTGTGTGGGTGCCAGCAAGAGACTGACCCACATGAAGGTAAATATAATGAAACCTTACTAAACTGGGCACCCAAAGTCAGATTTGAGAGAATTCTGGTTTAATGAGGGTCCATTTTTGAAGGATTTCACTGTATATTGTGTTAAACTGTCTTTCTTACACACCCATTGGTGAGAACACCATGCGTTATTTTTGGTTACACATGGTTGTTAACACATGTACATGTGTTAACAATTTCAAGACATATGACTGGCTATTCCTAGGTGATGACCAGGTCACTAATGCCATACAACCAATGAAAAACTACACGATGGAAATCGATTAGACTGACATATAGTTAACCTAACATTCATGTGTCTATGATGCATAAGTCAGCTACAAGTGCAACGGCTATCAATAACTTTTAGTAAAAAAAATTTTAAAATTTACTTAAAACCAGGCTTTTGAGTATATGTAAGAAATAGAATAATACATTCGTGTCCATTAGATACCATTTATCTCACAACTCATTGTTTAAAAATGTATAAAACTCGCTTTGGCTCATTAGATACATGTTAAAACAACTCGCTGTGAGATAAATGGTATCCAATGGCCACTCATGTCATGTCATAGGGTTTTACGTGCACATTCAGAACAAGCTGTTGCAGCGCACGCCTGTCGTGGGCGCAAGAGCCGGCCGTCCATGACAGGAAAGGTGGGGGGAGGGGAGAGGAGGGACCGCCTGCACTGGCAGGTGCAAGGGAACACCAGCAGCCTGATCAAATCGGTAGCAGGCGGGTGGGGGGGGGGGGGGTGGTGCTATGGAATTTGAATGGAGCAGTTAAATGCCAAAGAGAAAAGGGTGCGCAATTTTGATTGAGGGAATTTGGCGCAATTTTGAACGGTCTGTTGAAAGGTAAATGGCCGAGCTAATATAGGTTTTGATATTAGTGAATCGAGAGTAGCTCGTTAATTTTAGACCTTTACGATGCTGTGGTGTCTCCCTAGGTTGCCCATAGGGCCCTTATAAAGGGCCTGACCACTTCTGGTCGAGGCATCACCAAGTACCAAGTTATTACCAGCAGCAAGTATTGGGGGTTTGGGTGGGGGAGGCCGATATTCTTTTGTTCAGCTTCCCCCGGGTGCATTGCAGTTGTGTACTCGGAACGGTATTCTTTTGTGTTGTTCCTTATTAGAGTACGTGCTGGGCCATTAAATGGGGGCGGGTGCATTGTTATCATTAGTCAATGCACCCTGTGTACTGATGCAGTGAGCATGTAGTCTGTGTGTGAATCCTAGTTTTGTGTTACGGTTGTACCTATTGTCTTAAGTCCCTATTCTAGTGAGTTCAACGGTTATTCATGACCACCCATCCCCCTCTGTCCTTGTATAGCATTGAATACAATGACGGAGGGGGAGTTAAACTAGCCTAGCTATCTAATTTGAAGGGTTAAACCCTTATAGTATAGGTATTGGTTTAAAAGCCTAGTGCTTGGCATACTTAACTTTATTACCAATGCAATAAAACGAAACTAATGGTGGCAAGTAGCAATTGTATACATATATGCATATATACATATATGCACCGATCTAGGTACTTAGAAGAATTTTGATTCCCGCCCCCTAAATATAGGATTTTAGTAGGCTTACTTGGTTTGTCTTCAGGCTATCTGGATAGTTGGGTATTGGTTTTCCTGCATGTCTTTGCTTCTGGAACCCTAGTTGACTTACCTTAGTTAGCTAAGATGGAATGCATCAGTAATAAAAAAAAACAAAAAAAACATGGTACTGGTGCAAAGACAAATTCGTGCAGTTTATTTACAGTTAGGTGTAGTAGGGTTCTTGATCCGTGATTGGCTGGATTGGACCAATGAGAGTGCTGCAAAAAATAGGCGATAATTAGTGGTGTCCTATCTTGGTTGATTATCTAACGATGTTTATTGGCTGGTTAATTAGCCAATTGGGTTACTGCGACTTCGATCCTGTCTTAGTGAGAGAAAAAAAATAATAAATAATAATAAAACGAAAGAAAGAAAGAAAAAAAAAATAATAATAATAAAAAAAATGTATTAATCTCTATTTATTACCCCAGCGGTCACTCATAATGGGGAAAATATTTTCCATATTTTCTCAGTGAGAAAAAAATATTCTGCAATGGTCTAACGAACAATACTATTGGACGATTTGACGATTACAAACCAATGACCGTGTCGGTACTAAATATGACGTCATCACGATTTGGCAAACACAAAATGACGTCATGTAGTTTAAGGAATTTGCGTTTACGGCTCTCTATTTTTGGTGTTAAATTTATAACAAAATGTCATTTTAATGCAATTCTTTATAGATTTTGTAGCAGAATAAAGAACACTTGGTTTTTTAGAATTTTTTATGAACGTGATTAAATTACTAAGTTATAGCAATTCTCAGAAAAGTGCGCAAAGTGGTTTACATCGTTTCTATACAGGTTGGCCTTTCGTGCATGTGCGTCGAAAATAAAGGCTTCTAGAGAAAAAGTAGCTGAGGTAATAAATAGAATAACAAACACGGTACCAGTTATTATCAAATTTATGTCCCTCGTGAATATATAAAGCTAAAGCTCGTGACAACTGAACATTATTTCACTCGGGACTTAAATTTGATAATAACTGGTAACTTGTTTATTATCCTCTATCTCTTTCTCGTCTTGGCTTATTAGCTCACCTGGCCCGAAAGCTGAATGGAGCTTATGCAATGACACCCGTCTGGCATTCATCAAGTTTTCTTTGCATCTTTTATATCTTCTCCAGTTCCACCAGGCAGATTTCAACCAAACTTGGTCCTAATGATCCTTCCACGGCCCTGACCAAGTGTTGTTATTTTTATGGCTTGTTCAAAATCCTAGGTGTCCAACCCTGGCCTCTGACCAAGACATTTTTCACTTCTCAAGTACAAATGATCCTCTCAAGGACCTGACCAAGTGTTGGTATTTTTGGGGCCAATTCAAGATCCAATATGGCCTGTCATGTTTTACCGTGCAGATTTCAACCAGGTGTTGTTATTTTTCACAACAATTTAAAATCTAATATGGCTACCCTAGCCTCTGATTGGCTGAGAGATTTTCGACTTGTTCTCAAGTTCTACTGCATAGATTTCAGTCACAAAGCTGATACAAATGATCCTCTGATGACTCTGACCATCACCAGTTTACACCAGTTATTTCATAATTGTGTCTCAGGTGAAATTAAAATTTACAAAATGTCAAGGCATATGCTGTCAGTGATAAAAGTGGATCATTTATTTGTTCAGCTTAAAATACATTTGTATGCACATCTTCATTTGTCCATATGTTATGTTAATAACCAAATTCTCATCTGTGATAAATCATTATTACTATGGTTCACTTTCAGAAGTATGGTTAGTTTAATACCAGGTGAGAAATGCATGCCTCATGAGCCTCTTGTTCTTTACTGACCTGTGCTTTGCTTTGCTTTGCTTTGCTTTGCTTTGCTTTCCTTTCCATTTTGTTCTTTTGTGTTCCCTGCCAGCCCCTGTTCTACCTTACCCTTCCCTGCCTTTCCTTGCCATACCTTACCATACCTTACCTTGCCTTGCACTGCCCTTTTCTGCCCCAGCTTATTCTGTTCTACCTGATCTGTTCAGAGTTTAGGTTGAAGGCCAGAAAATATTAGCTAACAAAATCCATCTTCAAATTCAAGTTTCATTTAGCGAAACAGCCAAAATGGCGGTACATCCACATCTATGAATGACCAATGATTTTCGAATTAGCTTATTGGCGAGTTAGTAATGAAATATATTCGCCAAATTAAACTTTAATTTGCATTTGGAGATTTGGCGAGCAACAGCTTAAACCCTGCCCTGTTTTGCCTTGCCCTTCTATGCCCTTACCACTTACCTTGTCTCTTGTCACCTCCCTTCACATCATCTTATGTAAAAAAAAAAAAAAAAAAAAAAAAATTCTTCTTCAGAACAACTAGGGCGGGACGTAGCCCTGTGGTACATCGCTGGCTCGATGCGCGGTCGGTGTGGGATCGATCCCCGTCGGTGGGCCCATTGGGCTATTTCTTGTTCAAGCCAGTGCACCACAACTGGTATATCAAAGGCCGTGATATGTAAAATCCTGTC
The DNA here is from genome assembly GCF_016097555.1 of Gigantopelta aegis. Classification (NCBI taxonomy): domain Eukaryota; kingdom Metazoa; phylum Mollusca; class Gastropoda; order Neomphalida; family Peltospiridae; genus Gigantopelta; species Gigantopelta aegis. Next base: position 11,565,359 of record NC_054713.1, on the reverse strand, counting down.
TGTGGGATGGTGCATATAAAAGATCCCTTGCTGCTAATCGGAAAGAGTAGCCCATGAAGTGGCGACAGCGGGTTTCCTCTCTCAATATCTGTGTGGTCCATAACCATATGTCTGACGCTATATAATCATAAATAAAATGTTTTGAGTGTTTTGTTAAATAAAACATTTCTTTTGTTTTGATTGTTTCAGAACAACTATGCTGACTACATTGACTTCAAGAACAAGCAGGTGAAGCTGATGAAGATAAAGCCGACGACGTGCTCGTTCAACTCGGGTCTGTTCGTCACGGATCTCTCGGCATGGAGGAAACAACGCATCACTGAACAGCTGGAGTACTGGATGCAGCTCAATACAAAGTACTTTCACTTTCAGTTTAAAGTCACAAACCTGTAAAAATGGACACTAAGTTTGGTTAATCTCCCAACCTGTAACACATTTTGGATAAAGTTATAATAGAGTGAAAATAGTCTGTGATGTTAAAACGTTCAGATATTATAGAATATTTCCTTGAAAGTTATTGAAATGTGATTAGTTTAAGGAATATTTTATGAGCTAAAAACTCAAATGTTTGTAGTCATTTTGGATACACATTTATTTAGCAATTGGCTAATTTGGCAATGAACAGGATGGGCCCTGTCATAATGACCAAATGTTTGACATCCAATAGCCGATGATTAACAAATCAATGTGCTCTAGTGGTGATGTTAAACAAAAACAAACTTTAACTGTTTGATATAATTATATAGGTAGTTGGGTAGGTAATGGTACATAAATTCATATATTCAATTTATATTACTGAATGTATTAATCAAAAGATATCTCTTCTTCGGTTTTCAGGGAAGAGGTATATGGAAATGAGAGGGGTGGTGGTGGCTCTCAGCCCCCAATGATGTTGGTGTTCTACAAAAAATATACAGAAATACCCCCAACCTGGCATGTCAGATATTTAGGTAAGTCATGCATGGGCTAAATTAAGGAACACAAAAATATATCTAATTTTATGCCATGTTTGTTTAGTTTTTTTGGTGGTGGGTGTTGTACAGCATGTATGTATTTGAAATGCTAATGGAGCTGGATGTAGCCTAATGGTAAAGCGCTCACCTGATGCATGGTCGGTCTAGGATCGATCCCCGTCAGTGGGACCTATGGGCTATTTCTTGTTCCAGCAAGTGCACTACGACTGGTACATCAAAGACTGTGGTATGTGCTATCTTGTCAATGGGAAAGTGCATATATAAAAGATCCCTTGCTGCTAAATGAAATATCTAGTGGGTTTACTCTCTAAAACTTTGTCAGAATTACCAAAATACAGTTTACATCCAATAGCCAATAATCAATAAATCAATATAATCTAGTGGTGTCATTAAAGAAAAGCAAACTTTGAAATAATAAAACTTACCCTGGACATTGTCGTACCCTGTCTGTGTTGATATGTATAGTATTTCTCATAAAGCTATTAGAGGGTCATTTATCATTGATTTTATGTTGTTATTTAGTGGTAGGGTTGTAGCTCAGCTGGAAGAGTGCTCAGCTGAGGTGCTGGGGTTGAAGGATCAAATCCCCTTGGTGGTCCTGTTCTCTGACTGGATATTTTCCATCTCAGTCAGTGCACCACGACTGGTACATCAAAGACCTTGGTAACAGTATGAGATGTTCTGTCTGTTAGAAATGGAAATGTTTTATTTAACGAACGACTGCATTCAACCCACATTTTTTGACAGGTTAAGTGGCGTCGGACATATGGTTAAGGCCAACACCGATATTGAGGGAGAAAACCCACTTGTCGCCACTTCGGGGGCTACTCTTTCGAGTTAGTCATCAATGGGATCTTTTATATGTACCATCCCATTATGACAGGGAAGCACATACCACGGCCCTTTGATATACCATCGTGGTGCCGGCTGGTCTGTTAGAAAGCTGCAGATAAAAATCCCATACTACTCTATCAAAAAACATTGGTTTTTTCCAATAACATACATGTGTGTACCCCCTGTACCGACTCCCATTGTTGAGGTGAAGACGAAGGGCGCAGGCTGATTTTTATAATCCAAATAAATTTAAATTCCTGAATCTGTAAC